>NC_043714.1:67059084-67135573 GCF_006229205.1 Suricata suricatta | reverse complement strand
ATAATAATAAAAATTGTAAATAATCCACATGTCAATCATCTGATGAATGGACGGATAACATACAGTATATTCATACCACAGGATATTCTTCAGCACTAAGGAAGAATAAGTTGTGAGGTATGCCACAACCTGGATGGACCTCAAAGATATCATGCTTAGTGAAAGAAGCCAGTCACAAAAAGGGCAACGTGTTGTATGATTCCATTTACATGGAATACCAAGAATAGGTAAGTCTAAATACAGAGCATAGATTAATGGTTTCCTTGGGCTGAGAGAAGGGGTGATGGAGAATGAATGACCTAATGGTCACAGTATTTCTTGTGCGGGTAACAAAAATGTTTTACAATTAGTTTGTAGAGATGGCTGTAGAGTTCTGTAGGTCCACTAAATTTCACTTAGTTTTATACTTACCAGGAATTTAATGTATGGTATGTAAGTTATATTTCAACGAAGCTTTTAAGAATCAACCCTGAAGAAGGGATATTATTATTCACATTACTTTACAGTTAAGAAAAATAAGGTCACAAAAAGCACAGTTGGTTAAGTGAGGATTCCAGTCAGACCCCATCTGATTATGATGCTCATGTTTTGCCACCATCTATCCAGTCTGAGGACCTGGATTGTGGGCATACCCCATTGTTCAAACAATGAACAGCAGAATTCAGAATGGAAGGCAGCCGTAGTGTTATGTCCTTGGCATACTGAATCCTGAGCTGTAGTAAGAAGCAGGTGGGGTGGAAGAAGGAAGCCAAGAAAGGGATAATAATCCCTCGACTGAATATGGGTGCTTATAGTCTTCTTAAAGAGGCCGTAAGGGTGATGAGCCTGCAGTATGTCCCCCATTGAGAAAGAAGGAACCAGAAGCTCAGAGAGGCTAACTGGTCTACCTAAAGTCACACATGTAGCAAGTGGTGGCCATCACATGTCAAATACTATGGGTTTTGGGTTTTCCCACTTTTTTTTTTTCCCTGCAGTATATGTCATGGGAAAAACACTGCCCTTTATTTTGGCAAGATTTACTCATCCTGTTTCCATTAACTGCTTAAATGAAAGAAAAAAAAGCCTCAGCCATTTTCTCATCAGTGAGGTTGTTTCTTGGAGTAAGATACACTATATCATAAGTTTTAAGTTTTTATAGGTGGTTGACCTTCACATGTTGCAAGTGGCTCTCTAAATATGTGAATAGGTTTAAACTATGATAAAGACAGTAAATATAGCTGGAATGTTTCATGACACAGACTCTATAGCAACTCTCTTCATCAGGAATGTGCCACACTGGCAATCATTTTGTTCTTTATTCCTGAGTGTCTATGTTTAAAAACAGATCTGCATTAATTCTGTGAAGACTCGCCCTTCAAAAATTCAGGTGTCAGATATTCTTGGAACATACTGTTTAGGTGATGAGGCAAGAGAGTGTGTGTTCTCGGCAGGTCAGCCAGAGGACCGTTCTGGCAGACTGGTTGCCCCCAGTGAGTGGTACGAGAGAAAGGTGTTGGTGTCAGGAACCTGCTGCTGGGATTTGTGGTCTCCGAGAAAATACTGTGTCTGCCGGAGCTCTCAGAAGAGGAGTTGGTGCCTACAGAGAGCATTTCCGCTTATCTTGTCTCACTTGAGCCTGACAAATTTGGAGATACGTATTACTGTCTCTGTTTTAAAGATGAGGAGACCGAAGGCCAATGAGGTTACGTAGATTGGTCGTCCTCACAGAGATGCACATGGCGGGGTTGGCATTTGTACCAAATCTGTCTAAATATGAAGATAATGTACATAATGGCTCCAAACCGTGGCCTCCCCACCACCTCTTGCATGCAGAGTCCCAGATAACAACGCTCTGGGTGACATCATCAGTGTGAGATGGAAACACCTGGACCAGTATCCAGATGGGAAGCAGACCTTTGTTCTTGATGTCCCAGGCCACCTTGTCTTTAAAGGGAAGGGCCATGTAGAGGAGGGGAATGGAGTTGGACTTTTCTCTGCCACTTAGTATATGTGTCCTTGGGAAAGAAGGTAGTCACTTAACCTCTCTGAGCTTTGATTGCTTCAAATCTTGAGGCACAGACCTACTAGTCTTTCCTGCTAACATCACAGGGTTATTGGAAGTGCCAAATAGAGTCTCCAAGATGGGATGGAGATTTTGTGCTGATTCATAAAAATGTAAGGTGTGCTGATGATCATCTTTCTGACTGCCCCCCGCTTCTTGCTTTCCTTCTACTCTGTGACCACACTTCCCACCCCATGGCCACCACGTGCCAAGTGTTTTCAGCCTTACCCGATTTGCTACATGAAGGTATAGATATCCATCCAGCAGTATCAGAAGCTGACAGCGTAATTCTAGTAATTGACAACCCAGACTTCTTATAAAACAAGGGCTCATAATCTGGACTCCCATTCATTTATGGGTTTCAGGGAGCTCATAAAGCATTTGAAACTGCATGAAAAATTGCCTGTGTGTGTTCATATGTGCCTTTTTCTGAGTAGAGGCTTCAGAGTTTCAGATTCTTAAAATCCCCACCGAATCTGGGGTAGCTCAGTCGGTTGGTTAAGTGTCCGACTTTGGCTCAGGTCATGATCTCACAGTTCATGAGTTTGAGCCTGTGTTGGGCTCTGTGTAAATCCTCAGAGGCTCAGAGCCTGGAGCCTGCTTCGAATTCTGTGTCTCCTTCTCTCTCTGCCCCTCCCCTGTTCACACTCTGTCTCACTCTGTCTTTCATAAATAAATAAATGTAAAACAAATAAAAATCAGAATTAAAAAACCCCACTGAATTCAAAGAGTTAAAATGTTTGTCTTGTAGAGTACAGTGTCATGACCATGTTACAGTCTCCTAATTAGTCTCCAGGCACATTCAGCGTTTCTCCCCTCTCATCTCCAATATCCAGTGTACCGTTTAGCCCTATCTTCTGATGTCTCCTAAACTCTAACTTTCCTCCAAGCCCACTGTCCTAGTTGAGACTTCCATTATCTGTGGTAGGAAGTATCAAAATGTTTGAAATTATCTTCCTGCCTCTACTCTTGCTACATCTGAATCATCTTCTTAAGTAGTGTCACAGTGATCTTTTCCAAACTCACATATAACCTGTCACAATCCTGTTTAAACTGGCTCCCTCTCATCTTCTGCGCAAAGCCCACACTCCTTATGCCTTATGATCATGGCCTTTAAGACCCTTGACTGCCTGGCTCCATTCTAACATTTTAGCCATGTGCCTCTCCTGCTCCCTTCCATGGACATTATGAACTCTGTTCCAGGTGGTCACCCACTGTGAGCACTTTGATTTTGCTGTTTCCTCTGTCTGGAATGCCCTTTTGGCCTGTAGAGCTAACAAACTCCTTTCCAGTTTCTAGGGCTCAATATCACAGTGTCATCTCCATTATGAACTTTATCCCTATCCCCATACCCTCCTCCCTGGAACATTGAGTCAACCCCTTCCTTTAAGCTCCAACTCTCAGTTTTTATATAAGTATTTCTACCAAATTGTATTTCCGTAATTCTGCAGACATCTCCTTTGATACTGTGCTCTGACCTTTATATTTTCAGAGTTGATGATGAGGTTACAAGACCAATTATTGACAATATAATAAATAAAAGTCTGTTGGGTAAAAAAAAATCAGTAATTTAATAATTGATGCTGAAGAAGTGGGTAATACTACAGACAACAGGGAGTGGGATATGGGGTCAGTGTGAAGCTCGAAAAATCACATCTCACATTGGTCACAGCTTTGAACCATGATATGGAAATAGAAGGCCAGTAATCATGGACTAGAAAGAATTGGGTCAATGGACAGCTAGCATATTGGAAAGAACATTGAATTAGGAGTTAGGAGCCCTAGATTTTACTATGAGCCCTACTATCAATTCCTTTTATGGCAGTGGCCAAATTGATTCTTGTCTAAGGGTCTCAGTGTTCCTAGTGAGACAGTGTTGAACCAGAATATCTCTTAGATCACTTCCAGTACTAACATTTTATGAGTGTAAGAAAACACACCATAACCCTACATTCTGGGCTGATTTCCTGACCCTGTCTGGCAAAGACAAGTGGAGATGTGAAAACTATCATACCTCAATAAAAAAAATGTATCTTTTTATTCTAGAGCCTTTAGTCAGGCGGCAGTGGAGAAGGAATGTTCTGGTGGTATTGATCTGGGATTCTGTAAAGTACCTCAATTGTGTGAAACTCTGACATTAGTGTCTAATTTCCCATAAGAGGTTTTATGAGCTCTCCTGAGTCAAAGATTCCCAGTAAGACCATCCAGAATTATGACTCAAGCTTGGTAAGTTAATAGAAGGGTCAAGAAGCCAAAAGGCCATGGGAGGAATCAAGATCTTAAATGTGGACCACACCCCAAGTACTGGCTGAGGCCCTTGGAGCCAATAAGTATGAATCCAATATCCCTCTCTTAAAGAGAATGGGAAGGATGAGACTTTTATCTTCGTGTGCTGGAACATTTCACTCATGATGAAAAAGTGTTCTGATGTAGCGAGGAGACTAGACCTGTTTCAGGGTGCTGTGTCAGTTCCCTCTGGAAGGTCATCTGATCTCCATGGGCCTTGGTTCTCCCATCTGTGTAATGGGAACAGCCTCTGTTTTACTAGGCTGTGTTGTTGGGAGAAACAGGTGAGTCTTTGTATGTGAAAGCACTTTATAGATTGTGTGATGAGAGCACCCAAGGGGGAGTTGATGATAAAAGGAAAAAAATAAAAGAAAATCATATCCCTTCTATAACTCCTGTCTCACTTCATCCTAAATTTGACTGGCTTCTCTCCTGGAGGTGACCATTTTGGAACTTTGAGTTGCTTGGCACAAAATACCAGGACCAAGAATATATTCTTGGAATATGCTTGGAGCTATAGCAACAGCTAGACATCAACACCTAGTAGTAAAGAGGAGGAGTGGTCATGTCAATGAACAAATTTTACTCTCCACAGGACACCAATTCCAGAAGAAGATAAAAAAGTAAATATTCCTTAACTTCTGGTGTGACTTGTGTATTTGAACCCACACCAGATCACAGGTCACAGGTACTTGGGATTGGTCCCTCTGGTCTATTCAGTTCCCACCCAAATCATCACCTTTACTGGTCATGTGCCTGTATTAGTTTTCTTCTGTTGCTGTAACAAATGACCTTAAACCAAGTGACCGAAATGGCAGGATTTTCTTGTCTCACAGTTTTGGAGACTAGACATCCAAGGTCAGGTGCGGGCAGGACCTGCTCCTTCTGGAGGTGCTAGGGAAGGGTCAGTGGCAGGTCTCTCTCCCAGCTTCTCGTGGTTCCGTGACATGTGGCCACATCACCCTGACCTTTGCCTAGTATTTCTGTCCCTGCTACAGGTCTGTGCTTAAATTTCCTTTCTATAAGGACTCTAGATCTATTAGATCTGAGTTCTGCCCTACTCTAGTATGACCTCATCTTAGTTGATTATACCTGTGATGACCTTTTTACCAAATGAGGTTGCATTTTGGGGTGCAGGAGGATTAGGACTTTAACATACGAAACTTAGTGGGGCATAATTCAACCCATTGCTCCTCTTCTTTGTCAAAAGAGAAACATCTCTGCCCTTTAGACTCCCTCATCTGCACTGCCCACTGACTTGGTCATGCAGTCCCTTTTACCTACTGGATCTGTCTTTTCACTTCACTTTCCCTCTCTGGCCTTGGACTGAGAATATTCATTCATTGGAGTTTATGGCAAATAGGATGGACAATGTATAGAGGATCCTGTTTGTGGAGAGAAAAAGAGAATGAAGAGTTATTTGAAGTACACTGACATCAGAATGGAGGACATCTTGGGGTACTTGGGGTATATCAAGCATTTGAATATTGATTTTGGCCTAGGTCATGATCTCACGGTTCATGAGTTCAAGCCCTGTTCCGGGCTCTGTGCTAATGGTGTGGAGCCTGCTTGTGATTCTCTCTCTCTCTCTCTCTCTCTCTCTCTCAGCCTCTCCCTCACTTGCACACACATGCTCTCTCTCTCTCTCGCTCAAAAATAATAAACATCTTGCTTAAACAAAGTGTAATATACCCATAGTACATACTATTACATAGCTAATGAACCTTAGTTTTAGAGCAACAATAAAAATAAGCATATATACCAAGGATTTATATTCCAGGCATATAAAAATGTTCATAATATATTGATAAGTGAAAGAAGCAGGATGGAGACAAAATGTATGGTGTTATTTCAATTAAAAAAATAAATATATGCTATACACACTAAGATTGCATGTGAAAAATACTTGTGTAATATATACACCAAAATAGAGTAGTTATGTCTAAATTATAGGAGTCTAGGTCATTTTGTTGATTTTTTTTGTAGATACCAAACTAAATCTTGCATACATTTTTCTAATTACATAAAATGTTTTATGTGTGTGCATGTCTACACACTCATGCTCATATCTAGACCTATATCCATTTATTTACTCTGGGAACCGACTACTGACGTGAAATATTTTTGTTGTCTCTTCAGCATTTCCACCCCTTTCTTGATGATACCCAGGTCTATACATCTCCTAATTTGTCTATTTACCATTGGAGAAGTTAAATCAATCCAAGATCCACGGGGAAGTTCTGATTGGTCTAAGCCATTTGGAGTAATTTCCTCTGCTTTTCAGGGTGATTGGTGTAGATAATATAGACCAAAGCGCTGGGGATTATCAGCACAGGATTTGGATCCCAGTGAGCACCCATGACTTGATTAAAGCCAAGTAGATGGAAGAGGAGGATTTATAAAGGCATCTGGGAAAGAATCTTGCTTATGGCTCTCATTCAGCTACTGAAAGGGCAATTTCTTCTTCTGGAAGGCATGGTATTTGAATGTGAACCTTGGAGCTTCTCCAGGTACTTCATCATGGGGTTGATCTGCCTTTGGATGAGACTGAACCCACAGATGTGAGAGAAGACTAATGGATATGCACATGCATGCACTCACACGTAGATACACATGCACACAGGTTATGACACTGTTAAACCTGTCGATGAAACCAGTTCTGAATCTACCTTATTTCTGGAATTTTGATTCTGTGAATAAAATAAAATTTCCTGTATCTTTTAAGTCCATTTGAATTGGATTTTCACTCATTGGAAACAAGAAGATTCCTGCCAAGTTACAAAGTCGGAAGCCCACAACACAGGCTGCGACAAGCCTCGGTGTAGGTGTTTTGTGAAATGAACCACCGCCATAATACTGTTAATTATGTCACTTCCAGAAGATCTCATCGAGGTGATATCTAAGTGAGCAACTTGGATCTTCAATAATATGAAATAATAGCCCCGAGCCTGACAAGGTCAGCTTTCATCTTTGCCTTTTCTGTAACTTGAAATATCGGAGGTCTAGTAGAATAAAGGCAGGAGAGATAATAATTCGTAGGCACCTATGTTTCCATAAAAGACACTGTAATCCCATCTCACTTTTCCGTAACAGTCTTCAAGAGTGGTGATTAAAACCTCTGTTTTATAGATATGAAAACATTGGCTCAAATATTATCGAATTTGTTCAAAATCCAAGATTGGACTTGAGTTCCTTCTTGCACCGTAACATGCTTCCTGGTATGCCATGTTGTTTCACTTAGGAGACTGAAGCCTCAGTAGTCTCCAAGAAAGTAATTCTATTCCTTTTGCATTTGTATATTATCCAAAATCTGACTACAAGAAGGATATTAAGAATAATAGGTTGTAGCACCTGGGTGGCTTGGTCAGTTGAGCCTCAGACTCTTGATTTTGGCTCAGGTCATGATCCCAGGGTCATGGGATCGAGCATGCATGGGGCTCTGCACTGAGCCTGGAGCCTGCTTCAGATTCCCTTCCCTCTGCTCCTCTCTCCCACTTGTGCTCTCTCTTTCTCTCTCTAGAAAAAAAAAAAAAGAATAGCAAGTGAATCTACCTGCATAAAGTAATTAAAAAAATTTTTTTTAAATGTCTTTTATTTATTTTTGAGAGACAGAGAGAGACAGTGCCAGCAGGGGAGGGTCAGAGAGAGTGACACACACAGAATCTGAAGCAGGCTCCAGGCTCTGAGCTAGCTGTCAGCACAGAGCCCGACGCAGGGCTTGAACCTACGAAATGTGAGATCATGACCTGAGCCGAAGCTGGTGTGCTTAACTGACTGAGCCACCCAGGCGCCCCAGCCTGAAGTAATTGTTAATCATTGTATCATTTGTTCTACTTTATATTGTTATCTTTAGTGTATTTGAAAGTAGTTTAGCTTTTAAATGGGATGTAAACACTTAAAATGAACTTATGCAGCCCTGTATTATAATTCCTTTGACACTTATTAGTTGGCTATTTTAGCAAAGTCACCTACACTTTCTGTACATTGTACAAGTAAGAATAATAATATTAATTATTATTATGAAAGGTAAAAAAAATCATTTGAAGGTACCTAGCACAGGTCCCTGGACATATGGAAAGTTCTCATTGAATGTGTAAATGACCTATAAAAATAGTAAAGAATAAAAAATATAAGCCTCAATCTCCTCATCATATATATTAATCCTACTAGTTTAGGTATTCACAGCCATTATTGTATGAAGTAAATTGAGAATCTGTAGGATACAAGGTGCCATGGAAACTTTCAGTGTCTTAACAACTTCATAGTGTTGCAGCTTAAAATACGAAACCCCTTGGAATGGATGGAAAGTTCCCCTGAAATCTAGTATCTTTTTTTTTCATTTACGAATTCATTTGCTTTAAATAAAATGCCAATTGTGTGCCTGAAATGCTATTTCTGCCCCCCTTGATCTATTTGAAGCATGATGTTCTTTAGAAACTTTTTGAATTTTAGTACCTTTTCCAATTTACAATTTTTTTGTGTCTCAAATGCTCATTTAATTATAGCTGTCATGTATAATTAGTTAAATATTTCATACATTTATTCAGTCACTGTTATCTAGAAGATATATATGTGTGTGTGTGTGTGTGTGTGTGTGTGTGTGTGTGTGTATTTATTTATTTTTAAGGGAGACAGACAGAGCATGAGTGGAGAAGGGGTAGAGAGAGCCAGATACACAAAATCTGAAGAAGGCTCCAGGCTCTGAACTGTCAGCACAGAGCCCAATGTGGAGCTCAAACCCAAGAGCTGTGAGATCTTGACCTGAGCTGAAGTTGGATGCTTAACTGACTGAGCCACCCAGGCACCCGTAGAAAATATTTATTGAATTGTGCAGAGTACACTGTAAGGAAGAGGAAGGTGAATTAGGAATGATACCTACTTGCATGGGTATTATTTGTGTCCACTGTGTTTGGAACATCTGCAGCCATTCTGTAATCACAGCAAATGTTAGCCTGAAGAAGTCTGATCACAGGGGAGGGCAATCAAGAGAACCATGGAGAGGGGGGCCTGGGTGGCTCAGCTGGTTAAGCGTTCGACTTCGGCTCAGGTTGTGATCTCATTATTTGTGAGTTCCAGCCCCACATCAGGCTCCGTGCTGACAGCTCAGAGCCTGGAGCCTGCTTTGGAATCTCTGACTCTGTCCCTCTGCCCCTCCCCAACTTGTGCTCTGTCTCTCTCAAAAAAGTAAATGTTAAAAAAATTTTTTTAAAAAGGGAAAACCATGGAGAAATGCAGCTAAAGCCATTGTATGATGGCATCTCTGCAACCTGTCTTCTCTCTGGATTTCTGTTCCCATGAGCCTCAGGAATTCTTTCCAGATCATGTAAGCTACTCTTGGTTTTATTTTTCTGTTATTTGTAGCCCAAGGTGTTTTAGTTAATATACCTACTCTTATCTCATGTGTGTGACCCAAAGTTTATGAAGTATAGGGAATGGTTTATGAGTTCCTACTTTGATTGACACGGTAGATGGGTACCCAGGATTCAAACCCAGATATTTCTGATTCCATAGATGGGAATAATACATAGCATTAAAAATAATGATTCTTAGTGTCTGAGGGGTCACGTGTTCTTTAACAACTCATAAAAGGTATCCCCATATTCCTGAGAAATATGCATTTGCATATACTTTTATATAAAATAAACCAAATATTTGCATGCAATTTCAGGGTTTCATAAGGCTTTGCACTCAGACCACTGCTAAGAATCCCATTCTAGTTGATGATTTCCATCTAGAAATTTGTGTTTGCCCATTATCCATGCTCTTCTTTGAAACAATCTAATATGAGATGTAACCTTCCAAACCTGTGTAAAAATATTTTTTTACTTATTAATTAATGTCAACATTATCTATACACATTCCTGCCTATTAATTTGAGACACTCTATGAATTTAGTGCCCAACACTTAATGAAATAGTTTCTTCCATGAAGAAAGAAGCTGTCTTTGAAATTTCAAATGACCATTCTTTTAAAGTTACTTATTTTTTTCATAAATTCTGATATTAACAACAACAACAATAATTTTAACAAGATGGCATTAAGTATTTGTGTAGTGGGTTTCAGTTTTCAGAGCATTTGTCTCTAATTTATTCCAGTCTCAGCACCCTTGTGAGTTGGAAATAGTGGACACGTGTTGATTTATGACTGTCCAGCACCCATTAATTCGAGGGACCTTACTAGCCTCTGTTTTGTGCACTCTCAACGGTTCTATAAGTCAGTGTCCAATGCTCCCCACGAGAGAACTGGAGGCCACTGGAGGTTGAACCATTCTCTTTCCTCCAGACTTTCTTTCACTGCTTCAAAGAAGCCAATGGGCTTTTGATCTCCACTTAGTCCATCAGACTTTCTCCCACCACTTGGCATGTTGCACTGGGTGACACACGGCAAGAAAAAGTGACGGATATCCTTCATTCCAGCTGTGGCCCTGTGGGATGGTCAAATGTTCTTGTTGCCTTGATCCTGTTCTGATTTTTGCCATATTGCTAAGTCTGGACACTAACCTATCTGTTTGCTTTAAGAGATCTTTGACAACATTCTAATAAGTTCCCTCTTTGTTTAAAGTAGCCAGATTTAGACTGGGTTGTTGCCAGGAAAGAGCTCTCACAGAAACATAGACTTTAAATCTCCATATTACATAGGAGAATGTAGAGTTGCAATTAAACAGTAAAAAGCAAAGCCAGACGGTTAAGACTCAGAGTGTTTTGCTATTGCTATTGCTTTTTTAGGTAACTCCTTATTTGTTCTATCATGTGGGTGTTCCTAGTGTGAAAGCAAGGACTGAACTGCATTCCACCTTGAACACTGCATTAATTAAAATTAATTTCAGCTGAATTAACAGAAAAATCCAGCACAACAGTGTTTTATACAAGATCCCTCTTCCCCCTTTTCCGCATGTAAGCTAAATCTAGAGATGAGGACTGCTTTGTGAAAAGTTGTCGAGTAGGGATAAAGCTTCGAACAAACCTCTCAGATATCCCTAAGATATCTGTTGTTCTCAGGATCCGACCCAGCTGATGCGTCATGTGTGTTTCTAGGTCAGGATTGAGGAGAGAATTGGCAAAGATCATGCCATATCCCTTTGAAAAAGACTTACTGGAAGTACCAGTCAGCATCTCTGTTATACATCATTGGCCAGAACTCAATTATGTTACAGCCCTAGCTGCAAGGGAGTCCTGGAAGCAATGTTTTTTAGCCAGGCAAAATATGCTCAGACACAAATTTAACTTTCACTGGTGATTATATATAAGCATATACCCTGATGAATTTTCTCAAACTGAGTCCATCTATGTAAACAATACCCAGATCATTAAAAAGAACATCAGCACTAAAAATAAGAATTCTTTTTATAAAGAAAAAGGAGAGAATAGATACTTGGTGGCAAGTGGTAGTCTTTGCCACAAACCCCAAACCACAGGAATTTGCTGCATATTTGACTTGAACCAGTATTTCTTCCAACCGAACCACCACCCAGTCAGTACTTTGCCTCCCCAGTGGCAGGCACAGAAAATGATGCTGAGTAAGTAAATGTCAGTGAATGGATTGAACAAATTAATTTCTCAGACTCCTACAAGGTGAAATCCTGAATTAACTAGTGTGTACCTTAATTTGTAGAAAATATTTCAGAAAACATTCCAACATATATAGGAAGGGAAGATAAAAAGTTCTATCAAATTTGAGCTGATCGATTTTTTTAAATATGTAGTTTATTGTCATGTTGGTTTCCATATAACACCCAGTGCTCTTCCCCACAAGTGCCCTTCTCCATAGCCATCACCCCCCTAGCTGATGGACATTTTGTTGTGGTTCCTGATGAGAAATTAGTTACTAGATTTCAGGCATTCAGCATTTTGTCTACATTTTATCATTTAATTTGCACAGCAAGTTAAGTAGTGTTATCCATGTTAAAAACTGAGGCTCAGATGGATCCTTTGGTCCAAAGTTACCTGATTAGTAACATCTTCCTAAAATTCCTGTCCTTGTGTCGTTTTCCTATGTAAATGTTTAAGCATCTTTTCTTTGCCTTCTTCCTATAAGAACTGTCTCTCATCGTGCTACCTCTTGAGGCCCATTTCTTTTTTCTCTGGCCCCCCAGTATTCTCCCTTTTCTGGGCCTTTAAATCTACTCTTTCTAGTCCCTTTTGTACATGCATACAGTATTTCATTTTGTCAATGCACCTGGCTGTCAGACCTCAGATTAGATGTCACTTACTCAGGAATTCTGACCTGCCCCACCTCATGTCATTTTCCTTTTATTGTTTTTTGTGTGTGTGTGATCACAGCACTGCTCAGCTTTGTATAATGCCAGCTTTCTTGCTCAATAACTCCTCAGCAATGAAATTGAGAAGAGGACTCTATTTTGCCCACTGTGTTATATTCAAGCACTGAATGGGTACTCAGAAATACTTTTGGATGATTGAATGAATGGGGAAGCGGAGGTATGATTCAGAGCCACTTCTAGGGGATTCCAAAGCATGTCCAACCCTACGATATGGACATTCAAATTAGAGCCTCTGGTCGGAGGGGAATGACCTGCTGCAACACACAGGATCCAAGATGGGCCTTTCCTTCTCCAGAAAAGCATTGACCCAGTTGGTGTTGCCATGGAATATGACGTTCCCGTTAGGAGACATATTCTCTCACACCGTGTCTCTCATTTTGACGTGAATGGTCATAAAAGCTTTCCTTGTGTAAGTTTTATCATGATGCTTGCTTTCTACTACATTCCATTCAGCATAGTGCCATTTCAAGGCACAGGAACTCTCGTGGTCATTCTGAGACCCTTCAGCCATCGTTGGGGGATAGTGTCGCCGTCACCAGGGAGCACCGATTGCTCCGTCATTCCAAATATTGGAGACCGGGACACTGACGGGTGACCTGGGCAGGAAGGTCTGTGCCAGCTCCTGGGGAAAGGATCCCTTACCCACTGTGCTGTTTTCCATCTTAAGCTCTTTGGATTCTGTGAGCTGTGTAGGCAGGGTGTTGATTTGATGTTAAGGGTAGGTGAACTCAATAAATAAAGGTGATTTTCCACTCTTATTGTTTCATTTCCAGCTCAGCCCTGGCGCAGGCATGGCAGAGGCCATTTATTGTGGAAGCAGAGCTGGGACTCCAGCGGCCTGAACAGGGTGATATGCATGCTGTGTCTCAGCTTTATAGGGCAGCTGTTTCTTGGAGGATCAAGCTCAGGGATCGGGAGTGTGAATTATGAGTCCTAATCAACTTGGTCATGCTTTGTGGCCTGGGAAAAGCCAGAGTGTTTCCCTTTTATGATTTGAGAGTGCACTCTCTGCAGCCTGTGGAGCAATTAGCCAATCTTTGAAATGGATACCCCGTAAACACAGCGTGTCCTTGGAGAGACACCCAAAGGGAGGGGAGGCCGTAAGATGGGGCCCACAACTGCTTTAGCTTTGGCTAAATGGCCTGCAAGCCAATGGAAAGACTGGCTATAAGAGCACAAAATCTAAAACCTGTAGACAGGCAGGAACATCCGCACATCCGTGGCTGCCTCTCCCCCGGACCCCATGAAACCATGAACTTGTCAAAGTGATCCCACAGCCTGCGGACTAAAGGTTAAAAAGGGTGATGCTATTTACTTTGTTCTAAAAGCTCAACTATTTCCCTGATTGTAACCTTGATTTTGCTAGGTCCAACCTGATGTTACGCAATAGAAAGTCTCTCCTGAAATGGTTGAGGAAGACCAGAAATCAAATACCCTCCACATCTCAATGAGAATCTGAACCAGCTGAGGCACAAGTACTGACTGTCCTTGGTGTGGTTATTCCCACCCCACCCCCATTCATTTTTATTGAGATGAAATCCATTTAATGTAAAATTAACTATTTTAGAGGGAAGAATTCAGTGGTGTTTTGTGTGTCGCGTTGTTGTATCGCTACTATCTCTATGTAGTTGCAAATATTGTTGCCCTCCAATAAAACTCTGGAGCCATTAAGCAGCGGCTCTTCATCTTCTCCTCCCCTGAGCCCCTGGCAGCCACCCATCGGTTTCCTGTTTCTTTGGACTAATGTTTCCTGGGTATTTCACATAAACAGAGTCATATATGGGACCTTTTGGGTCTGACTCCTTCCCTTGTACATATTGGGAACATACTAAACCAGGTGACTTCAGGTAAGGTGAAAATTAGGTATAGAACTCTGGTTCTAGAAATGCACAAATTGTCACTTATTTCACATGGGTGCTGCAAATATGATGAAACAAAAACTATTAAAAATGAAGTATTGCTTTTCCTTTTTTTATTATTATTTTGACTTGAAAAAACTCTTATTGACTCTTTTTTAAAGTTTATTTCTGAGAGAGACAGAGATAGAGCACAAATGGGCAAGGGACAGAGAGAGAGAGAGAGAGAGGGAGGCACAGAATCTGAAGCAGGCTTCAGCCCCTGAGCTGTCAGTCTAGAGCCAGATGTGGGGCTTGAACTCCTGAACTGGGAGATTGTGACCTGAGCCGAAGTCAGATGCTTAACTGACCGAGCCATCCAGACACCCCTGAAAAAACAAAAACTATTAAAAATGAATTATTGCTCTTCTTTTTAAAGTTATTTTGGCTCGAAGCAACATTTTCCTGACTCCTGGCCCACATGGCTAGGAGGTGGTCCTCCACGAGGGGTGGGCTGCTTGGTGATGTGCTCAGATGACATCAGGGCTAGTTCGCGGGATTCAGGACAGCTTCACTCATGTCTGTACCACCCTGGCAGACAGCTGGGAGCCTGCCCTCAGCTGAGTCCCTGTGCATGTGCCCTCAAAGCTTCTCCAAATGATTTCCCCAGGAGAGTTAGTGTACTTCTTAGAAGCAGTCCCCTTCTTAATAAACAGGGCCAGGATCTACCCAGCTTCCAAGCTCCGAGCCCCGCTATCATACCTGATTCCTCTCTTTCCTCAGTTCCATCATCCAACCAACTATCCCTTCTTTCCAAGTGCTTGGAGATTCTTCAGTATTCTAATGTTTCTTTGATTTTTCTAGTTACAGAGAAACATTAGTTTAACATTTAAACTTTTAAAAAATATTTATTTATTTGAAAGAGAGAGAATCCCAAGCAGGCTCTACACTGTCAGCACAGAGCCTGACACAGGGCTTGAACTCATAAACAGTGAAATCATGACCTGAGTCGAAATCCAGAGTCGAACACTGAACCAAATGGGCCACCCAGGTGTCCCTGTTTCTCTGCCATTTTTAAAAATTTCAGGACTCTATCATTTCCTGTCTGGACCACAAAACAGCTTTTTTGGCTAGTTTCCACCTTCCATCTTGGCTCCCTCTCACCCACTCTCCACACAGCTTTTGGGGTTCTCTTTAAACACACACACACACACACACACACACACACATTTATTACCCTCTTAGAAACCTTTGGGATTTTTGCTGCCTTCAACTTCAGTCTGAGCTTGTGTAACTTGACTGTCCTATTCCCAGTGTTATTACTCTTCACTCTGGAACTTTCCTATCTTCCTTGTGTGCCCCATCTATGCTGATTGCAGATCCTGACTGCGCCCTGCTCTGTTTTTACTACTTCCTTACTTGGAATGGCCCCTTTCTACCCAGATATCCCCTACATTTTATTCCAAGAATAAGGTTAGCTGCTTTCTCCTGAAAGTCTTCCCTCCATCTCCCACTTCTCCAACACATGCAGTTTGTCCCCTTTCTGAGCTCCCATTAACACTCTGGAATCAGATATTTTGGAGGGGAGGGTATTACAGACTGGGAATTTACTAGAGCACACTGGTTATAACAGTGTTGGAAGAGCTGAAGGGGCAAACAGGAAGCGCAATACCCAGAGACTAGAAGCCTGTAGGAGCTCCCACTCTGTGCCATTGGGAGACACTGTCACAGTTGGTTTTAGCTACACATGAGGTGTCCTGACATTGCCCTGGCAGTTGAAGTCTGGTGCCCAATTGCTTCTAGGCCCTTCGGCTAAGATCAAGTGAAGTCTGGAGCCCACCCCAACCTCCATGGCTACTGTGACAACTGTCATAACCATGGAACCTGCTTTTTTGCACTTGACAGCATGGAATGGCAGCTACTGGTGTCCACCACCAAAGGGCTCTACTCCAATGCTGGGGTCCCAGCTTGGAGATGGGGTGAATGCTAGATCCTTCCCTCCCTCCTGACATGACGTCTTGTCTGGTGCACAGGTCCTGCTAGGTGCTAGAGTCTCAGCAGTGAATGACACCCAGGTCCCAGGTTCAAGGAGCAATGGGGTTATGGGGAAAAAAAATGGTGTTTGTTAGATGGTGATAAATTCTTCTGGGTCAGGCAGCGAGCAGTGAGGCCCACAGGCCAGAAACAGGACAATGTGGAGAAGACAGCCAGGCCAAGGTGGTCACAGGGTAGGAGTGGGTAGAGAAGGCTTCCCACATCCCAGCCTGGATGATGCATTCAGGCTTCTAGATTTTGGGCCCACAGCCTCCAGCAGAGGCCACTGGAGCTCTCAAAGATGGGCTTTCCAGGGCTGGGGAGAGGCTCCCGGAGGGGTTTCCACCCACAGCCATGGGTCAGGACTTTCTGGGTCCCTGCACCTAGACCTGCCTTGACCCTGTGGCCCAGAGGTAACAGAACTCAGTGAGCCCCATGCTCCTCCAGACCTGGGCCCAAGAGTGCGGGGTCTGTGTGTTTTACTGGGCTCCCTTACAGGTGCCCCTGTAGTCAGATTTTTAATTGCCTGTTTTGATATCTGTCTATTCCCTAGACTGTACAATGAAGATAGAGATCATGGATCATTTATTATTGATTCCCCAGTACCTAATGTTAAGATCTGCTCTATTTATTGATGGATCATGGAATGTTAGGGAGTATTAACTGACTGGTCCTGAGAACCCAGAGATGAATAGTACTGTTTAAGGTCACATCATTTTATTTGATTCTTGGTAATTTAAATGAAATAATGCTCATTTAGGGTTAAAAGACTAAATGTCAGAAAACTCTGCTCAGCTGTACTGGAAGGAGCAAAGTCTGAGTAGTAATATTTTCGGTCATTATCTACATGTAGATGAAATCTGGGTCAGCACATACATGGAATGATCTTTCCTCTTTGTGAAAAGTTTGTAAGACTTAAGAGTTCAATTTAGTCACTTTCTGGACTAGTTTCCTGACCTCAGTTTATAAAACAGATGCAGAGACAAATGCAACAGCCCTAAAGGAAACTTACCCCATGAAACCAATCTTGTACCAGAATGGGCTGGCAGAGAGAGAAGTCTGTGTGTCTGTGTGGTCACTGAATCAACCACTGGTCATTGAATCCGGGTTAGGAAGACCATTTGAAAGGACTGAGGCTGGTTTTACTGGTCATCACAACAGCTTCAAACATTTGTTGGATTTCTTCTCACAATTTTTTGACCCCATGCAGAATTGGTCATTCCCACATTTGTGCCAACACAGCACATAGTGCAAACAATGACTGTGGCATTATCACCATGGTATGCAATTATTTAGGAATGTATTCTGTTTTTCTTTGAGGAGAGGGATTGCTTCTCAGATTCTTCTTTATATTTCTTATGTATAGCATTGTACAGAGTAAGTGGTTGAATTGATAGCTTTAATGGCAATGAATAGTTAGTTGTCTCATAAGAGGGAAATTGTGTCTTCTTCTCTCTTAAATACTATTATGATTTTGTAGAGCTCCATCAATTACTGTTGGTATTATATGGATTAGTAAATTCACCTTGCTCCATAGGCACAGTAGTGTTACTGATAATACACTGCCTTCCAAATTAAGTGAGTTTAATTGTGCTCCAGTTTTGGAAATTATCTTGGGACCAACAGGCATGGCTCTACTTGTTAGTATTCTGTATTCTAAAAGACCCAAAATGGAATATATGTTAGTACAAGTGACTCAATACAAAATACAAATTTATTGTGAAATTATATATGTCTCATATATCAAATTCCAGTTGAGGCTGATAAAAATGGTTAGAACTATAATAAGGATGGTCTGCCACAGCAGAGGCAATGACTGGAATTCAGTGTGTCTGGTCCACTTGACCACAGCCAGGTCTGGAATCTGTGGGCCTCCTTTATAGGAGACATTATCTTGGCTCAGTTGTGCATCTTGGTAAAGACTGCTACTTGGTCTTAGTGATCCCATTTTCTTGGAAATGATAAAGATGTCTTACAGCTCAGAGTCCCATACTTGAGAGACAAAGAGCCTTAATCTCCCCATGGGAATCTGAGAATGTCAGTCAGAGAATGTTATACCATCAGTTCAGAGGAAGGAGAAGATCTTCCCACGTTTTTTTTTTTTTAATTTGTTTTGTTTTTTAACTTTGACTCTGTTTCCCAGAGGATGCACCCAGTTATTTTAGTGAGTCATGAAAATGTCCCCAGAGGTGCCATACTTCCCTGAGGTTTGTGCTTCCATTTCACAGCTGCCCCCCGCCCCAGGGAGAATCAAGGTGGACGGTGGTGGAGGAGTAGTGATGATGATTTAAAAAAAGGAGAGAGTTCTGGGACAAAAGTGGCAATAGGAAAATGGAAAAAGACCTAGTCATGCAGTCAGAACACTGCATGTGACCTCGGACAAATTACCTAACCTCTAGGAGCTGAGTTTCTTCAGTAAATTCAGAAAATAAAATCTGACTTTTTTTCTCCTAAAGTCCAAAAGTGAGAAATAGAATGTGCATTATTGTTTTATTTTTGTGTTTTTTATTTATGTATTTATTTTAAATGATAACATTTTCTTTTTTTAATGTTAATTTATTTTGAGAGAGAGAGCGTGCGCATGCAAGTGGGGGAGAGACAGAGAGAGAAGGCGGGAGACAGAATCCCAAGCAGGCTCCCTACTGTTGGCACAGAGCCCAATGCAGGGCTTGAACTCATGAACCTGAGGTGAAATCAAGAATCGGATGCTTGAACCACTCAGGTGCCTCCAAATGATAACATTTTCTAAAAAAGCATAGGCAGAAACTAGTTCAGCTACTCTGAGGTACACTTAATGGGATATTGACTTTGTCCAAGTAGGGAGAACCTTTTAGGATTCTCAGTTTAGCTGAGCTTCTTGATCCTGACTGTGAGTAAGTGGTCTTACCAAAGAGATGTCTGAGGAATAGTGTCATGGACTGAATGTTTGTGTCTCCCCCAAATTCTTGTGTTGAAATTCTAAGCCTCAATGTGATGGCATTAGGAGGTGGATGAGGTCATGAGGGAAGCCTTTGTGAATGGCTTAGGGCCCTTAGAAAAGAGACCTCAGAAAGCTTCCTCACCATTTCTACCATATTGGGACATAGTGACAAGATGGAATCAGGAAGTGGGGCCATCACCAGTCACCAAATCGCTAGCACCTTTATCTTGGATTCCCCAGCTTCTAGAATGATGAGAAATACATTTCTATTGTTTATAAGCCACTTAGTTTATGGTATTTTGTTATAGCAGATCTTACAGACTAACGTAAGGAGCTAGTTGAACTGAGGCTCTATAGTTTCTTCTCTGTCAGACTGGGCCAATAATTCCTGCCCTCTTTACCTTAAAGGGAAGTCATCATGTGTAAAGAGGTCACATAGTGAAGATGCTTTGAAAAATAGGGCAGTGATTCAATGTGAATTGTTTCTCTTTTACCATCTTTTTTCAGACAATACAGTGTTGGCTGCTATAAGGCATACAGTAATTAATTATTGAATGACCTAAATCATTCAAATTTTTAAGATAACCTCTTAGTTAGATTGGAATGGCCAGTGATTGTCCACCAATGAACAAGGCTGATTGGTTCATTCACTCCAAAGTTTAAAGAAGGAAAGATGCATAATTGCATACTTCTTGCCCATGGATGAAGCCCATGCTTTCTCTTAATTAAATTAATTCAGGTTTCTCCTGGGTTACACAGGCCAATGGGCAACATTTTAGCTAAAATATATGTATAGCAGAGTTTCTCAACTTGGCACTACTGATATTTTGGGCTGTAAAAGTCTTTGCTATGGGGTCTGCCTTGTGGCTTTTTTTTTTCTTTTTGTCTTTGTGCATGTTTAGCAACACCCTGGCCTCTACCCACTAGGTGTCCATAGCAACATCCCTCTTCAAGTTGTAAAAACCAAAAATGTCTGCAGATGTTAGTAAATCTCCCCTGAGAGACAAAATAGCCACTCTTTACCTAAGAATAGTTCTTTAAATGAAAGACTGAGTTTATGAATGAATGGACGAATGAATATGTAGAAAAGAAATGAAAACAGAGTGGAGATGGTTGTTACCCTTTATCAAACAGTTTCTTACAGTCTGTGTTTTTTTCATGTTATAACTTACGAGTTCCTAGAATCGAAAAAAAATGTATATATGTATCCCCCACCCCACCCCTTTTTGCAGACAACTTACTTACTTGACCTGCAGTTTCAAGGTTCTCAACACCCCAATGACAGCATTGGGAAAATAGGTTGAGATACTAGAGTAGTATATCATTAACTATTTGTTGGTTGAGTGAGTCACTCATACTGCAACTATTTATGGGTCATCTACTAGGTACGGAGGTCTGTATTAGGTGCAGTCTAGTGGATTTAAATACATGAATATCTGTCTATAACATGAGGTAATACAGTCAATGCAACTACATAGAATTAAGCACATGTTGCTATGAGAACACAGATTAACTCTGTTTTAGGTGTGGGTGGTTTTGGAAGGATTCTCTACGGAACATGAGAAGTATCCCACAATTAATTATTTGAACAATTTTCCCAGCTGTGTTTACTTCCTAAACAATCACTCATTTGTTTGTATTATTCTATAATTTTTTTAAGGGTCCAGTCTCTTCTATTTAGTTAGTTGTCTTTGAGGATAGGAATGAGTTTTTCATGTTTGAGAAATGGCAGGAAGGCTGTTAGAAAGGCATCGTGCCTGTGGTGCTACATGCTATGACAATGAACAGATAGACACAGTCCCTGCCCTGCAGTACTCATGGTTTATAAAGTAAAATTCTAGGCTTTTGGTTTTTACTCCATGTGCATCCTTAAATAAAATAAGTAACTTTATCTCTCTAAACCTCTTCCCCCAAGTGTCGAATTAGGGGTAGGATGAGATGATCTCAATTCGTCAGCACCTGACTTTTTATTATTCCACATTTTTTATATCCCCTACAACCCTTAAATCACTTAAGTTCTCAACAAAAGTCAGTTGCCCTGTGGTTTGAGGAAATAATATATATGGAAAACACATCCTGTTATAGGCCCAGATTTCTGAGAAGTGGTGCTACTTTCTTGGGGAAGACCTTTTGTCTGATTGGATGTATCCACTGAAGAGCAAGGGAACTTAGAGACAACAAGATATAAGGTGTGTTAAATGGCAGGTTCTGAAAATCTTCATTATGTGAAAGCTGAGGCTTACATCTGGGAGCATTACTTGAGTCTTACCAGATTTATTTTCTCTGTAGAAATTTGCCATACATATGCTAACAAATATACTACAGAATATATAAAGGACTTCTAGGATCAAGAAGTAAAAGGCAGACAAAAGCAAAACATGGGCAAAAAACCCGAATGGGAATTTTATAAAAAGAATATATCCAAATGACCAATAAACTTATGAAAAATTGCTCACTTCCAATAGTCATCACAGAAATGAAAATCAAGATCACAATACTATTTCACAGTATGTTTACCAGAATGGCTTAAATGAAAAAGAACATTTCAAAACTATGGTGTATAATGACAACATTAGTAGGACGTAACTGATAGGAACGATGATAAGAATTGATGGGAACAATGGCTAGAGAACATGTGGAGCAATAGAACTCTATATACTGTCAGTGAAAGTATACATTTTTGCAACCATTTTGGGAAACTGGCAGTACTGGGCAACATTGAATATTTCCATTACTGTGACCCAGTAATTCTAGTCCTAGTATCCAAAAGAAAAGTGTATGTGTGTCAATAAAAAATCTTGTACAAGAATGTTTACAGAAGCCCTATTTATCATCATCCCAAACTGGAGTGATCTAAATATTCATCCACAGAGGGATGGATAAACAAATTGTAACATATTTACATAGTAGAATATTATACAGCAACGAGAATAGAGAGGGGCACTGTAGTGAACATTAATTTATCATTTATTTTTTTAATGTTTATTTTTGAGAGAGAGAGAGTATGAGTAGGGGAGGGGCTGAGAAGGAAGGAGACACAGTATCAGAAGCAGGCTTCAGACTCTGAGCCATTAGCACAGAGCCCGACAGTGGGCTTCAACATATGAACCATAAGATCATGACCTGAGCTGAAGTTGGATGCTTAACCAACTGAGCCACCCAACTTCCCCAATTTATCTTTTAAATATGGGATTTAATAAAAAGAGCCCTAATTAAGAGTTCTCACAGTGATCTTCTTGGTGTTAGAAATAAGGATAGTGGTTATCTTTTGGTTGTGGCAACCAGAAAAGGGAGCAGGGGCTTCTGGGATACTGATAATATTCAATTTTGTGTTGGTTCCATGAGTTTGATCAGTTTGTGAAAATCCATTAAGTTGTATATTTGTGATTTGTGTCCTTTTCTGTATGTATACTATTATTCAGTAAGATTTTACTAATGACTGGTACTGGAGTCATTAGGTCAATGAGTATCTATATGCCAGGAAGAGAGATGACTTTGTGAAAAATCAGCAGCAAATCTGGGGTAGCTTGTTTAAGAAAGTACAAGAGAGGAAATGAAGAAGAATGAGAAGGGATGCATCCATCTGTGAATGGACCACTGGCCATCTGGCCACATGTAGAAAAAAAGCTTCTTGTGGGTTAAGTAAATGCTGAAGGTCCAACAGGCCCTAAGTGGTTCAGCTGGAATTTCAATCAGTATTTTAATTCTGTAGCTCATGCTTCTTCGACTATACAATCTCAGCAGGCAGCATTTTACTTCAGCCTTAAAACAGTTAAGAATAGGAAAAACAGAAGGAGGTAAAAGGATATACGTCACCAAGAAACAATTTTAAAAATTAAAGTCTGCCCTTTACCTTTAGCTTTATGAGGACGTAGTTAGTCCTTGTCTGTCTTGTTAGCTGCTATTTGCCCAAGAAAAGCCTTTATTGAAAGAAGGAAGGGAGGATGGGAGGGAGAAAAGAAGGAAGGAGGGAAGGAAAGAAGGAAGGAAGAGAAAGAAAAGAAAAAAGAAAGAAGAAGGGAAGGAAGGAGGGAAGGAAAGAAGGAAGGAAGAGAAAAGAAAAAAGGGAAGGAAGGAGGGAAGACAGGGCAGAAAGGAAGGAAGAGAAAGAAAGAAAGGAAGGAAGGAAGGAAGGAAGGAAGGAAGGAAGGAAAGGAGGAAGGAAGAGAGGGAGACAGGGAGGGAAGGAAGGAAGGAAAGGAGGAAGGAAGAGAGGGAGACAGGGAGGGAAGGAAGGAAGAAAAGAGGAAAAAGAAAACAGGTTTGGGAGGGATGTTACACTTCATAAAACTAACAAATTTTCTTATGGTTTTTGTTTTCATATTCTAAGTTAAGAAGCTAATATAAAAATATATATACATGCCTATGTGTATGTACACATCCCCCTTCTCACCACACACACACGCACACACACACGCACGCGCACACACACACACGCGCGTGCACACACGCACACACACGCATGTGCACACACATGCACACACATGCACGTGCACACACACACGCACACACACACGCACGCACGCACACACACACACGCACGCACACCCCACTTAGCTGGCCTACAACTTCAGGGATCTCAGTATACCTAATTACAGCTTACATTGCAGGCTACACAGAAGCACTGCTGATCCCAGTCCTGGCATGGCTCCTGTTTAAACATACTTCCCAGAAATCTTAGGCAGCTCGCCATGGTAAGGAAACAATTGACGTCAGATTTTGAACAGGGGAATCCGTCGAGGGTGGGGAGGAAGGCGGGGGCGGGTCGTTAAAGGTGGTGAGAGCGAGGCTTTTCATGGACCCTACAGCTGATCATTATTTCCCTGATCCTGTATCGGGACAAAGAGGTTATTATTCCTGCGTGGCCCACCAGTGCCTCTGGAGCTCTGTCTGTTCTGAAAGTCAATGGCTGCCTCAAGTTTCCTTTGGGGGTACTGAATGAGTCTGGCTACGATGCTAAAGAAATTTCCTCTCTTTTGCTGGCTCTCTTGATGGTTTGCCATAGTTAAAATATTTCTTTTTATTAATTATAGATGGTCTTTAATGTTCCCTTTAGTGCCTAGACTGTTATTGAAATGACCTCAGAAATTATTTAGCCAAACTTCTTCCCGATGCAGGAGTTTTTTGTGTGGCACAAAACCATTCTCCATTCAATAAATATTTATTCACTGTGACAGATATTGTTAGAATTCTGCCTAGTGTACAACTACTTTTCCTTTTTCCTTGCCTGTGGAATTTTTTTTTTGAGGGAGAATTATGTTCACACCCAAGCAATAAATTTTTATTGGCGTAAGTCAATCATGATAATCCTATTGTCACTCTCTCAGCATTCTTGGAAGCCCCAGTATACCTTCATTCTGGCCAAAGAGACCTAAGAGAAGGAAATTGCCCTGCAGAATTCATCAGGAGGTTTTGATTTTCTAATGAAAAGAGACAGACATACTATAATTCCCTTTCTCATTCTGGCCTTGAAGGCGAGTGTGATATTTGCCACCTTGTGACCAGGAGGGTAGCAGCAAGAAAGCTATAGACAAAGTGGATTTCTTGAACCCACACAAGTAACCAGTTAGCTGCAGATACCTTGTTATATAGAGAAGACATAGTCACTGTGGTCATACTTTCTGTTTCCTACAAAAAAATATGTCTACATTCAGGATGTACTCTACTCTAGGCCCTGTGTTAGGGAGGGCATGTGGGAGACAGAGATACACTGTGCAGATCCCCCTTCGAGGAAGACTTGCTGTCCAGCCGAGAGGCCTCAGATCAGCAGACAGCCTCCAGCTGCCAGCCTTTCCAGGGTTCTCCCCTCCAGAGAGCCCCCCAATCTGAGATCTGACCCTTCCTTGGGCAGTCTACATCTCATGACTATGTGGGATAGGTGCATAAAGATGTAATCATTTGGGACCATTGTGGGACTCTCTGGCACACAAATTTGCTCCAGAACTCCCATTGACTAAGGATTTGCTGAGATATTGTTGTGTTCATGGCCCTGAGTGGAAATAGTCAGTAAAAATGCTCCTAATGGGCAGAGTGAGGGGGTATGAAGAAGATAATTGACCAAGGTTAGAATATATATGAAGATATGGTCAGTACCAAATGGCTTGGCAGGATGGTAAATGATATGGAAAGAAAAAGTTGGAGGACCAGTGATAAAAGTTTTGGTTAGAGGCATATGGATGAGCATTTGGGATTAGCACAATGCACCTCTGTATCACAGGTGAACAGCTGTCTGAGAGTGTCTATTATGGGAAAGACACTAAATAGCCAAATAGACAAAATGACTGCTGTAGTTCTTATTTAGCCAGCTTTGTCATCAAGCATTTCAGGGTTGACATGACAGGCAAATGAATGATGGGGCCAAAGTGGTGGAGATTACACATGGGCTCTATAGTATGGACTCTTGATGACCAAATCTGGTTAGCTGCTAACATGGCATGACATTGGATGGTCTAACCAGCCAGGAGCAGAAATGAACAACGAACACCTGACACAATACCAAACCTCGAGGAGAACAGTTGGCCACTTGGCTACAAGTTGACTATGGGCTCTTTCCATTCTGCGTGGGTCAATGCTTCTTTCTTACAGGAACAGAAACAATATTTTGGATTTGGATTTGCTTTTACTGCCTGTGGGATGTAAGCAATCCCCACTACCTAGAGGGTTATAGCATGGTCACCCAACACGGGATTCCCGTATAATAGTGCATCAGACCAGCAGACCCACTTGACAGTAAAGGAGGTATGGGGGTGTTTTATCTTGAACAATGGTCTACTCATCTAAAACTATGCTTCTCAGTCTCATGGTGCCACTTTTATGGTAATGTTTCACCAATGTTGGTTCATAAGTGAATACCACGCATTCCTGACCTGATCTTCCCACCCTGTAGGGAAAGTTTCTGGAGAAGGATGGAGATAGTTACTCCTGTATTAATAATGTCCTGCTCCTGGTATTGGACAGTTCTCTACTGTTCTGTGCAATACTGCCCATCAAATTAGCATTAGGAAATATTTAGGGATCTAAGATTAGGACTCAGAAAATTGATGAGATTTATTGATATAATTTATCAGTCATAAAGCAAGCTCGTACATGAGCTCTGCACATCCCCCCCATTAATGTACTAATGATAGTGGATGATAATGAAAAATAAGCCCAAGGATTTGGGGAACATGACTTAATATCCTATGCAGTGACTCTAACATTTCTTCACACCTGATGTTTTATGTTTTATTTTTTAATTTTTTTAATGTTCATTTATTTTTGAGAGAGAGAGAGACAGAGCATGAATAGGAGAGGGGCAGAGAGACAGGGAGACAGAATCTGAAGCAGGCTTCAGGCTCTGAGCTATCAGCACAGAGCCTGACCCCAGGCTTGAATTCCCAAGCTGGGAGATCATGACTTGAGCTGAAGTTGGATGCTTAACTGACTGAGCCACCGACCCACCTCTATCTTTTAAAGTTTTTTAAAGTTTATTCATTTTTGAGAGAGAGAGAGAGAGAGAGAGAGAGAGAGAGACAGGCAGAGTGTGAGTAGAGGAAGAACAGAGAGAGAGAGGGGGAGACACAGAATTTGAAGCAAGCTCCAAGCTCTGAGCTGTTAGCACAGAGCTGGGCATGGGAGTGAAACTGACAAATTGTAAGATCATACCTGAGCCGAAGTCAGATGCTTAATTGACTTAGCCACCCAGGTGCCCTGATGTTTTATTTTAAAAATTTATGCAAATTTTGCCTTTTGTTTCACAGTGTATCCATTTCTGTTATAATAGAAAACGGTTGGGCCATGAGGGTAGCTCAGTTAATTAAGCATCTGACTCTTGATTTCCGCTCAGATCATCATCTCATCAATCATGAGATGGAGCCTTGTGCTGTGCTGCATGCTGTGCAGGGAGCCTTCTTAGGATTCTCTTACTCCCTCTGGTCCTCACCGCCACTCCCCCAAAAGGAAAAGAAAACAATCAATTCATCTCCAAGTCTTCATAGTATCTAGTCAAGTCCTAGTGTTCTGGAAAGATGTATCATATTCACCCTTTGTCTTCACTTTCTCCTGCACACCAGAATATCTCCTTGGTGAACCCTTAGATTCATAGAAATTGCTCAGACACAGAATGAAGATGGAAGAATAAAGAGGACCAATTCCTTGAAGCACTTGTTCAAATAGAGGATAAAGGAAGACAAGCCATGAAGAGGAACAGGAAGGCATTGTCAGAGGTATAGAAGAAATGGAAGACAGTCCTTGAAACTGAGGAAGGACAGTGCCAGCTTAGGATCCAAACCACTTGTAAACTTTGAAAGAACCATTTCAGTAATGCTATGGAAATAAATGATCCAGTAGGTTAAAAAGTGAGTGGAAAGATTACTAATATATTTTTATATATGTATACTATCTCATTATTTAACTCACTTTTTCCTTTTTTTGCTTTCACTTGTCATAATTATTTTTCATTTCATTTTCATTTTATTACTTTATTAGTTATATGTTCTTTCACTGTGTTTTCTGTCATTGTTGATGAAAATTCAACTCCATTTACCCTGTCCCAGAATTTTATTAAGCTATGATCATGTAGTTGAATTCTACATATATTTTATATTCCATGAGGCATTATTTATATACTCAAGATTCATTTAGGTTTACTAATGTTTATCCTTTCAGTTGCTTTTAACTTCCAGATTTTCTGAGCTCCCATTTTCTATTTTCCTGAAGACCTCCATTTTAATGTAGGGCTAAACATCGGAAATGCTTCTTCTTTTAAAATATCTTTACATTTCACCTTTATTCTTAAAGGATATTTTTACTGAGTATAGAATTTTAGGTTGGTAGTTATTTTGTTCAATATTTTGAATATGTCATTTCAATTTTTTTCTGGTTCATAACTTTTTTTTTATGTGTCCAACCTATACTATTGAGCTAGTGTTGAGGCTCATTTGAAAGATCTGTCTGTCTATCTATCTAGCATCACCTTTCTATCATCTATCATTTCAGCTGCTTCCAAGATTTTTTGTTTTGTCAGTTTTGGCAAATTCTTGATAACTGTGCCTTCAAATATTATTTCTCTATTTTTTCTCTCTCTACTCCTTCTGGGACTTCAAGATATGTATGTTAGACCCTTTGCTCTGTAGACTCCTTTCCACTTCCCATGTCTCCCCCTCTTTCTGTGTGCATATAAGTAGCATTTTTTCCCCACTGATCTATCTTCAAGTTCAACATTTCTATCCTGAATGTTATTGACTATACAATTAAACACATGTATGGAATTCTAAAATTTCAATTATCTTCCTTTTCAGAGCTTCAGAGTTTCCCTTTTTAAAAAATTGTTTCTAGTTTTCTGCTAAAATTCTATATCTTGTCATCTGATTTCTTTCATTTCAAGCATAATTACTTTGAAGTCTATGTCTCATAACTTCTCTATGATCTTTTAAATTTATTTTTGAGAGAGAGACAGACGGACATGAGCAGGGGAGGGGCAGAGAGAGAAGGAGACACAGATTCCGAAGCAGGCTCTAGGCTCTGAGCTGTCAGCACAGAGCCAGATGCAGGGCTTGAGCCCACAAACTGTGAGATCATGACCCAAGCCAAAGTCAGACACTTAACTGAGCCACCTATGATTTTTTAAAATCTTATCTCTTCATCTCTTCATATGCTTAATAAGTTCTTGATTAATCACAGGACATCATGCATGAATGTTACCTTCCTCCAGAGAGGATATACTTTGAGTCTCACCAGCACTTTGTGTAAGGACAGATCTCCTACATTTGGTCTCAGATTAAATTGAGCCTGTTTGCTCATTTCTAAATTGTAGCCCTTCTTATGTCCTCATATTTGGAAGCAGAAGTGTTATGTCCTGTATTCATGTGTCAATTTGAACTGAACTCAGAATGAAAAGAGCTATGACTACTTATCACTTAAAAAATTTTTTTAATGATTATTTATTTTTGAGAGAGAGAGTGTATGTGAGTGGGGGAGGGGCAGAGAGAGGGGGAGACACAGAATCTGAAGCAGTCTCCAGGCTCTGAGCTGTCAACACAGAGTCTGATGCAGGGCTTGAACCCATAAACTGGGAGATCATGACCCGAGCTGAAGTCAGATGCTTAACTGACTGAGCCACCCAGGCACCCCTACTTGTCACTCTTAAATAGCCACCACAGAAGGGATAGTCCAACAAATGCATGGTTTGTTTTCAGGTACGAGATTGTTTTCGTATTGTTGTTTCATGAACATTAGTTTGTAAATTTCAAGGTCTGAAATGAACTTAATCAGGTATAGCTCTACTAGAGCAAAGTTTGCCTCAAAACAAACATATAGGACTTTTAGGCATTGGTTGGTATAAATCTTATTAATGTCTTTATAGGTAAGAATACAAAGATAGCTAACTTATGCATGGTAGTAAGAATATGATTCTATCCTTTAAATTTTAAATACTAGGTACTAGTAAGCATTACCTGATCATTTACTCCAAATTCTGATTCTCTTTACATCATTTTATTTCATCTATCTATCTATCTATCTACCTATCTATCATCTATCTTATCCATCCATCCATCATTCCATCCATCCATCCATCCATCCATGCTTCCCTGACTCAGTTTGGGGTGAGGGACAAATACGTGCCTCCCTACCCAGGTTGAGATGAAGGGAGATGGCCCAACACCCTATTACTCTGGGCATTTGAGTTCTCCTACTGTCTTTCACTTCAACCCTTTTATATCCTCAAGTGAGACCTCCCACTTTTTTTTTGTTTTTTTTGTTTGTTTGTTTTTGTTTTCCTCCTACCTTTATCTTGATTTACAATATGCCAACAAGAGCATTTTGAAGAAAATATATAATTAATGTTAAAAAAATACAAAATTAATGTTAAAAAAATACATATATATGTATGTATGTATACACACACACACAATGGAATGTTACCCAGCTCTCAACAAGAATGAAATCTTGCCATTTGCGACAATGTGGATGGAACTAGAGTATACTATGTTAAACAAAATAAGTTCATCAAAGAAAGACAGCTACCATATGATTTCACTGAATAGGTGGGATTTAAGAAACTCAACAGATGAACATAGGGGAAGGGAAGGAGAAACAAAATAACATAAAAACAGAGAGAGAGGCAAACCATAAGAGACTCTTAAATACAGAAAACAAACAGGGTTGCTGGAGGGGTGTTGGGTAGGAGGATGGGCTAACGAGGCAAGGGGCATGAAGGAGGGCCCTTTTGTGATGAGCACTGGGTGTTATATGTAACTGATGAATCACTAAATTCTGCTCATGAAACCAATATTATACTATTTGTTAACCAACTTGAATTTAAATAAAATCTTGAAAGAAAAAAAAATAAATACAGTCTATGGGTTTAGGCTTATTGAATAATTGTGTTTTAATTTCCTTTAGCTCTCTCTTTTTTTCCCAACCTTTTATTGGAAAAATAATAATAATCCCAATTATTATTCAACATTTCTTCTTAAAATGTTTTAAAATGTTTTAAGAAGAAATGTTGAATAATAATCATATGTTTACCTGCTATCTGAACAATAACAAATGTTGTTACTTTTATAACAGAATTTTTCACCTTTCTTAGAATGCAGTTAAAATCATTACCTCCAAATATGTCCTGAAAGTCTGTTTAATGATTTGATCAATTGCCTGAATTCTAATTAAATATTAGAATTACTTTGCCTTTAAAATAAATAAGCAGTTCTCTTACTCACCACTTCTAAGTTTTCTTCCAGTGTCTCAGGAGCAAAATGTTTTGGTTTCTAGACAATGTTACATTCAGATCAGATCTGAAATCTTTTAGAGGAAATGTATCATTTTAGGCATCCTTAGGATAGACAGAATTTGTTTATTCAAGTGATGTCACTAACTAATGTCCACTTGTTCCTGCCTTTCTCCTTCTCCAGGTTGGTTGGAGCACCATGGAAATTTATTGAAGGCTGCTACCTAGGAGACTCAAGAGGGAATTAAAAAGGAGAACTAAATGTCCATCAACTGACGAATGGATCAAGATGTGGTATGTGTGTATATATATACAATGGAGTACTACATGGCAACGAGAAAGAATGAAATATGGCCATTTGTAGCAAAATAGATGGACCTGAGGAAGTCATGCTAAGCAAAATAAGTCAGGCAGAGAAGGACAGATACCATATGTTTTCACTCATAGGTCTAGCAGAAGAAACCTAATAGGGGACCATGGGAAGGGGAAAGAGGGGAGGAAAAGAGTTGGGGAGAGGGAGTGTAGCAAATCATGAGAAACTTTTGAATGCTGAAAACAAACTGAGGGCTGAAGAGGGAGGGGGGAAGGGGAAGGGTGATGATGGTCATGGAGGGGGTCATTTGTGGGGAAGAGCACTGGGTGTTATATGGAAACCAACTTGGTAATAAACTATTAAAAAAAAAAAAAGGAGAACTATCCAAACATTGTCTTTTCCCTCTGCAGACTAAACAGGAAAGAAAACTCATAGGCAAAGTAAGAATAGATGTTCTTTGTGTGCGAACACTGTAAGAAGGATATGGTCTGGACCAAGGAGTGCTGGCTCGCTCTGGCTCCATGTCTGATGACCCAAGGTTTATGGGATTCAGGTCTAGAGAAGTGGATTTCTGCCACTGAGGACTCATTAGGGCTGATGCTGTGATGGTGCTGGAAGGGAAACCTTATGTTCATCTCAGATCTGCCAACTGTCCAGCTGCCATTCCCATCAGCAATGGGAGAATGCTCTGAACTTGGACTAGAGAAGACACAGTGAGAGCCAGGCTAGTCAATGAGCCTAATCATGGTAAATGCTAATAATAGCAGACCTTTACTGAGCACTACTGAGAGCCAGTACTGCTGAGAGTAGTCTGTGTGCATTACCCCCACCTAATCCTCCCAAATGTAATAGAGCTGGTGCTGTTATGATAACTGTTTTGCATGTAGGAAATGAGGCTCATAACAGCTTAAGTAGTTTGCCTATGATCCCTCGGCCAGAAAATGGTAGTGGTGAGTTCTGTACTCACGTCTGTTCTAATGCTGTTGCCCAGGATCTCATCACTTGGCTTTCCCACCTCTCAAGTCCAGTTTCTCAGAAGGGCACTCTGGTCCTCCAGGATGTGGCCCAGGGCCTCCTTCCTGCCCTCTCTCCCACCAGGGGTCCCCCTCCTTAATAACTACAGGCCTGTTTTTCTTGGGTCCTACAAGTTCAGGCCCCACTTCCCAAACACGGTTTGCCCTTCTGAGATTCTTTGGTTTTGCTCACTCCGTGTGCTCATTCCCTTCTTACCTGCCAAATCAGCTCTGTTATCCACTTCCATGTGCACTGCCTGTATGGGGCCTCTCCCAGCTTCCTCTTCTACCTCTTGGCCTCCTTAAATCTGTTCCCTTAGCACCAAGTTCATGTTTTAGGTCAGCACACTATCATCTGCAGGCCACATCTCACTTGCTGTCCAGTTTCATATGGCCCCACAAGCTAAGAATAGCTTTTATATTTTTAAATATTTGGAGGGAAAAAATCAAAAGAAGAATGGTATTTCGTGGCACACTAAAATTATTTGGAGTACAAATATCAAAGGACAAAGTTTTGTTGGTAAATAGGCATATTCATTTGTGAATATATTGTCTGTGACTGCCATGGCTCTACAACACCAGAGTTCAATAGTTGCAACAAAGACAGAGGGCTCAGTGTCTCAAATAGTTGCTGTCTGGCTCTTTATACAGAAACAATTGGCTTACTCCTGCTGTGGAGTACTATAAAGTTTGTGTTTCACAGTAATGGGTACCCACGTTTTACTGGCGTTTATATCACGTGCCCAGCATGGGGCCTTGTTCTAAGTAGATACTAATTTAATGAGCATATGAATGGAAGTTAAGAGAGTATATAGAAAAGATTATACACCAAGAACTTGGACCCTATATCATTTCGGTCACTGCTATCTCAAAGTAGGGTAATTTGATAAACATTTTTCACAAAGGGATAGTGTAGCAATTCACAGCTGGTAGTAGCAAACCTGTTACCCCTGATAGACTTGAAGGATCTAGAGATGGGAGCAGTTTCAGGATTCTGGACACAGAAATTCACATAGAGTTAGCCACTTTGGGAATACCTGTAGACTTCTGTAGAGATGCATGGCCAGTTGATGGGAGCCTCTTGAGGTAGGAGCCAAGAAAATAGATGTCCTGGTCTCCTTCTCCCCCTTCTTCCCATCTCTGCTCAGTCTATTAGCAGAATGCAATCAGGCATTGTAGCACCATCAGTGTCATGGATGGAGGCTGGCTCCTGGAAACAGTGCAGGATAGAAAAGAGAGCAAGCTTGTGGGGGGTGGAAAGGGGAAGATAGTCTATATATCCAAATTTAGTGACAAGTCACATCTATTATTAAGTCTTCAATTTCCTCACCTATAAATGGTCAACATAACAAAAACAACAACAAGAGTAATAGAAGTTTTTGTTGAGAACTTATCATGAACCATACATTCATTTTGTCAAACAGCCTTCAGAATAAACACCATCTCTGTCACACAAATGAAAAACTTAAGCTCAGGAAGAAATTGCAGGGTATTCAATGGCCAGTCAATGGCCCCATTTGAGACTAACTTTTCCTAAAGTCCCTCCCTCATTTTTGCTTACTAGAACCCCAATCTGGTTGCACTGGTTGGGGTAGTAGCTTCTTGGGGCTTCTGATGTCTTTCAAGTTAAACTCAATTCTAACTAGTAAGCCTTGGGTTAACTGTCAGCTCTTCTGGATTCACTAAATTCACAATCCCTCCCTCATCTCATACCTAGTGTCCCATGGACACTAGTTTCAGGCAGGGTCTCCCCTATTTCCCCCCTAAAAGCAGACCCACCCGGGAAACATAGTCCCCCATCCCCTAGCCTCTTTCTTGTTGCTATCATAATAAAAGACTTGGGCAGGAGTCCTAGTAACAGAGACCTTTTCAATAAAATTAGTCTGATGACAGATATAGCAGTGTTTTCCAAGAAACATGTCGAAGGCTGAACATCATAGGTCTGAATCCTGGTATGTTTATTTATTTATTCTGAGCAATTTGCTCAACACTGGAACCCTTGTACATCATGGCATGGATGTGATTTCTTAATTATTCATGCCATTAATAATTGACACCATTAATAATACTGTAATACCATTAATAATTGAGTACATAAAATGGAATTCTCTGGAATTAATTTATTATCATTAATTTTCTGTGTCAGCTTACAAGAACTCATTAGAATGGTGGTCAGGGTCTGTGCATCAAATTATTTAACTAGTCATCCTGAGGCTTAGGAGGGCAAGGAATTGTGGAATTCACTCCAACCACTGCCTCTCCTTACCATTAACAGTCTTCTCTTTTGGCTTTTATCTCTCTAGGAAAGGTTGACAGGGAAGCATCTTGTGAACACAGCCTCATAATTCAGCTTATCTCCCTGATGGCTTATAAAATAGGGCCTAATGAAGGGGAAGGTAGCAAGCTGTCATGGGTCTACAAAGCCTTGGGGGCTACCAGTACCCCCAAGACAGGTCTAGAGCTCAGCCCTCTCCTGCCGTAGACCCCAAAAGCTGTGACTGCTCCCTTTCCCTAATTAAAGCTTTGGGGGTACCTGGGTGGCTTAGTTGGGTAAGCTTCTGACTCTTGGTTTCAGCTCAGGTCATGAACTGATGGTTGGTGAGATCTCACCCTAGGTTGGACTCTGTGCTGACAGCACAGAGCCTGCTTGGGATTCTCTCTCCCCCTTTTTTTCTGCCCCTCTCCCACTTGCACATGTTCTCTCTTTTTCTCTCAAAATAAATAAATAAACATTTTTTAAAAATTTTAAAAAGCTTTGGCCACCTATTTGTTCCTCCAGGATCTCTCTTGCCTTAAACTGACCAAAGAAAAATATTCCTGCCTTCACCATCTCATCTTGATGCAATCCCTTAAGACAAGCTATTGACCCTTTTCAGAGTTTCAGAGCCAAATATAGTAGAGGCACTGAAAGGAGGGAACAAGAATTACCTACATGGATCATGTACGCCAATTCTGTGATTTTACAGAGCTTCAGAACTCATGCGAGGCACTGAAATTCATTGAGCCTAATGTATCTACAACATGGCATAATACCTACAGTGAAGGCAGAAGAGGTAGCCATGGAGAAACACTGCCCCAGATGCCCATTCGAGGAAGGACCTGATGCCCACATGAAGGAGAGGGTCCGCAGACAACCTCCAGGTGTTGGCATCCTCATGGTGTGCTGAGGTGCAGAGAACAGCTGTGTCTGAGGGCACATAGGATGGCAACTTACCAGGTAGGATGATGGATTCATTTGGTCTGCCTGGAACTTTCTTGGCACTAAAAGTCCCACAGCCCAGGATTGGTCTTTGGTCTTTGGATTGAAGTCCGAGTCCATGGGCATGTCTTTTGAAAGCAGAGACATTTGCCCTAAGCGTATGACAAGGCCAATCCTTTGTGATATTTTGGGTACATTGTCTGGAACAATGGACCACAGCGATTCTGCTCTTCCTCCCCTCCCCCACATGAGCTGAGCTGAGTACAGCTGCCCACAGAGCCCACTGGGATCTTCTGACAAGAAAATTAATGTGATATATTCCTCCTGTGAACTCCCCTAACACTCCATAACTTTCTAATGGTGCTCTCCACATTTCATGTTTTATTATAGCTATTGCTGAGTTTCTCTTCCCTCTCCTGAATTGTGAGCCTCAGACCCCATGCCGGTGACTGCCATGTTTGTGTATGAAGAAATGAGGCAATGGATGGCACCTAAATGTCCCTCCCTTGGATGCCCCTTAAGGTTTGAGAGCCCCCAGCTGGGCAGGGTTAAACAAGTATGTGAAAACCTGTGACATTGAAAACCTACATTCATCAAAAACCTGCCTCCATCTGAAATCTGAAGTCCTATTTTGCTAAACTCTGGGGTTTGTTTGTGCAGGAATAAATCTATTAAATAAAAGATGCAAAATCACTTTAGGAATTATTTATGTGTGAGATTAAACCTAGAAATATGTTAGTGTCTCTGTTTAAACATAGTCTAATCCAGTCTTCAAAACAGGTCAAATGTATTAAAATTGCTATTCTAAGTTGTACTGAGGTTTTCTGATAAAAAGGAATAAACTAATATTACCTAGTAGCAGATACTTATGACTAATCTCTTAGTGGATTGAATGTTTCAGTTAGCTTTTCAGGATCTTTGAAAATCTTATTTGTGCATACTGGAGCCTTTTCCCCTTGTGTCCCTGAAGGTATATATAAATAGATACAATCATGTGCTCTAGAATGCCAATTGTAGGTGTTTTTCCATCTCTCTGATTTTGTTTAACACTTCTGGATTTAGCCTTCCTGATTAACCAGAGGGGGAAAATTCATAGGATCACCTGAATGCTTTGATGAAGGATACTGAACCCCCTCCCCCGCCACTCCGTGATAGAAATCTTCTCCCTGATGAAACTTATCAACTATTAATTAGTTCACTCAACTGACCAGGGATCCATCTGCATCAGATGATATTAAATGCTCAGAAAAGGACACATCTGGGACTCAGAGGCCCTTGCATTTGAAACCCTTTGCCTCCCTGCCACTCAGGTTTGAAATTGGGTACTGCTCTAAACTTTAAAACTCAGCTCCCACTGAAAACGTTAGGTTTCATATTAGTAGATATTATCACCTGACATACTGAACGTTGATTCATTTTTCTGTTTATTGTCTATCTCCTTCCAATATAAATAAGTTTTATGTGGTTAGGGAATTTTGTGAAGCATGCCTAGCACAGCAAATTTTTGTTTGTTGAATGAATGAATGATAAATTTCTGATTTTTCAAACTTGTAAAAATCTCCAGTGAAGATATCCTCAAAGCCATCTAGTCTCACTTATGTTCTGCACCTCTCTGAACAGTCAACACCCTGAACATGAACCAGTTCAGGAAAAGGCGCTGATTACCTACTAAGAGAGGCAACTCTTCCATCTTGTTTTAATTGTGGCTTAGAATAAGTTTGTTTACAGGGCATTGTTTTCATAAAGCCAAACCTATGTTTGTCCTTGTTACAATGGAATAGGAATCTGTAGCTACCCCAGAATTAGTGATTAATACTTTTCATAAAGACAAATGAATTCTTTTACATTTATTGAATCCTTCCTATGCTCTATAGATGCTTTGCTTATATTAATTCCCATAATAATGCAATGAGGTAATCATTTGTGTACCCATTATCGAGATGGGCCAAGTGAGCTTCAGAATTCTGGTCTTCTTGCATTATTATATTAATTGCTCAAATAATTACTAATACTTGCAGAACACTTATACAGCTCACAAAATATCCTAAAAAAAAAAAATCTATCTCACCCTAAGTTTATTAGCACCCAGTGAGTAAGGAAGGCATTATCACCCCGGAGCTAGAACTCGAGAGACAGGTTCAGAACAGTAAACAGTGAAGTTAAGACAAGTTAACTGGAAACAAGTTTCATATTTTATACTCTAACACCATTCCACTACAAAAAAAAAAATCTGATCTGTATAGTGTATCAACTCCTTTCAAAAAAATTGACATTTGTTTCAATCACTGAATTTATAAACACATTCTTATTCCTATCATAGACCATGGGGGGAGCTGACGCAGTACAGATGAACAAGCCATAGACTTCCGTGTGGTGAGTTCACACCGCCAGTCACAGGAAGGCTCAGGAGGGTCATGGAAGACAGTAAGAGTTTGATGCCATGCTTGCTCTGGGAAACCAGGCAGGGCAGGGCAAATTTTTCTTCCTGCTTGTCTTCGAAGTTGGTTTGTGAATACATCTTTCTTCAATACTCGACTATTAGTATCTTGAGGGCAATAATGATGACAGGGACCTTTTGACCTCCTCTTAGCATATGGCACATAACTTTGTCCAGCACTGTTGCCAATGATTGTGGTTTTGTATGATGCAAGCTACTATTTTACACTAGGACATAGCCACTCAGTCTGCTCAATCTGCTCAATACATCAATAACCCTACCATAAGAGGTCTGGGCTGCTTTGAAAGTGTTCGACTAGTTGAAATAGCTAAGTGACTCAGCAGAGATGGGCCACCAGATCATGAGCTGACACTTGGAAGGGAAAGGTAGTCTGAGGGCCAGGGACAGTTTATTGGAGCTGCAGCTGGGGGTCCCAGTGGAACAAAGGGCGGACTCAGGAAAGACGCTCAATGAGAAGTCATCCACTGTTTGCCACTCTGGCACAACGACCAGATTATACTAAGCATGCCTCAACTCTGGGCCTAAGGAAGACTAGTGAGGGAGAAAAGAGGGAAACAAAGGGAGAAAGGAAGCTCACCATGGATCCTTTCCTCACTATAGACTCCTGAGAATGAAGTGGGATCTGAGCTGGCAAAGAAGGGAAATCTTCAACGGCAGTAGTGGGTGGTGTTAGACTCTGGACTGGATACTTTAATTATTGAAATAAAACTGTTTTCTTTTTTTAAACTTTTTCACATTTTTATTCATTTTTGAGAGACAGAGAGAGACACAGTGTGAATGGGGGAGGGGTAGAGAGAGAGGGAGACACTTAATCTGAAGCAGGCTCCAGGCTCTGAGCTGTCAGCACAGAGCCTGACTCAGGGGTTGAACTGAAAGACCCTGAGATCATGACCTGAGTTGAAGTTGGACGCTTCACCGACTGAGCCACCCAAGTGCCCCCAAATGAGACTGTTTTCATGCCTGAAGGTGACCAGAGAATATATCTAAAAATCTGAGGTGACCCAGAAAAGTTCAAGCCTGCCTCTAGAAGCTGGCTGCTCAGGTTTAAAGGGACAGCTAAATAGAGAAGAAAGCTGCTCTCTGTTTATATGCTCTGGAGTCCATCATGATCAACAAAACTCGTTGACACAGAATGGATATAATACAGCTTACACAAATGTGAATCTTGCTTTATTGTTAAGGGATAACATGAGCACTTCCTCATACTTGAAAAAGAAATTTCATCACTATTTCATGGTTGTATAATGATCCATGCAGCGAATGTGCTTCCCCAGTAATTGGATGTTTGAGTTGTTTCAAGTAATTTGCCTCTTAAACTCAGAGTTACTGCACACATAGCTGCATACACCAATTGGAACAAGTAAAGTTGAATTCAAACTCTTTTTATCGTAAAGCATTGTCTTAAGTGCATATTACTTCTCACCTGGGGGAATGAACCTGAAAATTAGATTTTCAAGAAACTTGGGCTTCTTTCAAGCAATAGGTGGATTGTCCCATTTGAATTAACTTCTTCAGAATGATTTAGACAGGAAATGGGAGGACTCTGGCCTGCTCAGAGCAAGGCTCTTGGCTGTCCAAGTCAGCTCCCATAGAAGCTATTGGAGAAGCTGCAAATTTAACAATGAAAGTATCCACTGAATCAATTTGATTCTGAGAGGAAGAGAGAAAAAGTGCACATGATGGAAGAAAATCCCATTCTCTGAAAAGTTATTGAACATACCTGTAGCATGGAGCCTCTGGACCCTCATTATCTCATTAGGGCTATAAGAGAACCTTGACTGCTGGTGACCAAGAAAAACTCATTATCCCCAGTTAGCAGATGAGGAAACTGAGGCTCAGAACTTTTCCAAACTCAATCTACTGTTGGATAGCAGTGTCAGAGGACTAGAATTTAGGCCTTTTCTCTCTCTTAATTCATGTTCTACACACATATTGACACGTTATAATAATATGGTGTTTGTGTATATAGATATAAAATCTTGACACAATAATTTGGGACTGCAAAGGTTTTCTTGGATAATGAAGGCCCTGGAATCTGTTATGGTCTGATTTTCACCAGTGTTGGTACATGTTCTCCAATTCTTCAAATTCTTGAATTTCAAACCAGAGCTGTGCATTTAACAATTAGGATAACTCAGTGAAGTATGGCCTCCCAGAGGGAGAGAGCTCTATTCAGAGTGCTTTTTTAGAATATACAGCATTTCCTTCCCTGGATGAAATAATGATCTAAGCGTTCCATTGTTCAAGCATGGGGTGAATAATAACAAGGCACTGGGTGGGACTATTACAATGAGAAAAATACATAGAGGGATTTATAAGCTTTTGTATTGAAACTTGTTCAACCTCTTCTCTTAAAAAAAAAAATTCCCAAGACGTGATTTGACTCCTTTGCTGCATGCTCTTTTATTTTCTGTGCAGGTCAGAGATTGCTAAGAAGTCCTAGAAATCTCCAATGTCAGAGGCAATGAATTATAGAACCATCAAGAACAAAGACGGGGAAGAGCTGCAAAGCTATTGCTTTTGTTTTGGGAGGATGGATGCTGGTTTCCACCCTTTAATACGTTCCTCATGGAGTGTAGCTGAGTCTGATTTCAGTGGTGGGTGTAACCAAGACCTTTGCCCTCAACTTCATTGCAAGGGGCTGTAGACAACAAAGGCCACTCAAGGACTGACAAGGAGTCCTCTTGGAAGGAGTGTAACCCAAAACCCATCACATAGTTTTATTAGAACCAGGGAAGGTGACAGAACTATTGGTCACGACTCCAAAGAAGCTAGAGAAATCCCACATGCTTCCGAGACTACTGGAAAGCTTTTGCCAGTGACAAAGGCTCCTATCAATTTTTTTTCCTTTGACCGAGGGCAGAGGAAAGTACTAGTATTGTTGAATTTGGGCCACTTATTTTGGCATTTTTTTTTAACTCTTATGGAAAATGTGACCATTAACCTCTGTAAGAAAGAGAATGTCTTCTGTTAGTTTAAATTTGATACACATCATCTAATATAACTCAGGATGCTTATGGGGACTCAGTAGAACTGAGCCTTAGCTTGATTTGTTTCTTTCTTGGCAATATCCACTTGTTAAAATTATTTTTTTAAGGGAGAAGACTGTCCCTTAAGAATTAATGGAAGGGGGGCGCCCGGGCGGCTCAGTCGGTTAAGCGTCAGGCTTTGGCTCAGATCATGATCTCACAGTTTGTGGGTTCAAGCCCCACGTTGGGCTCTGTGCTGACAGCTAGCTCAGAGCCTGGAGACTGCTTCAGATTCTGTACCTCTCTCTCTGACCCTCCCCTGTTGGTGCTGTCTCTCTCTGTCTCTCAAAAATAAATTAAAAAACATTAAAAATTGAAAAAAAAAGAATTAATAGAAGGAGCTCAATGCAGAGAGTAGGTATAAAAATATACCTTTTACCAGTGATTAGGAGGTAACCTCAGGAAAAGTTTCATTTTTTCAATGTTTTTTAAATTTATTTCTGAGAGACAGAGAGAGACAGCATGAGCAGGGAGGGTCAGAGAGAGAGGGAGATACAGAATCTGTAGCAGACTCCAGGCTCTAAGCTAGCAGTCAGCACAGAGCCCAACGTGGGGCTTGAACCCACAAACTGTGAGATCATGACCTGAGCCGAAGCTGGATGCTTAACCAACTGAGCCACCCAGGCGCCCCAAAATTTCATTTTTAATAGTATTTATTTATTTTTGAGAGAGAGAGAAAGAGAGAAAGAGACAGGATTTGAAGCAGGGTCCACTGACAGCAAAGCGCCCAAAGCAGAGCGCAAACTCATAAACTGTGAGAATATGATCTGAGACAAAATCAGGAGTTGGATGCTTACCCAACTGAGCCACCCAGGCCCTCCCCCAGAGGAAAAATTCTAACTTCTCTGAGCCTCAAGGATATCTAGTATCATAAAAAACAATCTGATGACTTGGGGCCACCAATCCCAGTTAGCAGAATAAAAAAAAAAAGCAACACTGTTACTGAGTGACATTCCATACGTTGCACCAAAAGAAAAGTCAACAGGTTTGAAGCTTGACTCTGAAGCCTCATCCTGAACCTCCATGACCTCTCCACAGTGCTCTCCCTGCCAGAACATATTTTGTCTTGTGATATGCAGAGAGATTCCCCTATCATTCTTTCTGTAATAAGGTACTTTATCCAATTGTAACCAACATACAATAACACAAATCTTTTCTTGACATAAAACTACCTAGTTTAATTCTGAACTCCAATTTGTTTTTAACAACCTCTCCAAATAGCTCAAATAGCCAAAGCAGTTTTGAAAAAGAAAGCAAAGCTGGACAATTCTGGACTTCAGGCTGTATTACAAAGCTGTGATCATCAAGACAGTATGGTATTGGCACAAAAAATAGACACTTAGATTGATGGAACATAACAGAAAACCCAGAAATGGACCCACAACTATATGATCAATTCATTTCAAGAAAGCAGGAGAGAATATCTAATAGAAAAAAGACAGTTTCTTCAACAAATGGTGTTGGGAAAATTGTATGGCAACATGCAGAAGGGTGAACCTGGACCACTTTCTTACACAATACCCAAAAATAAATTCAAAATGGATGAAAGACATAAATGTGAGAAAGGCAACTATCAAAATCCTAACGAACACAGGCAGCAATCTCTTTGACCTCAGCCAGAGCACCTTCTTACAAGGCATGTCTTTAAAGGAAGGGAAACATCTTTCCTATATTTCTTGATTTGATCTGATATCACATATACTCTGCAAAACATGGTAGGAGTTTTTTGATGTTTAGAAAACGGGAGCACTCTTAATACTTTTTCCAGAAACACACTACTTTGTGGCTTATCCTAAATAACCCTGCCAATGGAAGTCTTAGAATAATTCTTAAAAAAATTTTTTAAATGTTTGTTTTTGAGAGAAGAACAGAGACAGTACAAGCAGTGGAAGGGTAAAGAGAGAGGAAGATGCAGAATCTGAAGCAGGCTCCAGGCTCTGAGCTGTCAGCACAGAGAGCCATGAGATCATGACCTGAGCAAAAGTCAGACTCCCAACCAAGCCACCCAGGTGCCCCATGGAGATCTTAGAATCATTCTATTATGACAACATGCATGTACTATAATATGATTTTTACTTTATGTATTTGCCAAATCAACTAGATTTTGAACTCAAAAGGTCAGATGCTGAATTATGTTGATGTGTAGGTGAATTAATTAGGTACATAAATTGATTGTAGAACTTTTTGTCCCCAGCCGAACCAAAAAGAAAATTGTATGGGACACATACACAGAGTCCCCCTATTCTGACTCATACTCACACTTAACATACACACACACACACACACACACACACACACACACACACACACACACACATTCAATGAGCTCCTCAATAACAAGCCAGCGTACTGGGTAAAGAACCATAAACTTGAGGCCCCTGCCTTCCTAAAGCTCTCTGCCTAGCTGGGAAGACATGTTTGTACAAATAATGGCAAGTTCACTGAGGTGAATGAAGGAATATGGTGGCTGCTATGTGGGCATATCTTTAATTAGTTTGGGCAGAGATTGTGAAGAAGGTTATCTGGACAGTGTAGCACTTAAGTTGAAATGCAAAGAATGGTCAGGAATTAATTAGGTAAACTGTGGGTGGGAAGAAAATTCATTCTAAGCAGAAATAGCCAACATGTGAAAACCTTAAAAATGGGACAAACTCTGGCACCTTTATGAAGACAACACAAGCCCAGCATGGCTGAACTCCAGAGATAAAGTCATGAGATGAGTTATGAGGAGAGGCTGAAGTAACAGGTCAGGAGTTTGGTCTTTCAAAAGAGTGACAAAAAGTATTTATGCCTTTTAAATATTGGAGTAACCAGATAAGATTTGAATTTTAAAAAGAATATTTCATTTCCAAGTGAAGAATGAATTTGAGGGGCGTGAGGGTAGATTTGAAAAGACTAGTAAGGATACAAATATAATAGAGCCATGTACCCTGGTGACTTTAAAATGGGGAGGACATAACAAAAGAGTAGTAGAAGTGGGTGGGTTTAAGAAACATTTAGGGAGTATGATCAATTAACTTGTGGTGATTTGTTCCATGTGGAATGATAAAAAAAAAAAAAGGTGAGTCATGATTAAGTTGCAACTTTTGGTTATACTACCTGTTGGGTGGTAGGGAAAGAACAGTTATTCATATGGGAAGTCAAGGGAAAGAATCAAATTTGGGGTGGGATAGTCACAATAACTATGTCACGGTATTTATTGAACATTTACTATTGATCATTGATTATTCTAAGTGTTTTGTTCACATCTACCTATTTAATATTCTAGCATCTGTGAACTATATCCAGTCATGAATACTTATTTAATTCACCCAATCGTCCTATCGCTGGTACCTGAAAGGACTGGTGTTTCAACACACATGGCCTGATCCTTGACGCCTTGGGTTGATTTACTACCCTACTTGAGGGTCCATTGTAGAAAGACTGAATAGAAATTGAAATGTATAGTTCTTGAGCTTAGAAGCAAAGTCTGAGCAATACATATAAATAAGGGAGTCATTGTGTTATGCATGATAGGCTGTAGCATATCAGTGATTTAACTCAATAAATATTTATTTCTTGGTCATACTAAACCCCATGTGGCTGTCCCAGTCTGGTGGCTCTCATAGGCAGCTCCCCCACCAAGCACTGACTCAGAGATCAAGGGTTTCTTCCAACTAGGGCTCCACCACTCTCTGGAGCCTTCTTGGAGTCCTCGTCTGGCACTCTAACTATGCATTCACCTAGCTGATGAACAAAGAATAAGAGAATGGAGGGTTTCTCAGGATAATGTAAGGGACCAGGAATAAAAGTGGTGTGCATCATTTCTACCCAAATTACAGTGGCCAGAACGATTCCATGGTCCCAACTGGCCCCTCACATTTAGCTGTGTGCTCTCAGAGAAAATGAAGAGACATTTTTGCCAACATATAAATGAGGCCATGGGAGTGAATGGGCTCACCTGGTGAGTGACTAAAGAATTAGAAAGGTGACCTAGGTCATACACCTGACAAGCTGTCTATGATAATGATGATTAATAATAGTCAAAACTTTTAGAGAATTTACTGTGTCTTCCAGGCACATTTACATATATTATTTCATGCACTCCTTACAAAAGCCCTTTGTGTAATTCTATTATAGAGTTATATATATAACTATAAACAAATAAAGATACAGAGATAGTAAATAACTCTTCCAAGGTCATAGCAATCATAAGTAACAGAACAGAAATCTGAATGCAGGAAATCTTATTCTAGCATCCAGCACGAGTTTAACCCATGTCATAGGCTACATAATTACTAACTTCAAATACTTGAAATATGTCACATTAATATGTAAGTATCTTTGCTATGGGTTCCCAAGGGATAGGACTATACGTACAAATGGAATTTAAATGATGGTAAATTTCAGCCCAGAAGAAGCTAGCTCTTCCTAACAGAGCTGTCTGAAAGGAAGTGAAGTGTATCTGGAGATAGTGGGATCAGTGGAGGCACTCAAGCATAAGAACAGACCCTTGGCAGGGATATCACAGAGAGGATTCAAGCATCAAATGAGTGCTTGGGAGAGATAACATGTATGTTCTCCTGCAACCTACAAGAGTTATGAAAATTTTTGAGTATATATTTGCCAATTTCTCCTTAACTTTCACACCAGTCTAAGTTCTAAATCAAAGTTAGTTTCAATGCCTGTATCTTCTTTGGGCTGATGTCTGAAAGGAGGAGAAATGAAAAACAAAAAGGGAAATTAGCCCCTTCCCTTGATGTTCTTATAACTGACATTAGAGACAAGACATACATTTGTGTATCATTCTTGTGAATTACCAGGGAGCAACCTATTTAGAATCTAGCCCGGAAGGGACTTAGAAGTGATATATAGATGGCAGAGGTACTCAAGATTGGCCTTGTGTTGGCCCTGTTCTCCAAAGACCTCTGTTTTCCACTATCAGTGAAGTCCTACAACTTTAGCATGGATGCAAATCACCTGGAGAACTTATTGAATCAACCTTAGCGTTCTGATTCAGTAAATTTGGGCGGGGACCCACAAATTTGCATTTCTAACAAGGCCCCCACCCCTACCCCGTGATGCTGATGCTAGTCAAGGTGATCGCACTTTGGCAATCACTGCTCTAAATTAGATTTATTGATTAATACCATAGTCCTTTGTTTATGTGTCTAGTTCTTCAGGACTGTAAACTCCTGGGACAAGGACTGCCTTGTTTGTCTTTGTATTCTCGGGGCCCAACCTACTGTTTGTCCCTTAGTAAGTTTGTGTTGAGTGAATAGTTTGAAAGCAATGTGTGGTTTTCTAGAAGTACAAAGGGAGAAAGAAACTATCTGTGGGAATCAGTTGGGGGAGGAATCCTATGGTCTCTCCTCCCACAGATTTGGAAACATGATTCAGGCAAGGAGGTGTCTGAGCTGAGAAACAACAACCTTCTTTACACACAAACACCCCATTTTGTGTGTAAAGACTCCAGTCCTCAAATGAGTGTCAGAGTCTTTTCTTCTCACTACTCTTCCTCATCATCTTCCTTCCTTTTCTGTAACAGCCACTTCATGGAAGGAAAATAGCCTTTCTTGTACATTGAATGCAATTTTCCTCCTCCTGAAGTCCGTTGGCTTGGCTGAACTTTGCTATCCTCACTGAAGAGGGAACCCTTTCCCACTGTTCTCTGAGGGAGCAGCCCCTTTGAAGTCACAGCTGGCTTGACTAAACTCATTTCCTCTATCCACAATGTGCGTCTGATGCAATGTTGGCTGACGCTCCTCTTGCCGGCTCCCGCTATTGAACCAGACCCAAGTGCAATGTTTAATGTGAGTGTTTGGCTTGGCTTAAATTTGGCCAAATCATCTGTACTTTGTTTCATTTGAAAACCTTCTCTCTCCCTCCCCCCACCTCCCTTGCTCCCTCCCCCTCCCTTGCTCCCTCCCTCTCTCTTGCAACTAGTTCATTCCAGATGTTTTTGATTTGTCCTCCTGTGGTCTGCTCCACCCAGTTCCTAAATCAGTAAATTATTTTCATGTGTCTACCAAAACTTAAGGAAAGAAAGTACTCAATTAGAGAGAGAAACTGATTATAGGTTTCCTAGAGCTTACACGTAGTGATGGCTGCTCCTCGGGAACTACCTTTGAAAGGTAGGAGAATATGTTTTATGGTTGAGAATACAGTTAATCCTCGAACAACAAGGGTTTGAACTTTGTGTGTCTACTTACATATGAACATTTTTTGGATAAATACAGTGCTATAAATGTGTTTTATTATTTTCTTAATATTTTCTCCAGCTTACTCTATCATAAAATATAGTATATAATGCATATAATATCTGTTAATCAACTGTTTATGTTATTAGGAAGGCTTCTAGTCAACAGTAAGCTATTAGTAGTTCTGTTTTTGAAGGGGTCAAAAATTACATGTGAATTTTGGCTGCAGGGGGTGGGGGTGGCCAGCTGCCCTAATCCACACACTGTTCAGGGGTCAAATGTACTTGAATTTGTTTTCACCTTCTTAGCATTTGGAATAAGAGAGTAGAAATACTATTGAGATACTAATATTACAAGTACTCAAACACGTCCCCTCCTTTGAAGCCCAGTATAATTGTTTGAAGTCACTCTGTTACAAAAGTACAAATAGATTCCCATTCTATGAACTCCCACGTGAGAGATAAAATGTAACATAAAATATTTATGGACATTTTCCTCTCCCATCACCTCTGACCCTTCTCAGCATGTTGATTGTGGTGATGAAGGTCAGAGTAGACTCGGTGAAAGAAGGGAGAAATGTTTGCTCTATTATTATTACAAAGAGTAAAGAACTTCTCAGAGAAAACCGTAGCTCTTACACACTAGCAAGAGAATTTAGAGAGTAAAGTCAGTAAACTCTCTGAGTTAGGGAAGAGAGTTTTGGATGTTTTTTGAGAGTCGAGGAGAGAGCTGAGGGTAGCTCATTATATGAGATTAGAAGAGAAACAGTGGAAGATTTTAGGAAATGTACACTGTTATGAACATAATTTCTCCTTGGTGCCTTTTAACGTGACATTAGTCAATACTGACAGTCTTTTCTAAACTTTTTGTGTGGTTCATATGGGTTTTCTTTTGGATTTGACACGAAGACGCCACTTACTATTTACATCACACCTGTAAAATGTTCTGCTACTTATTTTGTTGTTTCATCCTGCCATCTGTCTGCAATACTACCTGATGTGATGAGATAGGAGGAAAATGACCTTTTGAACCACACAGCTGCCCTTGTTTGTTGGGAGGATGAAGGTTCTTCTGATACATAGTTCTAGAAGGCAGGTTCTTCTAATACATGGTAATGTTTTAATTATGTCAGTGCTTTAAATTCTCTGAACTATTTCTGAAAAGTGAGTGTATTAATATCCAACTTGCATGAGAAGAACTCAGTGAAATTATCTGAAGTGCCCGGCACACGGTCATATTTGTAACTGTAATGTGGAAAAACCAGGGCTCGTGGAATGTAATCAAAATATGGCTCTATTTTTGTCTTCAACTCCTGATTATTTCATTATTAGAGGCAGTTACCCAGGCCTATGAAAATTTTGGCACAATGTGTCATTTTCTGGACATTCTTGGAAATTATAGATAACCAATCATTTTGGATATCAAAATCAAATGAGTTAGAAATAACCAGTGAATAATGGGCATGGTAATCTGCAAATTAATACTTAAGTCTTCATTTAAAGGTACAAGCCCTCTCCCCAACTTGCTCACTAAGTTGGGGCAGCCAGTCTATGTTTTAGAGAATGAAGTCTGAGTAGTCCATCCTTCCTGCTCTATTATCTGTTCAGCTGTTTCCTTAAGGTTAAGTTGACAACCTATCCTCTACTGAACGCAGGGAGAGAAATGGGACTAGACTGAGAAAATTCTTAGTTGGTCTAATATGTTTGGCTTAAAAGATGTGTTCTGGCTGATGGGTTCAGCTAAGCTTTCACGGGTGTCTCCATGGATTCTTTCATGGCTTTACTGCTAAACTTCTCTAAATGAGATTCTACAGTCAGGACATGGACAGGGTCTTTACTTTGGGTTAGTGTGGTCCTTACCCATACTTAATGGATATCTCTGGCAGTCTCCTCCACATATATTTATAGATCGCCTTGAAATTTTACATCCTGTTACTCAGGTATCATCATTTTCCTGTTTTACTGCCACCAGATTAAACATAAGTTTTGCGAAAACTCTAGTGATAATGTCATCTTTTGTAAGGCCCATGATATATCTTATATGGCAGTACTCACAGTAGATCTACAAGAAAGCAATTTTAGCAAACTTAAGTTCCTTAGGTTTGTCCTAATTAACATATACATAGAGATGTGATGTTTGAGCGTTCTATAAATATTTGCTGCATTAAAGAAAATGAGTTATCATGAGCTCTGACTTCGCTACTAATTGGCTGTGTTATTTCAGGCGAAAAATCACCTCAAGAGATTGTTTCTTTTTTATTGAAGGGAAATTTTGTTGATATCACCTGTGAACTCTTCCAGCTTTCAAAGTCTCATGATTTTGTAACTCCACACATGGATTTTTCTTGTTATAATAATTTCACATGTGTACCTTCTCTGATCAAGTAGATGGCAGGAGAATGTGAGTAGGGACTATTGTGTATGTGAGTATAGGTGTTAAAGTTAACAAAACTGATTTTACACTCAAACTTTCATAAAGAACTCAAGTGTTCTGGGTAAGAGAGGATCAAGTGCAATGCCAAGGATGCTACTGTTGAGGAGCCTCTCTAATTGTGGGAGTTTGGGGTGATTAGGAATCGATTGAGGGACATAATATCTCTATAGAAGGTTTTTTGAAGTCTATTCTTTGGTTTCTCTTCTGAAGAGTACAGCTTTTGTGAAATTGTTCCAAATATACACAGGTAGGATCTACACGGTTTGATCATTGACGTGTCCCACACAGAAGCACCAGCCATGAAAGCTCAAATGAGGGGAAGAGATCACTCTATCTGTTGGGCTTAGGGAAACAGCAGAGTCTTAAGAAATGATTAAGCATTCATGAGGCAAGTAGAGGAGGAAGGAAGGTTACCTGAGGGAGAAGGAGGAAGTATAAGTCTCTCCTGTGGGATCTGCAAAAACTAAGAAAAAGATGAGGAATAAGAGATCAAAATATCAGCTTAGTATACTGTAACAGTAAAAATGCACTTACCTTAGAATGCAGTAATTCTTTTCTGAGATAGATACCCTAGAGAAACTCTCACATGTGTGTACATGAAGGCGTATCACAGAATATTCATAGTAGCATGTCTCTAACAGTGAAATACGGCCAACACCCTGAATATCCATCACCATAAAGATGCAGTATATTAATCCATGGGGATGCTATAATCAGTTAAGATGAATGTACTAGCAATACATCTATCAACATGAATAAACCTTGACAACATAATATTGAGTAAAATATGTTACTCAAGAGAAAAGAGGAACTTTTTATGTGAATATGTTAATATACTATTCATATATAAACACAAATAAGCAACACAAAATTTGATATTGTTAAGGAATGAATAAGTATAAATATGAAACTATTCTGGAGAATGATAAACACAAAGATCAGTAGTGCTTCCCTCTGTGATAGGAAGTGTGTGGGAGAAGAATGGGAACCAGAAAGGGCATACAGAGATTTGCAATTTTCTGGATGGTGGTTTAGGTCTTAAGACAAGTTGTTGGAGTATTTTTCTTTGTGGTGTTCTCTAGCATTACCTGACCTTATTGGATGTTGGAATACATGTCTCCTACAAGCACATAATCTTTTTTAAAAATAAACTTTATTCCTTGCAAACTACACAGATCTGTGGCTTAAACCCAATCCCAAAATGGGTTCCCAGTCTTTCACCTGAACTGACTTTGACCAGCAAGCACAGGGCAGAGAATCCAAGGTCCAGTGACCTTGTCACAGGGCAGTAGGAATGGGGGAAACAGACGGAACTATTTACACCTCTGCACAGGGGTATGAGTAATGGGTGAGAGAAGGTCAGAAGCTTTTCCTCATTATTTTTAAGAAAGAAAAAAGATTCCTACTATGTGGGTTTCTCATTTTAATTAAACCAAAATCCTCCATTTCTACTTTATGTCATTTAAAGTTTTGCTAATATCAAAATTCACCCGAATTATCCAGAGCTACTCAACTTTTATAAACTATTACTTTGCAAAGCAGACTTCTAACATGTTCCATGATTCTTATTTGGAAACGTAAAGGCAGCAAATGCACTTGGAGTGACTGTCACATGCAGCCCTTTGCCACCTCAAGAACATAAAAGGCTCCACTGTGCCTCCCTGAAGAAGTATCCTCAATTGCAAACAGAATTTGTGACAAGAGAATCTGATTAGACTGCCCCAGGTCTGTCTGGGTAACTAGTGCATCACAGCTATTTGTGGAAGACTGATGAAGAGCCAAGAAAAACTGGCAATATTGAAATTCTTTAAGGCATTGCTTCCATATAAGGATTTCATACACAGCATATTTCCCCCAAAATACATGGTGATCGCATTGGGAGGCTGTATGTGAAAACATGGCTGGCATGATTGGTGAGTGGAGTCTGGTGGGGAAGGGAGGTGTTTGGAGCTGGAAGTTGGTTTCCAGACTGAAGTTCTGTTAGGTTCTAATGTCAAGAGCACAGAGCCAGTTAACAATTAGAGACAAGCTGTTGGTTGCAACTTGAGGTGAACTTCCATAGTCACCAGAGTGTGTCTTGGCAGGTACCCAAAGTAAGGTTGAAGTCAAGGATCATGCCCATTTTCCCCTCCTCCAAAATTCTCAGGAGAAACAAATTCGAACAAACCAAAACAAGATAAATGGTAAACCAGTTTTAGTTCCATTTGACTTGTGACAGGGCAAATTCACACATTTTTTATCAAGATAGACCAAAACCAAAAAATCCCATGCACTTTATTGGGGGAAGATGTACCATGACTCATCTAGGCAATCCTTAAGTCCTCTCCAAATATTTTAGTCTAGAAGCCACTCTAAGGAAGCCAGCCAGGAAGAATAGAAAAGGCAAGTCACACAATCTGGGTGTTAGACAATGAGGGATCTAATCGGGGTCCCCAACCAAAAGCTCATTGACTTTGGGGAAAAGTTGCTTACTGTCCGTAAGCCTTACTTTATAATGCAACTGATCTTAAAGGTGTAAAATGAGATAAAGTATGTATGTATGAAAGGATAGAATGGGTCACCCCAAAATGGGCCTCATCTTTTTCCCATAAGGGGTGCTCATAGACTTCAAAGCTGAATTACATTTTCCCAGTCACCCAGCACCATCTGAGAATTCAAGTCCCATCTTCCCAGAGAGGCCTTTCTGCTGGTGCTTCTGTATTTCTGTTGCCAGTCTTGACTAGAAGCCAGGGGGAAAATCATTTCAGCAATTCAGAAATGCTTATTCATTTTTACTTTTATTCTAGTGGTGAGTGGACTTGGGCTATTCCTCTGAACACATCTGCCTTTAATTTGCATATATAATGAAAATGATGTTTCGTTAAAATGTTTTTGTTAAGCTGTGTTCAAATGTTTGTTTCAAAATATTTTGTTGTGGTCAGGATACACACTTCCTAAAAGGAACTCCTTGGTGAAAAAACAATGTGGGTAACCTAAAATGGGTGGCTGCTAAGGGAAAGAGCCCTAAACTAGGAACACCACTGTGTACATAATTCTGGCAATTGGCAGCTATTGGGAGGAAAAGGTCAATTATTATTTAAACAAAATGTTTATTGAGGTGTAGATACATACACGAATCTTCAGTGTACAAACCAACAGATATATGTGTGTGTGTGTGTGTGTGTGTGTGTGTGTGTGTACTTTTTTTTAACACCTTGAAGGGCCCTTCACACACCTTCTTGAGGTCATACCTGCACTGTCTGCTGTTTACTTCCTAAAAAATAATGTAACCGATATTCTGACTTCTAGTGCTACAGTTTAATTCCTCCTGTTCTTAAATTTCATATACTGGATTAGACTGTGTGCTCTTTTGTAGTCTGCGTCTTTCACTCACTCATTCGTTGCTGTGTCTATGAAATTCAACTGTGACATTGCTTGCAACAGATGTTCTCTTTAGCTGTTGTATGGTATTCCACTTTGTGAATATTCTGCAATTGACTTATCCATTCTACTGCAGATAGACATTTGGGTTCCAGTTTTTAGCTATTATGAATAAAACCACTGTGAAATTCTTATCCTTGTCATGTGGTAGACAAATGTACTCATTTATCTGTGTCAAGGAATAAATATGGCTTTAAAAGGAGATAGTTTCAAAAGGCCTTCTAAAGTGGTGATTTTCATGTAAGAAAAAGAAGTAGACGTTTTCCTCTGTGGGGAGCGAAGTGGGTAGGGAAGGAGAGGGAGGGTCAACCACACCTCTACAGGATACACATGGGAGGCTGTGTTCTCAGATTTTCTTATTTTCTTCTGAGATGAAAAAGGTTGGGGGGGGCTGGTTTTTAGGGAAAAGCATCCAAGAGAGGATAGTGACTCTCCCTGTCTTCCCTGTTTCTCCGGATTTGCTGCCCCTTAGTGAAGGTGTAGGTCACAGCATCTAGGAAGGAGAGCAACATAAATCTGTCAGGTGAAATCACAGTTGCTGAACTGAAATAACACTGCTTTTTCAATCCTGAATCAAACAACAGAGTCAGTGTTACTTTTTCTTATATGTAAGGTAGAAGAGAAAGAAAAGAACAAGATTAGTAACATTACAGAGTAGTGGATAAACCATTTATTTTGCATATCATCATAAACAGGGTGTCTAGTAATTAGTATTTAACTACTATAGGAGAAAGGGTGTTTCTTAAAGATTCACCTTCCAAAGCTGTCTCTCACAAAACTGATAGCATTACAATTTACTTTCCTGAGGTGGTGGTGGTTGTTGTTGTTGCCTTGTAAAAGGAAAAGCAGTTTCAGTTAGGTTCTCTCTAGGAGGCAGGTTATCTATGACCACAATGCTACAAATCGCTATCTTGTTAATTATTCACATATGTTCTTGTTCAAGGCTTGAATGCGTTTGTGTCATGAATATTTACATGTGGTGGTCCATCTCAGTCATTCCAAATTTCTCTTAGGATCAGCAGTATGAGTACACCATCAGCTGCAAGCTGTAGAAGGCATCTATTATATGGGGGCTTTGGGGGCATTTTTTAATTATTTGGTTCTATGCCCAAGTTAAGTGGGGATCTGGCAACAACCTGGCTTGTGATCAATGCAGAAGTATAAGGCAGATAATTCAGGTCCCTACAGGAAAGACTACATAAAACATTTTATAATGTAAACTCAGGCATGTCACTCTTCCCTCTCCGCCATTCAGCCTCTTCATCTGGCAGGAAGGGAAGTTACCGGAGATCATCTCTAAAGGCATCTGTTAGCTCTAATGTTTGATGACTTTATAATTGTCATCCAGCAATGTGATGATTTTACAAGTGAATCTCAGGGACTCGAATCATCAATATTGATCGAAGGAGGCTAATCAGTTCAACTAAACCAATATTGAGTGACCACTCTTGGACTGACACGGATCAAAGGAGTCAATAAAATGTTGGATAAGTGGATGAATGCATTGATAGATAAATGCACAGATAAAGAAGATGCCTACTATAGAACGAGACAGACAAATTTCTTGAAAAAGACAACACTTAGTATATACAGCTGAATAAAATAGTTATAATGAAAATATGAAGTAAAATCACGTGTCAGCAAATGTCTGAGTAACTTTCCTAAAATATCAGATGCCATTTGATTACAATAATCATTATGCCATTTGGTATACCGAGAAAGAGCATTGGGCCCGAGGATCTGAGAACATATCCTGACCCTGTCACCTACCAAGTTTGTGACACTGGGAAAATTACATATTCTTTGAATCTGATATCTCAAGGACTTAGCTGAGCTTTGTGGTTTAACTATAAAGAACACTTTCTTAGTATCAATCTAATAATTAGACCATGAAAATACAGGTTACCCATTCAAGTGTTTATTGCTGTTATTATTAATAAGCAACATGATATAAGGGAGTTAGGGTCTCATTAGGACTGGAAGACCTCAGAGAAAGCTTGACAAAAGTCACCTTGGGCACATTTTCAGTCCATTCTATGTTCTGGGGTGAATTAGGCACATATTTAGGAGATCAACACATATTAAGCATTTAGCCTATGCCAGAACCTTGCTACATTTTAAAGATGCATGAATATCAATATGTGGTTCTTGATCTTGAGAAACTTACAATCCTATGGGATTTATAAATATTTACTGAAAATGTTCACTGTGCCATGAACTGTTAATTGCCAATAATCTTTGTGGTGAAAATGGAAGGCACCAGTTTTGTCCTGAAGAGCTTATATCCAGGTAGGAAAGAGAGACCTTGAAGCAAGCAATTTCAACACCGTGTTATAAGTGAATGATAAGGGGCTGCAGAGCTGTTGCCAAGCACGTAAGAGAGATGCTTACCTCGTACTAGTGGGGAGGGAAGGGGAATCATATAGATGCAATGTGGACCAGTGTTCTCAGAAGCCAAAATACATAGGAACCACCATTGGACCTTGTCAGAATACAAGTTCTGGTCCAATAGGACCAGAGTGAGTCCTCGGATTCTGCATTTCTAACAAACTTCCAGCTGGTACTGAGGTTTCAGGTCAATGTCCCTTACTTTGAGTAGAATTGGGTATAGCAGTATTGAATATGCAAAATACAAATGAGTGGCAGGAGTTTAAAAATAGATCATTTAACTTCTGTGATACAATTTAACCTGGCTGATCTCTGTTTCTTAGGGAAAACCCATTATCATCAACAAAACAAAACAAATAACCTCTTTATTTTCCTCTCAGTGATTCTCAAAGGCTCTCAAGAGGCATGTTCTTGGGGGAGGCATATCTAAATCATTAAAGGTTTTTAAAAAATTAAACCAAACCTTTGGTGCTTCCTTTGTCTGGAATCACCACCACAGTGAGCCCCTTTCAATAATAGATTTTTGGCATTATGTGTCTAATAGACATATTAAAGCCACTTCTAGCCTCAATAACCTTGTGCAGGTTTAGAGTATCTGACAATCTCCATGAACTGTCTTGATGGTCTTCCTTATAATTCCTTTGACTTTAGAATCTCATTATGGAAATTATTTTAAAAGTTTCTCTTCCCTTCCCGCTCAAGGTGTCAGTGTGGGTGGATGAGTTGGATGTTGAATGCTTTGGTTGAAGAACACACACCAATCCTAATTACACTGAACCTAGCCAACATCATAGGTGGGCAAGATTCCAGGCAGATCTGGATACAGATGCTGACATTCCACTCTTTCTGTGATGTTAACAGATAACTTAATTTCTCTGAGTCCTAATGGCCCACGTTTAAAATGGAGTCAGTAGTACATGACTTAGAAATAGTTGTCAGGAATCAGTGAGATGATGGGGAAAGCGTCTGGCTTCCACTACGTTCTCCATCAGTATTAGTATTATTTTCTTCCCTACTGTATTTGGAGTAAGAGAAATTCAGATTTAGTGTTGGTTTTTCACTATTTTTTTTTTTTTTTAGGAAGTCTTCATTTTTACCAAATAGAAGTTCTGGAAATACCTGCCAGTTCTAGTCTGTTTTTGCCACCAAAACTGTGTGTGCAAAGATCAAGTTAATAAGGAAGGTCGACTAGAGTACTCACAATTCAAACGTTTTCAGGGAAGGTCTCTGTGTTTCCTAGGAATTAGAACTCCTGATTGAGTTCCATACTTTATCTGTAATGATATCTTTCCATAGAATCAGATTAGTGCATTCCTAGAATATATCCATGATTGGGAGATTCAAGAATACCAATAGAATTTTACGAATTCTTTTCTTACCATCCGAGTTGTGCTATAATAAATTCACAGGCTATCATAGGAGCTAGTGGGTTTTCTAACACTGAAGGGTGAGTAGATAATGAGTAATGATTGTCAAATTCATTAATTCTTCAGACACCTATTGAATCTTTACTAGATGCCAGGCACTCAGTGCTGGGAGAAAAGATTGGGACTGGACTATACACATGGTCTCACATAGGGCCAAAATGAGAAATGGGAAAGACTCACCAAGCAATAACTAGAAGCTGATCCAAAAAAATATTTTTTTTAATATTTACTTAGTATGGGAGAAACTTTCCATAGATAAAACTTTTATAACATTTTATGTTCAAAATAAGAGACTGGTTACATGTTCTGGATGTGAAATACTCTTGATTATGTGAAGTGATTTTGGAATTATAATTTTGTGAGCCATAGATCTTCTTAGTGATCATGGTAGAGACTCTAAAAAGACACAGATTTTATTGATTGATTCATTGATGGAGAGAGAGCGTGCGTGAGTGCATATGAGCACATACAAGTTGGGGAAGGGCACAGAGGGAGGGAAGAATCTCAGGCAGGCCTCACGCCCCTCCTACAGCCTGACTCAGGGCTTATCTCGTGACTGAGATCATGACCTGAGACAAAATCTAGAGTTGGATGCTTAACCGACTGAGTCATGCGGGCACGCCAAGACACAGGTTTTAGTTAATAGAACTAAATTGTGTCTTATTTTGTGTGCGGATTATAGATGATTTTGCTGACACTAGATAATGCCCGCTTGTCTGGTCTCTGGGGTGAGGTGGGATTTATACACTGCCTGTAGCAAAAATGTTCAACAGAGACTGAGGCTGCCAGTGGTGATTTTTGTTTTTGTTTTACATTTTTTTATTTTATTTATTTGAGAGAGAGAACAGAGGAGAGAGGCAGAGGAAGAGAGAGAGAAAGAGAGATTCTGGGAGAGGGGCAGAGGGAGAGAGAGTCCCATGATCCTGGGATCATGACCTGAGCTGAAATCAAGAGCAGGGTGTTCAACTGATAGAGCCACCCAGGCGCCCCTGGCAAGTAGTGTTTTATACTTCCACTCAGCCATATCCTCTCCCTCTAAGGTAGTGGGACCAGTTTCTGATTTGCTTATTATGTAAGAATTGAGTGAACAAATATAATCCAGTGGGCACCATATTTCTGCTTTGCTCTAGCTTTGTTACAGGTCCTTAGAGATTATGGACCCCAAGTAGCTTCCTGGCTGGTTGCCCCCTTCCCCAAATTTGCCTCTTATTCCCAAATAGGCTAATGATCCAAAAAAGGGGGGAGGGGAGCATGGAAAGAAATAATTACAGCCTATTATGATGTGTTCATTATTTTTGCTTGCCACCTAGTAGTAATCAAGAAAAAACAAAGTGAGACCACGGGGAAGGTCAAGCTGGTCACTGGGTTAGATTTGAGGGGACTTCTGGCAATAAATAGCAAATATTACATTTCCAGTGTAAAACAGGCTGTTGATCTATACTATTGTTGACTTTTTTTTCAACAAGATCATCTTTGAGCATGATTTTACAGACTGTGCCTGGATAGAGGGAAAGCTACTGATCAAATTCTAAAAAGGAAGTCATTTACTGCTTTCTTCCAGAGAATTTATTGATTTTTTTTTTTTAAAGGGGAGCCATATTCTTCCACTTGAAATTTAATGGCTATTTTCTCCAGGGCTTTGTTAAAGTTCAGAATAAGATTCACTTAGAATGTGTTGTCTGACAACATCTGTGACTAGATTAGGTAAGAATGCTTCCCCTATCCTCTATTACCTAGTTGACTTTGGCCATGATGAGTACATAGACCCAATATGCCCAAAATACCTAGAAAGGAGGAGAGCACAGTCTCTGAAATATGATGTCTTTGTGCCAGCTCCCCAGATATACCTTTTCAGATAAGTCACGAAAACATTTCCTGTGTGTTTGTAATGTGTCTTGCATTAGTATCAGCACCATAGAAGGTTCTTTCTGATTCCAACTTACTCTACCTTTTCCAGTTCTCTCTCAGAACCTCCTCCTTCATGGGCACCTTAGCCAGAAATCTAGCACACACCCTTCATGAGCTTTCTTTCACTGCGCGCTCTCTCTCTCTCACCCTCTGTGGTAAGGTATGTGTTGCTGATTGGCGGCCCCATCTGTCCACTTTTCTTGATTAACACTGCTCTACCCGCAGGCCACATTCATCTCTCCCTTGGATTGCTAAAGTGACTTTTGTTTTAATTATAAAAAATTCGGGCTCAGCAGTTTAGGGACTGACTCTTGATCTCAGCTCAGGTCATGATCTCAGGGTTAGTGAGTTTGAGCCCTGCTTCTGGCTCTGCACTGATGGCCAGGAGCCTGCCTGGGATTCTGTCTCTCCTCACTGCGACTACCCCCCCCTTGGTGTGCACTCTCTGTCTCTCTTAAAATAAATAAACTTAAAACAAATTCAAACATACAGAAAATTATAGTGTAATGTATTAAATATCCATGTATGTGAGTGACAAATCTTAACATTTTTACACATGCTTGACTTCAGTAAAACAATATAAATGTAGTTGAAATTCCATTCAGTGTCTCTTCACTTCCTTCCCTTTCTTCTTCCTCCTTCAGAAGCAAAAAGCCATGTAGTTGCTGTTCATTCTTCCAACTGATGCTTTATAAAATAGTTTTTATACATGCATATATTTGTAAATAGTTTCATATTCCGTGTATTAAAAATATACACAGATATTATCAAACTGTGTAACCATTTTATAACCTATCACTTGTTTTTCTGTTAGGTTTCTGCTGATGCATATTGAGCTAATGTTCCATTGTAATAGCTATTGTAGTTCATTTAAAGTTTTTTTTTTTTTTGATACAGAGAGTCAGAGCATGAGAGGGGGAGGGGCAGAGAGAGAAGGAGACACAGAACCGGAAGCAGGCTCTAGACTCTGAGCTAGCTGTCAGCACAGAGCCTGACGTGGGGCTCGAACCCACGAATGTGAGATCTGACCTGAGCCGAAGCCAGAGGCTTAACCGACTGAGCCACCCAGGTGCCCCTGTAGTCCATTTAAGAAGCCACAATGTGTATGTTACTCTACTGTAACTCTACTGCAAATCTAAAACTGTTCTAAGAAGTGAAGGAATTTTTAATGTACTTTTGGATCCAGTTTGCTAGTATCTTGTTGAGAATTTTTACAACCGTATTCATCAGGGATGTTGGCCTCTAATTCTCCTTTTTAGTGGGGTCTTTGGTTTTGGAATCAAGGTAATGCTACTTTCAGGCTGTTCTTTCCTTTATTTTTTACTGGTAAGATGATGCTACAGTGAAAAACTTCCTATCCGTCCCCTTTGGTAGGTATATGAGAATTTATCTAGATTGTGTCCCTCAATGTGGAATATCTAATTATCTTTAGTCTCCCTAATGCAGGTTGGCATCATCCAATCACCTGATGTTAATCTGTTTTACTCAAAGTCTACTGATTTCAACGTTAGTCACGTCTAGAAAATACCTTCAAAACAACATCTAAACTCTTGTTTAACCAAACGACTGGGGACCGTAATCTAGCCAAGTTAAGACATAAAATTAGCCATCACAATATTCTTTGCTGTTGGTTTTCTGTTTGTTTTTCCTTTCATTACAAAAATACGTAACTATTTATTTTAAAAGAAAGCAGAGTTCCTTGTAGAATGAGTTCACAACAGATTTCTTTTTGTTAAAGTCAAGGACCATATTTGAATATGACCTTCCTAAGAAAAACAATACTGGCAACTTTATAATCTTTTATTTATTAAATAAACAATTTATCTGAATTTACTGAAAAAGTGAACATGTTCTTTTCTAATGGGCTTGAGGCATTCTTTAAATATTTTGGATACTAATCCTTTGTTTTATAGATTTCAATTAATGTCTCTCAGTGTTTGGCTTGTGTTAACATTTGTTTATGTTGATTTCTCATTCAAAATTTAAAAAAATTTTGATATAATCAAGTTTATCAGTATTTTATGAGTTGTACTTGTTATATTTTGTTCAGAAAATCATTTCCTCTCCTAATTTCATACAGAATTATCCTATGTTTTTTCATAAACATTTTTTAAAAGTATACTTTTTACATTTGGGTCTTCAATTCACTTTGAGTCTATTTTTTGTATATGTGTAAAATCAAGACCAAATTTTATTTTTTATATATATTATATAACATTTGGTGTTTCCTCTTTCTATGAGGCCAGCATTACCTTGATTCCAAAACCAAAGACCCCATGGTTGCAAAAATTCTCAACAAGATACTAGCAAATTGAATCCAATAATACATTAAAAATTCCTTCACTTCTTAGAACAGTTTTAGATTTACAGAAATTGCTAATGTAGTTATGGAGTTTCTGTATATCTTGTACCCAGTTTCCTCTGTTCACATCTTAAATTAGTGTGGCATGTTTGTTACGATTAAAGAACCAATATTGACATTATTATTAACTGAGGTACATACTTTTTTAGTTTTCCTTAGTTCTCACCTAATGTCCTTTGTTTACAAGTTGCTATAAAGTAGTTGTTTTGCAAGTCTTTTCTCTCAGTCTATGGCTTGTCTTTTCACATTTTTCCCTTCCTCATCTCTATGTCTTTATACCTTCTTTATACCCTCTGTCTAGAATGGGTCTTAGTTTGGGCTGCTATAACAGGATTCCATGGAGCTAGTGGCTTAATCAACAAACATTTATTTCTCATGATCTGAAGGCTGGAAGTATGATCAGGATGTCAGCACGATTGGGTTTTTGGTGGAGGGCCCTCTTCCTAGTTTACAAAGGGCCACTTTCTTGCCGTGTCCTCCATGGTGGAAGGAGAGAGAGGGAGACAGGGAGAGAGGGAAGAAACAAGCTTTGAGTCTGTTCTTACAAGAGCTCTAATTCCATTATGAGGTCTCCTCCCTCCCCAAAGCCTCACCCCTAATACCATCACATTGAGGCTTAGGATTTCAACATATGAATATTGGGGCGACACAAACGTAGTCCATGACAAATGGCTTTGCCTCACTAAATTCTTACCTGACAGCATGGGATTTGTACATAGGCATTGCCTTTCCATAAAGTCTTTCCAGGCCTCCTAAGATCATAATATGTTTCCCCTCCTTCCTGCTACTGTGATTATTCCTACTGAAGTATTTCTATTATCACGTATTTACTCTTCTTCCTCACTTGATCTTTATTTAGGTCTTTGGAGGTGAAGACTCTCCCTTGTTCTTGTAGCTCTGGTATTTAGTAGAGTGCTTGTCAGATGTTAGTTAAATGAGTTGTGTGCACCGTCTTGCTCTGAGAAGACAAACATAATTCATTTGGACAAAAGAACAACTGCACTTGAGATTATCTGATACTGCTTACATAGGCAAAGGCATTCAGAAGAGGCTGAAATGAAGTCTGAGGTTAGTGTCAGCATGGATATGAGGAAGGCGAACTTGAATGAGGGATTTGGGCCAATTTACATGTGCAAAATAACCAGGAACCTGGCTTAGAACTTGAAAATAGAAAGGAAGCAGGAAACGGAGCAGCGTTTTACAATGAGAAACAGCTGGACTGGTGACAGATTAGTTTCAGTGGAAAAGGAAAAATAAAGGTAGTAATAATGTGGGTATTATCTGGTGTTTGCCAAAATGCTCTCAAATACAAATGTCTCACATTTCTGCTGGGAACATAAATTGCTACCAAGTTTCTACAAAATACTTGGGCATTATTTCAAAAGCCTTCACATTCTAGCACCATTTGACTATTTCTATTTCTAGGAATGTATCCCAAGGAAATAATCAGAAATGGGAATAAATATTTATGAGTAAATATGTGCATTATTTATGAGAGCAGGAAACCGGAAACCACCTAGAAATCCAGTGCTATGAAAATGATTATGTAAATTATGATATATATTCATGTGAAGGAATTGGATGCAATCACTAACAATTATATTTATAAGGCTTGTTAATGATAATGAAAATACCATATAGCATTAAGTAAGGGAGGTAGATTATAAAATTATATTATCTCAATTTTGTAGAGAAAAATGCTAAATTCAACGTTGAAAGAAAACATGTCTAAAATATTAATGATGGTTGCTTCCGGGTAGAGTGAAGAGGTGATTTTCTTCCTGCTTCTCTGAATGTCTGTAACTTCTGAATTTTTTACCTTAAGTACTAGTTTGATAATCCAGAGGGGATTTTAAAATCATTTTTAACAGTGTATGTTGGAAGGAGAGGCAGTTTTACACTTGAATCCAAATGCCCCCGTCCTCCAAAAAATTTCATACCCTCTAAATTAAAAAATAGTAACCCCCTCATCTTACACTTGTACTCACTTATTAGTTTGTCCATTCAGCACTCTGCATTTTATTTATTTATTTAAAGTATTTATTTTATTTACTTATTTGAATCCCCAGGCAGGGCTCAAATCCACAAACTGTGAGATCATGATCTGAGCTGAAATCAAGAGTCAGATGCTTAACCAACTGAGATACCCAGGGGCCCGAGGACTCTGCATTTTGTACTCAATACAGGGCAACATAACATTCGGGCATATTTTATGCTCTAAGAGAGTTCTCAAAATATGGCATGGGTAAGCATATAATTAACAGTGAAAAAAACATAAGCATAATGCCCGGGGACTGCAGAGAAAGGGGGACTAATTATACTTTCCTGAGGAGAGAGCATTTGAGTTGACTTGTAAACCTTTTTAATGGTATTCACTTGTTAAAGATCAAGCCACAGGAAGGGAGGGATTTGTAATCACAGGTAACAGGAAGTGCAAAGTTACAGTGGGCTTCTGTGTCAATGGAAGATTATGACAGGGAGAAATTCATCTGATCAGGTTGAGGTGGGTGATTTATGGACTTGTTGCCATAAAGAGGTGGATGGGTTTTAAGTCGTGTAGTGTTTTAGGGAACCATTGAAGGTTTGATTCGAAGGGAATTGACATGACCATTTTATTACCATTTTGTGTCCATTTCCTCTTCAGCATTATCATGGTCTGCCGTGCAACTTGTGACACCCTTGGTGCTCAATAAATGTTGATAGCAGAAGCAGATTCTGACTTTGGTGATGGCGACAATTGAGGGGAGCAGAGGTCTATGGTAGATATTTGGAGATTGGAAACTGAAACACAGATAATTTAGGGCAGAGTTTCTCAACATATTTTCTTTTTTTTTAATTTTTAAAAATGTTTTATTTATTTTTGATAGAGAGCATGAGAGGGGGAGGGTCAGAGAGAGAAGGAGACACAGAACCAGAAACAGGCTCCAGGCTCTGAGCTAGTTGTCAGCACAGAGCCCGACAGGGGGGCTCGAACCCATGAATGTGAGGTCTGACCTGAGCCAAAGTCGGAGGCTTAACCGATTGAGCCAACCAGGCGCCCCAACATATTTTCATTATTGGCCCTCTAAGCAGTCTTTTGAGCAATTTTTACTTGTAATCATCTCTACAGAATTTTAGAACTGTAGATATGTTATATATTTGTGTATGAACTTTATGCTTACCTATGCTTTATACATAAAATGATTTTTTTTTCATGTTTCTTCCTGAAAGGAGAGACTTATCTTCTTGGTGGTGACATCCTTTCATTTGAGAGAATATGGGTTACAGCTTAAAAAAATTTTTTTTAAACTGTGGCAAAATACATGTAACCTAACATTTACCATCTTAACCATTTTTAAAATTATTTTTTAATGTTTAACTTATTTTTGAGAAAGAGACAGTCTATCAGCAGGGGAGGGCAGAGAGAGAGGAAGACACAGAATCCAAAGCAGTGGTTAATACCATTTTCTATTCCCACAACAATGTACAAGGATTCCACAATATTGTCAACATTTGTTATTTTCTGATTTTTGATAGTAGCCATCTTACTGAGTGTGAACTGGTATCTGAATGTGGTTTTGATTTGCATTTCATTAATAATTGCTGTTTCACATACATGTTGGCCATTTGCATATCTTTGGAAAAATGTCTATTTAAGTCTTTTGCTGATTTTTTAAATCAGGTTATTTGTGGTGGTGTTGAGTTGTAAGAATTTTTTTAATATATTCTAGATAGCAACCCCTTATCAGGTATATAATTTGCAAGTATTTTCTCCCAAACCTTGGGTTACTTTTCACTCTGTTGATTGTGTCTTTTGATAAGGGTAGCCTTTTAAAATTCAGTTGATGCTGAGATTTTTCCATGGCCCTAGACATTCTTTTCCTATATCTTCTTCCTAGTAGGAAAAGGTAACTTGGTAACTAGGAGATTGGAATCTGGATGGTGGTATCCTAGGCTTGGGCAAATAGTGAAATCCAGCCTGATACCTAGGATTTGGATCATGATGCCATGGCAAAGTCCTAGATATGGGATCTAAAGGATTTCTATATCATTCAGGGAAAGGTGGATAATGTGTCATTCAACCCAAGTAGAGCATGACAGGGAGGGTGAATCACACCATCAAAAAGAGAGAGTTTAAAACACAACAAGAGAAAGTGGCATGAGAAGATTAAGAGCAGAAGTCTAGACTCAGAGCAGATGTTCACCTCTAAATATTACTTTTTTCACTTCATCCGTTAAATGTCATGGGCTGTTAACTGTTAGTATGAGGGTGTTTTCACCTTGTCTACATAATCAAGTTGTCAACTTATCTAGCTCATTGGTGTTTTCTAGATGGACATCTAGGCAACTTACTTGGAGTTTCCTTTCTATCTAGAGACTTGGTCAGGACTAACATTGAGAGGTGTCATCTCTGATAGATACAGCTCCAGTCAAGTCCAGCCAGAAACTTAATACCTTGCAGGAAGTGAGGAGGTCTTGGCTTCACTCTCAATTTATGTATCAACCCATCACCTTGCATAAAGATTAAACTTCTTGCAATAGGAGGTGGAAACATTCTCTGTGATTCCTTTGGGAGAGAGGTAATGCATTTAAAAATCTCTCTGATGCCATGACCATATGATTAATGCTGTAATCCAGTTTATCTGTCTGCTACGTCTCCTTGTGTCTAGCGTAAGTCAATAGAACTTCACTTCTCTAATTGAAATCAGTGTGCTGATGGAGTCTGTTCATGGAAATGAAAGGTGGCTGCCATAATCTGCTGGGAGCTGAATTAATCCTCTGGGAGTGAGGCCTATCTAATTACTCCACTCAAAAATACTGGGTTTGCTTTCGTTCTGCAGTATACAGCCATGGGAAAGAGGCCAACACGCCATTTGGCTAATTTTGTCTTGAATTGCTTTAAGCTCCCCTAACATGTCATTGTGAGACCTTTGCATTGGAAAGTGCTATTTCTTATGCTTTTCACCTTTTTATTGGTAAGTATTCCTGAGTTAAATGAAAAGACAAATTTGCCATTCACGTATGGAACAATTTCTACTCTCTATCACCCTCTGATATAAAGTCATGCCTTTTTTTATGCTCAGAAGTAACACAGCTCACAGATTATTGGGAAAAACACAAAGTTTAAATCCTCTCAGAGATGACCTATTTTCATCTAATTATTGCAACGACAAGAACAATTTGGTGAGTACAGGACTCAGGTATTGTCCTGAGCAATTTATAAATATTTTTTCATTTTATACTCACAAAAATTTTTTGAAGTGAATGCTATTGATGTTTTCTCAATGTGTATAGATATATTGTAAAAAAGCCTTAGAAATTTAAGGTTCTGCCCAATGTCACACAGAAAATAAGCTTCACAGCAATAGTGGAAACTGAGGCAGTCCAACTCCAGAATTGGGTTGACACGTCAGATACAGGACATTCAAGTAGATTCAGATTTTAGATAAGCAATGGAAAAACATGTAGCCCAAATATTTCAGGGACATGCAAATACTAAAAAATTGTTTATCTGAAATTCAGTAGATAAGAGTGTACCACATGGTCTGTTGTGTTTGTTTTTTGTTTTGGCTAAAGCTGGCAGCCTTTTTTAAGATCCTATGTCTTTATTTATTGGGAACATAGTCGGTCTGCCATTTGGGAATAGTGGTATGAACATTTGTAATTCAACAAATACAGTATTTATATATTCATACATATAGATAAGTTTATTGTTTTTGGAAGTCCTTTGAAGTGTTAAATGTTTTGCTGAAATATTTTAAGTAATGTTGATGACATGACAACTGGCATAGAGTATTCGACATAATATATTGTTTCATAAAGACTTTTTCTCCATCGATTTTTTTTTTTCTTTTCATATGCTTCACCTTCAGTGATTAAGACATCTGCATTCTGATCCCAGCTGGGCCATTAGAAGTTTTGAGACCTCGGGCAAATTTCTTCCCACATCTTAATTCTATCCTTCATTAAGTACCAAATGGAATAGGGTGCTTCTCTCCTAATGTTTCATTTTTCCTTGATATTCTGTGGTTCCAGAGCTTGAGAAAGACACCTCGTGTCAGATTTTTGTACCTGGTATTGTGGTGGCATTTTAGGATCTTAGTTTATTCATGTGGGAATCAATTCTTTAATTACACATGCAGTCCTAAGTTGGTTGTTTACAAGTTTGTCCACTTCGGCCTTCATAAAGATGTAAGCATGGCATCTAATAATTCAATCATCTCTCCAATGGAATTCAGCACAATTGTAGGCAATACCACAGGAATACATTCTTTCCAATTAACTGATTGATTGACTAGTTAATAGACTGTGGAACCAGTCAGATGAAGATCCTGTAGAGTCTGGGCCAAACCACTTTTTTTCTCCCATGGTCTTTGACCACTCAACATATTCTTCCAGTCACATGATATGACTTTTTATTACCTAAATATGTTGTGGAGTTTTTTTTTGCCCTTGTCCTTGACACCACTGAGCCCTCATTTCCACCTGAGACTGCAATATCCATTTTACAGGGTAGTTGCTATAAGCATTAAGAAAATACAGAAGCACCTGTCAAGCTAATTCACTTAATTAATTACCTTGTCTTTCTCTATGTAAGGGGAAACCTAATTCAGAGACTTAGGGTATTGTAATATTGAACAGTTTCCCTCAATGCTGTGCCAGCTTATAGCCACAGAACAAGGATGGTACCAGCCACTTAAGAGATATTCATTGAAAGTTGAATATGTAGTGGAGAAAGTCACCATCACTGTGCTTAAAAAACCTATACCTATTCAAGCTATAGTACAAAACTGTAGTGATCAAAACAGTATGGTGGTATGGACAGTATGGTATTGGCACAAAAACAGACACATAGATCAATAGAACAGAATAGAAAACCCAGAAGTGGATCTACATCTATATGGTCAACTCATCTTCAACTCGTATTTATTGAGTGCCTACTAAGTGTTAAAGGCGTATATGTATTGGTGAATGTAACTGGAATATTTCTCCCATGAGAATTGTATAGAGTCATGGAGAAGACAGGCAATACAAATGTAAACACACTAATGTAAAATTATGAATTGTGAGAAGTAGCTCAAAAGGTACAGTAATGGAGAAAAAAATTGAAAGGGTGGTCAGTCAAAGAAGGCCTCTTGGAGAGAGTAACAAGTAGGTCAGACATTCTGCTGGGCCCTGATCTCAGGAGGAACTGAGACACTGGCAGGCAATATGTACAGAAGTCTACAGTGTGATACTTCCTGCCAAGGACACTTATGGGGAAAAAAAAATGGGTGTCAAGAACAAAGAGTAGAGTATCAACTCTAATTAGGCCTGCCAGGAACGTTTCCCAGAGAAAGTGATGTTTCAGCACACTCCTGGAATAAGAAGGTATTCTTGAAACCTTCCAGGCAAGAAGATTAACACCAGGTCCTAACTTCTCTCCTACTGTATTTTTACCCTCCAGGTCATGCGGCAAGCAGGATCTTTCTAAATTCCATATCTGAATATTTAAATCCCCCAATAAGTAACTTAAATAGTTTCCCAAACTCTGTATAGGAGATATTCCAAATATAGCGTAGTATATTTCACAACATGGTCTCAATGTTCATGCCTGCCCCCTCCTCGTTCTCAACCTTGTCCTTTTCTTTTAACAGTGAGTTCTCAGATGGGCTCCTTCACACATTGGTGATTATCCCAAGGTATTCCTTCTGCTTAGGCAACTCCAACTTCCAGGCTTCTACTTCAAGGTCCAGATCAATGGTCACCTGTGTGACACGTGCCTTCATCACTTCCTCACCCCCTCTATACCTAGAGAAAGCTGGTCCTTTCTTTCTCTCTCTCTCTCTCTCTTTCTCTCTTTTTTTTTTTTTTTTTGTAGCATCAGGAACCCAATTCTATTTCAAAAGTCATCTGACTGGACTATAATTATTTCAGGGTCCATCTCTCTCACTAGACTGTGCTTCAAGAGGACAAGAGTTTTGTATTAGTAATCCTTGTACTCCTAGGCCTAGAAGGTGTAGTGATTACAGTATAGGTGATTGATTAGTGGTTTCTAATTGAATGAAAGAGTGGAGAGAAGGAATGTGACTTATTGGGTGAAGTCTCGTGGTGACAGGTTAAAGAAGGCAGGTATGAAGAGAAGAAGGGAATGAAGAAAGACAGACTGTACTCCGCTCTATGAGAAATGCACAAGAAAGCAGGAAACATTGGCTCCAAATTGCCAATTTTCTGAATTCATAAAAGCCATGAAGGCAAGGCAGAATTAAGTGTTAGCCACGTATATCCAGGGAGAAATCTGGGAACTAGCTAGCGCAGCCTTGTCTAATAGTTATCTAGTGAGAGCCATATGTGTAATTTTGAATTTTTTAGTAGCCACATTAAAATGGTAAAAGGAAACAGATGAAATTAATGTTAATTATATATTTTACTTAATGCAAACATATCCAAATGTTTATTATTTCAACATGCAATCACTATGAAAAATATTAATGAGATATTTTGATTCTTGGTTCCTCTAGTGAGTCTTCAAAATCTGGCATGTATTTTCCACTTTACAGCACATCTCCATTTGGACCAGCCACATTTCAAACACACAGCAGCCAGATGTGGCTAGTGGCTATGCCAGTGGACAGCTCAGAGCCACAGCATTTGAGTATTTCTTTATTTTTTTTTAATTTTTTTTATTACATGTATTTAGTTTTGAGAGAGTAAGACAGAGCACGATCAAGGGAGGGGCAGAGAGAGAAGAAGACATAGAATCTGAAGCAGGCTCCAGGCTCTGAGCAAGCATTCAGCACAGAACCCGACACGGGGCTTGAACCCACACACTGTGAGATCATGACCTGAGCGAAGTCGGACACTTCACCCACTGAGCCACCCAGGCGCCCTACCATTTGGGTATTTCCAAAAAGATGAAATAACACATTTTTTCTTTGCAATAAATTATGTGCCTGCTCATTTTCACTGAAGAGGCAGGAGAAATTAATCTTTACTTAAATAGAGGGTTTAATTACATTGAGCTGGTTTATATATGAAATCTGATGTCTTTGGAGCTTGTACTGAAGTAAGTGGAGAAAAAAATGAAAAGAAGGAATTAAAGTTCCTATTCACAGACACATCTGAAAAACATATAATTTTGTAAGTCGTTCCTAAAACGTTACTAGGAGACTTCAGACTGTTCACACCTACTGTTTGGCTTAAGAGATCTTACTCCAGGAATCCACCATAAGAAACCCTTGGAAAGGCAGACTGAGATTTAGGCATCAAAACTTTCAGTGTCCTTTTGTTACATAATTTAAAGTCCAACATTATTGGAGCATGAATTATGGTACCTGTTTCTAATGAAACATTGTGTTGTCATAAAATTTGGGCTCAGGAAGATTTTTGATGCTGTGGCTCTGTGGGAAATTGTTATATAAAATTAAGCAAAAAGAATAGGAAACAGATTTGTATTTTCTGTATTGAGCAACTTATCTGAAAGGTACAGTGAAAGCCTGGAAGGAAATACGTTAAAGTGGTAACAGTACCTTAGAACAGTGGAATAATAAGTGACTGCTTTTTTCTTTCTATTTTGATGTATTTGATCATTTGTCTCACAAAGAGTGTATGCTAGTTCCCTAAGCAAGCAAATAAACATGGAAAATACTTTGCCTTGCTCATGTTCCCACAACTACCATAGCTCTAGTGGGTAATCCTTGCCCTCACCCTTCCTTCCCTCCACATACAGTCTCCCTCTTGGGAAAGAATGGAGAGAGCAATGGCTTGAGACAGGCAGCCCTTAAGGCAGCTAGAGGATGGACAGCTGACTGGAAGAGAAGACTGGGAGACGAGACTTCTCGTTTTGGATTTCTAATACGGACTGGGAAAATCCCATCATCTCCTTGGGTCCCAGTTCCTCATCTGTAGAAGGCAATAAAGATCATTGGAGCGGGTTCCCCACAGCTGCTTCTGACTCTCTCTGATGAACCCTCTCTAACAAAAAACTAAGCTTAGCATTTTTTTTTTTACCCCTGCCCACAACACATCTTTTCAGTTCCAGCTTTTCTGATTTTAAGTGTCTTTTAAAAATGGCATCCAGCTATACGATCAACCATCTCCCCCAACTTTCCCCAACCACTATGCCCAGATCTTCCTACTACTGAACCCCCAAAGTGTCCCCCAAATGCCAGACCCTTGGTTCAGGAAGCCTCTCTTGTTTAACATACATTTGAAAGACAACTTGTCTCCTAGGCCAGTAGCAGGAAAGAGAATCTTAGATCCATTTTAGAAACTGTGTCAAATGATGAGATTACTTTGAAACATGAATAGCCCTCTTTTGAAGATAGTAGGTTTGAAAGCAGAACGTCTCTCCTGGTATCTCCTCTCCATGAATCACCATTTGGTACCAGTGTGGAAAGTAACTATGTTGATGAATAGTGGCCTGTAGAGACCCTAGTGATCTTTACAACATGACCCCCCACGAGAAGGCTTTACAAAAATACTATCTGTAAGAATAACTCCAGAATGGGACCTTGTCTAATTCTGCATCATGCACCATTCCAAAATGCCTCTCTGGGGGGACAGGTTTTGCCTTTACATTATAGGCTTAACGTCTATATCTTCTCTTTGCAAATTAAATTGGAACAAATGGTTTGAGCAACTAGTCTCTGAGATCCTTTGAGCCTTATTGTAGCTCTGTTACCTAACCTGATACCTAGTATGTTCTATGTCTATTGACCAGATCTGTTCTTAGCTCACTAAATGATGGAACTGTTCTCTCCTAAAATTTGTGGGATATAAGGTTGTCACATATCTACGCTACCACAGTACTGTCATCCTCCCAAGATTTTGCTCACTGTTTTCCTTATTATTCATTTTTTCACATTTATTCACCAAATGTTTTGGAGGTATTGTGCCAGTCACAGCTTTTTGACACCTGCCAATCAGCAGTAGACTACAGAGGAACGTTTGGGCTTAGAACACTTAGATGTCAAGTCAAGTTCTGCCTTTTGCTCCCTGCATGAACTTCAGCAGACTCCCTTCTTAAAATGGGGATAACACTATCTGTGTTACAGGGCTATTATGAGTGTTCGACCACATCACTTGTGTAAATCACGAACAGTTCCAATGATAAACTTGACACCTTTATTTTTTTTTAAAAGTAGCTATATTTAAGGTATGTAGAGACCAATTTTCACAAAGATTACATCTTGTAGTGCTTGCATCTCCCTGGTGAGAAGATGTATTATTTCTGGCTTATGCACCTGAAGAATTGCCTGAATGATCTAGGGGCAGAAAACTTGGAGCATGGAACCAACAGAACATTGATATCACGAAAGATACTCTTGATTCAGTGGTTTGCATAGCTCTCCATGAGGGGTGCGTGGAGTAATGTGTGAAGAGGCCTTTTGCAAAGTGAAATTTCAGAAGCAATCATGCTCTGAACATGGACTGGCATGGGAGGAGGCTAACACCTGAACTTCTTTGTGCTGTGGTCTTCATCATCGCTTGCTATAATCCTTGACTACACATGAGAAAACTTTAAGCTCTGATGTTTATTGGTACAAGACCCCCCAGCTCCCAAGTTCCAGAACTGGTCTTTAAATTCAGGTTTGTGTGGCTAAGAAATTCATCATTTCAGTGCTAAAGCAGAAAATCTGAAATTGCTAGTCATGGATATTATAATAAATGCAGGGAACATCCACCAAGCACTTACTATTTGCCAGGAAATTTCTAAACTCTTTACATAGTAACTCTTTGAATCCTCCTCAAACTCCGTGAGATGTGTAAGATTATATCTGTCATGTTACAGATGAGGACACCAAGGTGAAAGATACTAGTGTACTTGATCTACCTCACCCAACTAAGAATGGGTGGGTGATTGGAGTCAAATACAGGCAGCCTGGTTTGGGGATCCCTGCAACCTAACTTTAATAGAATATTCTTAGAAGTAAAACCTCAAATAGGGGTTAGAACTGACCTTCATAACCCAAAAGTATGTCCTAACTTAAATAATCTATAATTTGCAATGTAATGGTTCTTTATAGTTTTTCATACTTAATCAGGAGTGAGAATAGGAAAGTGTGCATTTCCAGGACAGTAGGTAAAACAAGACCACAATGAAACAATGGCTTTGAGTTGAGTACTCATGTTCTGCTCAGCCTTTGTCTTCATCTGATTGTTATGTTTTCTGAGGAAAAAAAAATTGTCATGGTTTCTGGCTGCTTCCTGCCTGGCTGTGCATTTAGAATATCTAAAATATATCTATTTATCTCCATCTGATGGTGGTCTTGGTCAGGAAACTGTGGGCAATTCATCTTGTTGATATCCGTTCCTAATTTCACCTGTTCAGGTTACTGCCTCACTTCTTAAAATTCCCCTTGTGTTTTTTCTTTCATTTTGATGTATTATACTTGGTGAAAGGCAGCTTTACAGGGAGAGAGCAGAACCATAGGTTTGTGAATTTTGGGATGGGTGAGTGTGTGAGGTTGTCATGTTCGACTGTATAAGCTGAGTACTGCACAACTGTTGAAGACACCATTTGCCTGCTCAATGAGGTGAATGATGTTCCCTGCAGCTGAACAATGTATGTTCAAGTACCTGTATGAATATTGATGCATGTGTGGTTAAAGAGCATCATGTCTGAACATATCGGCGTATGAATATATGGCTAATGTGTCTAAAAATTCACAATTGTGCATTCATGAGTGTGTGTGTGTGTGTGTGTGTGTGTGTCTAAGCATGAGTTTTGATAGTGGAGTGGGAGATATGGGGCAGGAGAGATTGAATATCTTTGTTTTAATGTTTACTTATTTTTGAGAGAGAAAGCAAGAGTGTGTGCAAGTGGGGAAGAGGCAGAGAGAGAAGGAGACTGAGGATCTGAAGTAGCCTCTGTGCTTGTAGCAGAAAGCCCAACGTGGGGCTCAAACTCATGAACTTTGAGATCATTACCTGAGCTGAAGTTAGACACTTAACCAACTGAGTCACCCAGGCACCCCAAGACTAAATATCTTAATTACCATAGACATATGAGATCACAGCAAGAGGAGTCACAGGTTTCTTTTTTCAAAGTGAAGAAACTTAAAAATTTTTTTATGTTTATTTATTTTGAGAGAGAGCGAGCGAGAGAGAGAGTGTGAGCGCGTGCATGCGAGAGCGAGCATGAACAAGGCAGGGGCAGAGAGATGAAGACACAGAATCTGAAGCAGGCTCCAGGCTTTAAGCTGTCAGCGCAGAGCCCCAGGCAGGGCTCGAATCCATGAACTGCGAGATCATGACCTGAGCCCAAGTTGGACACTCAACCGACTGAGCCATCCAGGCTCCCCCAAAGTGAAGAAACATTTAAGCATGATGTAAAATAGGCAGCACTGACAAAGTGCCACATCAGAGTCCTTAGTGATTATCCAAGGTTTCTTAAATTTGTCTTTTTTTTTTTTGTCAAGGAATGTACCTCCTTTTAGTCTAAATAGCTGAGCTTTACTTTTACCTTCATGAACTTTGTTCTTAGTCATACCTGTTCTTTCTCAGCTTTAAACAAAACAAAACAAAACAAAAAAACCCAAAAACCCAAACACACGTGTGTGTGTGTGTGTGTGTGTGTGTGTGTGTAATTTTCTCATACATGAGAAATGCTACAGAATGAAATAATGAAATTTGATGGAAAGGTATTCCTATGACCAGTCAAACAGATACATAATAATACATAATACATGTCATCTTTTCTTCTGTATTAATTAATTAATTAATTAGTTAATTTTTCAGCAAACATTTATTGTGCAGGTACCTTTTTCAAGGCACTGTAGCAGATGTTGGGATGCCTGTGCTCTCCTCAGAGCATGTACAGACCACAGGGGGAGACACACATGCATAAATAGGTATTACAAAAATGAATGGCAGGGCCAGTTTATGACTTGAATGCACTCCCATTCTAATTAGGAGAAGAGGGTAATAAAGCATAGAAACTGTGAGAGGCTGAGCACTGCTTGTGCACGTTTGTAGGGAACAACCAAGTCCACTTGGTTTGGAGGGTCCAGAATGCTTTATGGAAAAGATAACTTTCTGTTTTATTGTCTTTTGTTTCTTTGAGATGTAATTTAGAACTCACAAAATTTACCCACTGTAAGTATATAATTCAGTATTTTGTAAATTTCTCAAGTAGTACAACCATGACTATAATCCAGTTTTAGAATATTTCCACTCCCCCCAAAAGTTCCCAGCCCCTCGTAGGCAGTCTTTATTCCAAGTCCAAGTCATATACACACCATTTTCTGTCTCCACAGATTTGCCCTTTATGGGCATTTCATATCAATGGAATTATTTAATACATACTTTTTTGTGTATATCTAGCTTCTTCCACTTAGCATAATATTTCTAAGGTACATCCATGATGTAGAATACATCATTAGTTTGCTACTTTCTTATTGCTAAATACTATTCGATGGTCTGATTATACCACATTTTGTTTATTCATTAATTCATTGGTGAACATTCAGGTTGCTTTCATTTTGAGGCTGTTATGGATAATACTTCCAAGAGCATTTGTATACAAGTCTTTGGGAGGACAAAGCTTTTACTTCTGTTGGGTAGCTATCTAAGATCTTGTATGTGGAATGCAATGGCTGGAACATTTGGTAACTTTTTTTTTAAGTTTATTTATTTATTTAGGGAGAGAGAGAGGATAGGGAGAGAGAGCCCTCATGCAAACAAGGGAGGGACAGAAAGAGAGAGAGAGAAGGAGAGAGAGAATCCCAAGTGCAGAGCCCAGTTTGTGGAACTCACAAACAGGAGATCATGACCTGCGTGGAAACCAAGAGCCGGATGCTAAACCAATTTAGCCACCGAACATTTGGTAACTTTTTGATGGCTTTATGGAGCTTTTATTCACATCCCTAAAAGATACCCTTTTAAACCTCACATTTAAGTACATTTAAAATTTAACTTTTTAAGAAGCTGCAAAATTGTTTTCCAAAGAGGCTGTCCAGTTTCACATTCACAGCAATGAATAAGGGTTTCAGTTTCTCCTTTTCCTCATCAATGTTTGGCATTGTAACCTTTTGACTATAGTCATTCTAATGGATATGCAGAAGTGTTTCTATTGCAGCTTAGCTTTAATTTAATTTCCTGTTCACTAATGATCTTTAGTGTCTTTCCACGTGCTCACTGTCCATTTGTAGAACGTCTTTAGTGAAGTATCTAATATATATTCATATAATGTACCCTTCTTAAAAGTTGCAATGTTTGTCTATTTTTGAGTTGTAAGAGTTTTCTATGTATTATGGATAGGTGTACTTTATCAGGTTTATTATTTGCAAATATATAT
>NC_043714.1:67051590-67058984 GCF_006229205.1 Suricata suricatta | reverse complement strand
ATACCACTCGCCTGACTCAACATGCCCTCCTGGACAGATTTCCCGCCACCATTTACTGCGCGTTTCTCAGTCCTTACCAGACATCTCCCAACACCCAGTGGCATCTCTGGCAAACCTAAATTACCCAGCTGAACTCCATCCTTTCCCTTGAAACTAGCTTTTTCCTTTTCTGTTCTCCTTTTCTCTTCACCATCAATTGCCTGTTCTACACAACAGCAATGACACTGAAATCAGACAGATCTGGGGTCGGGTCCTGGTTTTGTTGATGCTAGCCGTGAGACCTTGGGAGCTGTTAATCCTATGTACTTCTGCTGCTGCTTATTTAATAGAAGGAAGATGACATAACCTCTTTAGGTTTGGTTGAGGGCACAAAATGTTATCTTGCTTGATACTGACTTATGATCTGGGACATGGTAGGCATTCACTAAATGTTAACTATCAATATTTTTTTATTGTGCTATTGGTTTAGTTATTTTTATTCATATACTAAAATCACATTTCTTTCTTTATATTTGTCCCTCATCTTTATTCCTGCTACTGCTAGAAGGTCCTAGTTTAGATCCTCATTATCTTTTGAATTACTACAAAGGTCTCCTTACTTTTCCAAACTTGAACACTCAATGTCATTATCTATGGTACTTCAAATTTGTGTCTCTGAAGAATGCCACCCACAAGCTTACGCCCCTCACTGACATTTTCCTCTTGTTTCTTATATTAGGCCAAGTGTCTAAAGGTGAATTCCCTATAATAGCAAAGGACAGAATTACCTTCCTTGAGGAAGATGTACCATAGTGCCTTGTTGCAGGGGGTTTGGACCGTATGACCTCATTAGCTCTCTTTTAGATTTGGGAGACTTGGTGTGGAGAAGCATTTCCTTCTTTGCAAAGGAGGTCAGGGAAAGGGCAATGCAGTGTTTTCCACTAATGACATAACAGCTACAGTGGGAGATCAAATCCCTCCAGGAACTTGACTCTTATTTTTAGCTCAGCTCAAAGGGCTGTAGCCAATTTTAGCCAGCTCTGGGACTTCCCACAGCAATCTGAGAGATGTGTGTCCTGGCTACAAGTGAAAGAAAGCTGTGAATTTTAGAGTGGAGAGATGATACTCATGGTTAGCCCTTGGGAGGTATGTTCTGACTAAGAAGAATTTGGCTCTTTTTGGAGCCACTGGCCTCAAGAAGTTCTATGATACAGAAAATAAAAGCTCGTCTTTGATAATCAAAGGCCTGAGTTCCAATTCTGCCCCTGTCCCTTAACAGCTGTTTAACACTGAGGACAACCATTATCCTCTTTGAGCCTCAGTTTCTTCATTTGTGAAATAGGAATAATGACTGCTATCTCAAAGTGTTGTAGAGAATTAAATGAGATATGTAAGATGCCTGTCACATAACAGGTACTCAGGACATGAGCAGTACTTTCCTCCTGATGGTTGGTGGCTTCTGGGGTGGTTATGTGGATTTTCTCAGGCTACCATCCTGCAGAATTACCTTGGACATACCGTCTCATATGAGGGACATGAAATCAAAACTGGTCCATCCTCTAGAGAAGGGAAATTAAAAGTATCCTAGGATAGCACTTCGAGGCCAAGAATCTGTTTCTTCAGCATCCCTTCCTGCTCTCATTAAGCCTTCACAATTTGTTTCAGTCCCTGTAAAAGGGTCTTTGCCTCTCCACATCTGCATCCCATTCTTCATTTGAAAGGCTAACAACAGCATACTGGAAAGAACAGCGTGTCAAGTGGCCTCAGATACAGAATTCTGAACACTGAATCCTGTTCATCATTAAATCTAAATTTCTATTTGGGGACAGATTTTCTGCTTCTGGACTTCATTTGGGCTGAGTCTTGCTCATTAACCCAAATTGTTTATTTGTATTTCATTCCATAAATTCTTCTGTCCTACAGTAATCTGTGATGGTTGTTTCTAACATCTTTCTAGAGACAAAATGAATAGAAAATTTTAATACATAAAATTTGGAATCAGATACTTGGTTTTGAATACCAAAAGGATTTAATTTTGAATATCTAAGGTTTTGAAAGTACTATTTGGTAAAAAGAAAAATCACACAATAAACTGGGGGAACCATTCAAACCTATTTGGTGGAGAAATAACCTATGTGAAGATCTCTTACAAATTAATTCAAAGAAGATAACCAACTAACAGCATCGAAGGTAAGAGACATGAGCCAGGAGTTATAAAAAGAACATGAAATTATAAAATGAATCTAAGAAAACTGAGAAGGCTCACTAATAGTCAAAGAAATTCAAGTTAACACATCTAGAACACACCAATGAATTTTTTTCTTGGTGCCACATAGACATCGGGTTATAAGATGTAATTGGAGCTGTTGGGTTGAAAAGAATGGGCAGTTTGACCACATAATCTCTTATACCACTTAAGATCTCTTTCTTCTTATAATGTAGTATCTTCTCTTTGGTCATAGACAAATGATAGTAGCAATTTCTTGCCAGAAATATATATAGGTCAAAAGAGATATGGAGAATTTCATTGTTCCTTCTTTTCTCCCATGTTACCTGGCACACAGTAGATGTCTGGATGAAGAGCTGATTAGTAAAAATGTCATCTAAAGCTCCGGTTAGTGAGGTATTAACTCTTCTCATGAAATGGGCCAGCGTGAAATAGAATGGGCCCAGTGACAGAAATGGTTAGGTAGATAAAGAACAAGTACTTATTTAGGGTATGCTATTGTGCAGGGATTTTGCTAAGAATCTTACACACGTCATCATATGTAATGTTCACCACAACACTAAGAGATAGGCATAGTTATCCTCATTTTTTAAATGGTGGGGGTGCCTGGGTGGCTCAGTCACTTGAGTGTCTGACTTTGGTTTGTTAGGTTGAGCCCTGCACTGGGCTTGCTGTTGTCAGCTTGTCAGCTGGGAGCCCCGAAGGATCGTCCTCTCTCTGCCCCTCCCCCGGTCATGCTCTATCTCTCAAAAAAATAAATAAAACATTAAAAGTCTTAAAAAATGGGGAAAGCAAGGGTCAGAGAGGTTTGCCACTTGCTCAAAGTCTTTGAGTAAGGAAGAGAAGCACTGAGATTACTAATACTGGATGTGAGACACACACCAACCTATTACGAGAGACATGAGCAGAGCAGAAACCCAAGTTTTCCATTCAGCTTTAGATTTTTCTTCAAGCTCTTTGTTCTTCAATTTAAAAAAAGAAATCCTGATATTATTTTAAGACAAAAATCATGTTTAAATACGTACCTTTTGATTATAACTAATGATTTTTAAAGCCACCAGGAAAGAGTCACCAGTTCTGAGAGGTAGCACAAACAATCATCTCCTGCTCTCAGCAGTATTTCCGCAAGCAGAGAATGTTTGCTGAGCAAAAAATGTTTTCATTTGAAGGTGAGAGCTGAAGAGGTTTCCTTTGTAAGAGTGATGGAGATCCCACGGGATAAGTAAATACACATTTGAAAAAAATTGAATTTTAAAATAGAAGAACATTTTAAACCTTCATCTTAAACATCTTGAAAAACATAGTTCACAGATTTCCCCATCTATTACATAGTGTACATTAGGTTCATTGCCATATTGAACTGTAATCTTATTGAACTGTGTCCTAATAGAGAATTTTATTTTGGAGAAGATTCTTCATTACTATGGTAAAAAGGAATTTGCAAGACTCTCAGCAAATAACATGGTCACTAGGACCTCAATGACAAAGAGAAGGATGGAGTTGAGGAATGTCAAAATCCTTAATGTAGAAAGATCTGAATCAGACCTTTATACATATATAATAGATTTGGGCTCTGCTCAGCCAGTAAACTACACCTCTCTTTCTGACAACTGCCATGTTGCAACATGTGTAGGGCTTGGCTACCACAATTTTACTATGTGACCTTATTCCCTGAATACTGCCCTTCATATGGCTTACAGAACCAAGAGTGAGCATGTGACCCTCAAAAGGGTCAATCATATTCTCCCAATTCAGGATTTAAAATTGAGACTCAGAGATATTAGTCATTATTCTGCTTGTCATATATAAAAGGCATATAAATTTCAAAGGTATAGATGGCCATCTTTTGCCGCACGCAGAACACAAGGTAAAACTAGTTTGTAGAAAGAAAAGAATAAAGAGGATGTATAAATAAAACGAGATGAGACATGGTGTTGTTGGGGAGGAGAGTTTATCTCTACCCTTTCAGATTCTTCTGGCTGGTCTCAGGATCAAATTGACAGGAGATAGATTAAAAGGATAAAATGAAATTTAATGGTAGGTATATGGGAATCTACATAAACACGAGATTCCAAAGACAGGCAAAATGAGGTATATGTGTCATCCTAAACTGTAGAGAAGGGGTCACGCTCTTGAACGTCAAAGGGAAGAACAGCAATTCACAGGAAGATAAGAAAGAGTAAATGTTATATAAACAAATGTTTGCTGGGACCCTCAAACACAATGGGCACAGAGAGGAATTTTAACAGACTTTGCTGCATTTCTGCCTGTCCCCTGCCCCAAGATCATATTATACTGTAGTTATCCATCGTGAGAGCTCCATACCTGGAACAGGTCCTATATCTAAAAATTGTTTTAATGTAATTAGTGGGAAGGTCAAAATTTCTTCCTGAGACTTTCGGGCTTGATTGTTTTCAGCTCAAAACGATCTGCATACCAAAGTAGCACATCTTGCAGCTCATTCTGAACTCCTATAATATCATAGAGGGAGGGACTAAGGCAGTTTGGGGCCTGAGTTTTTTTGGACAGATTTCTTATTTCCAGATTTTTATCTCTCCTGAACGTATTTCCTTTCTTTGAGGTCTGTGGAATATCCTACTCTTCTTTTGATAAATCCCACCTTTCCTTATGTTTCCAGCTTATGTTCATTTGTGCATCTTGCTTTTGTTTTTGTTGCAACCAAAAAGAGCCTTGATTAAGGCTCTCACCCACACAGACCAGTGGAGACTGTTGCTCCTGGGATGGCCATATGTTATATATACAGTTCTAGAAAGTGGATTAACCAGGAAGTTCTGTCTCCAACTTCAAGGCAGCAAATTGAGTGCTATGAGCCCTGGGCATAGCTGAGGCTAAGATCCAGAATGAGCAAATCAAGCTGGAGTCCAAAGGGAAGTATGCCAGAGAATTTCTGAAGTGGCTTATTTCCAAGGGTTACTGTAGTCAGTGCAACAATACAAAAAAGTGGTTTCTTTATTGTAAAGGGCAAGATAGTTTAGTGGGTTAGGGCATAGATGCCACAATCAAACTCTGAGTTTAAATCTTGGCTCTGCAGCTTTCTGGCTGAGTGACCTTTGTCACAGTGCCTTTGATCTGTAAGTTGGAAATGATGAAGATGGTTCCTACTTCATAGGGTTACTTTGTTGATTAAATGAGTTAGTTTATGTAAAGTGCTTAGAGTACTGGGTAGTGCTGTAAATTCTATGTAGGTGTTTGTTATTCATATTCAAGGACTCTGTTGGCTTCATCGTCACACAGACACTGTGATACTGGTTTTATAAATAACTGGCATTCTTCACTATGATCTGCAGGTGTTCCATACAGGTGTTCCCATAGGCTAAGCGTTTATGGCATTAAAAGATAAATCAAAAAGCATTTATTAACCTCTTATTTTCTGCTGAGCATTGTACATGCACTGCGTAGTTTAGATAGCACTAACCAGTATGTGCTGCATGTATTTTTATCTCCAGATAAGGGTGTTGAGGAGGAGAAAGGTTGAATGGCTATAGTACAAAGCTATAATGATCAAGACAGTATGGTATTGGCTCGAAAACAGATACATAGATCAGTGAAACAGAACAGAAAACCCCTAAAATGGACCCACAGCTATATGGTCAACTCATCATTGACATAGCAGCAAAGAATATCCAATGGAAAAAAGACAGTCTCTTCAGCAAATGGGAAAACTGGACAGCAAAATGCAGAAGAATGAAACTGGAAAACTTTCTTACACCATACACAAAAATAAATTCAAAATGGATGAAAGACCTGAATGTGAGACAGGAAATGTTAAAACCCTAGAGAAAAATACAGGCAGCAACATCTTCCACCTCGGCCACAGCAACTTCTTACTAGATACATCTCTGGAGACAAGGGAAACAAAAGCAAACTATTTAGACCTCATCAGATAAAAACTTCTGCACAGTGAAGGAAACAGTCAACAAAACTAAAAGGCACATATATACATATATATATATATATAGGGTATATGAGGTTATTTGCAAATGACATACCTGATAAAGGGTTAATATCCAAATCTATAAAGAACTTATCAAACTCAACAACCAAAAAATAATCCACTGAAGAAATGGGCAGAAGACGTGAATAGATCTTTTTCCAGAGAAGACATCTAGATGGCTAACGGACACATGAAATTATGCTCAACATTACTTATCAGGGAAATACAAATAAAAACCACGATGTGATACCACCTCATACCTGTCAGAATGGCTAAAATTAACAACATAGGAAACAACAGATGTTGGCTAGGATGGGGAGAAAAGGGAACCCTCTTGTGATGTTGGTGGGAATGCACACTGGTGCTGCCACTCTGGAGTACATTATGGAGGTTCCTCAAAAACTTAAAAGATAGAACTACCCTATAATCCAGCAATTGCACTACTAGGTATTTGCCCAAAGGATACAAAAATACAGATTCAAAGGGGTACATGTACCCCAACGTTAGCAGCCTTTTCAACAATAGCCAAAGAATGGAGAGCTCAAATGTCCCTCTACTGATGAATGGATAAAGACTGATAAATGGATACACACACACACACACACAAATATTACTCAAACATCAAAAAAATGAAATCTTTCCATCTGCAGTACATGGAAGGGACTAGAGTGTATTATGCTATGCAAACTAAGTCAGAGAAAGACAAATATCACATGATTTCACTCATATGTGGAATTTAAGAAACAAAACAGTTGAACGTGTGGGAGGGGGAAAAAGTAAAAAAAAAAAAAAAAAGAGGGAAACCATAAGAGACTCTTAACAATAGAGAACAAAGTGAGGGTTGGTGAAGGGAGGTGGGATGGGGATGGGCTAGATGGGTGAGGAGTATTTCTTTTGACAATTTACTCTTTCTTGATTAAAAGAAAGGAAACATGCAGCAAAATGCAAAGTCAAAAAGGGAGGGGGAAGGTCAAATATTTTACATCTTCCATAATCTACCATAGATCATAAGGAGGAGACTTCATTTACCGACACACCATTATTCTATCCTCAGATTACTAAATAGCATCAACTGGCTCTAGGATTTGGTTCACAATTTATGAAAAAACCCCAAACAAAACCATTAGTCATTTGGAATAAAACCATACATCTCACAAATGGCATCAGCACATGTTGCCTTGTGCCGAATTAGTCCCTGGGGGCATCCTGGGGACCCAGAGATGAGGGCACTTT
>NC_043714.1:67046482-67051490 GCF_006229205.1 Suricata suricatta | reverse complement strand
TTTTTTTTTACTTTATAAAGTTTCATATTTTTTTAACATATGCAATTATTTTCCATCCTTTACAATACAGTAGTTGCAATGACACTCAAAACAGAAAAGCAAAGTAAAAAATCAAAACACCAACTTCTGTTTCATGTAATTAGACTTATACAGAAATTAGAAGGTTAAGTAACAACTAGTTAATCACCTAATTTCACAGTGTATTCTTTGGGCAAATATCCTGTAGTGTAATTCCTGGATTGTAAGTATAGTCTATTTTTGAGGAATCTTAATACTGTTTTCTACAGTGGCTGCACCAGTTTGCATTCCCACCAACAATGCAGAAGTGTTCCTTTTTATCCACATCCTCACCAGCATTTTCAGTTTACTGAGTTTCTGATTTTAGCCCTTTTGACAGGTGTGAGGTGATGTCTCATTGTGGTTTTGATTTGCACAGTAAGTGATGATGAACATCTCATGTGTCTGTTGGCCATCTAGGTGTCTTCATTAGGGAAATGTCTGCTTGTGTCTTCTGCCTATTTTTAAAATGGATTATATTTTTTGGTGTGTGTTTTTGGTGTTGTGTCGTATGAGGTCCTTATATATTTCAGATACTAACCCCTTACCAGGTATGTCATTTGCAAATATTTTCTCCCATTGCAGTAGGTCTTTTTTTTTTTTCCCCTCTTATCATTGTTGGTTTCTTCCTTTTCTGTACAAAAGCTTCTTATGTTGGGGTAGTCCCAATAGTTTATTTTGGCTTTTGTTTCCCTTGTCTCAGAAGACACATGTAGAAAGGTGTTGCTATGACCAATGGCAGAGAAATTACTGTCTGTGCTCTCTTCCAAAATTTTTATGGTTTCAGGTCTCACATTTAGGTCTTTAAAAAAAATTTTTTTTAAATGTTTTATTTATTTTTGAAAGAGAGAGAGTGAGAGAGCACGTGAGCAGGGAAGGGTCAGAGAGAGAGGGAGACACAGAATCTGAAGACGGGCTCCAGTCTCTGAGCGGCCAGCACAGAGCCTGACCTGGGACTTGACCCACAAACCATGAGATCATGACCTGAGCCAAAGCTGGATGCTCAACGGACTGAGCCACCCAGGTGCCCCTCACATTTAGGTCTTTAATCCATTTTGAGTTTACTTTTGTGTATGGTATGAGAAAGTGGCTCATTTTCATTCTTTTGCATGTGGCTGTCCAGTTTTCCCACCACCATTTGTTAGAAGACACTGTCTTTTTCCCATTGGATATTCTTTCCTCCTTCGTCAAAGGTTAATTGACCATGTAATCATGGGCTTATTTCTGGGTTTTCTATTCTTTTCTATTAATCTATATGTCCATTTTTAGGGCAGTACTATGCTGTTTTGATTACTACAGCTTAGTAGTATGTCCTGATATCTGGGATTGTGATACCTATGTTTATGTTCTTTTTCAAGATTCCTCTGGGTAGCCAGGGTTTTTTGTAGTTCCAACCAAATTTTAGAATTGTTTGTTCCAGTTCTGTGAAAAATCCTGTTGATATTTTGATAGGGATTGCATTAAATCTGTAGATCACTTTCGGTAGCATAGTACATTTTAACAATATTTTTTCTTCCAATTAATGAACATGGAATGTCTTTCCATTTCTTTGTGCTGTCTTCAATTTCTTTCATTGATGTTTTATAGTTCTCGGGTACAGGTCTTTCACTTCTTTGATTAAGTTTATTCCTAGGTATTTTATTACATTTTGGTCAATTGTAAATGGGATTGTTTTCTTAATTTCTTTTTCTGCTGTTTCAATATTAGTGTATAGAAAAGCAACAGATTTTGGTATATTGATTTTGTATCATGCAATCTTCCTGAATTAATTTATCAGTCTAGTAGTTTTTTGGTAGCATTGTTAGGGTCTTCTCCACAGAATATCATGTCATCTGCAAATAGTGGGAGTTTTACTTCCTTCTTACCAATTTGGATTCCTTTTCTTTTCTTTCTTTTTTTTTTTTTTTGTCTAATTGCTGTGGCTAGGACTTTGAGTACTATGTTGTCTAAATGTGGTGAGAGTGGACATCTTGTCTTGTTCCCAACCTTAGAAGAAATGTTATTAGTTTTTCCCCATTTAATATGATGTTGGCTGTGGGTATTTCATATAAGGCCTTTATTTTGTTGAGAAATAGTCTCTGTAGATCTACTTTGCGGACTTTAAAAAAAATCATGAATGGATGTTGTACTTTGTCAGATGTTTTTTCTGCATCTATTGAAATAATAATCATGTAGTTTTATTTCTCTTGTTGAGGAGATGTATCCCATCGATTAATTTGCAAATATTGAGACATCTTTCATCCAGGGAGCAAATACCATTTGATTGTGGTGAATGATTTTTCTGTAACACGTTGGATTTTGTCTGCTAATTTTTTAGGGATTTTTGCATCTAATGTTCATCAGATATATTGGTCTGTGGTTCCTTTTTGTTGTGGTGTCTCTATTGAGTTTTGGTATCAGGGTAATGCTTGCCTTCATAGAATAAATTTGGAAGTTATCCTTCCTTTTGGATTCTTTTTGGAATAATTTGAGAAGAATGGGTATTAACTCTTTTTTAAATGTTTGGTAGAATTTGACTATGATGCCATCTGGTCCTGGACTTTTGTTTGTTGGGATTTTTTTGATTACTTATCAATTTCATTGTTGGTGATTGTTTTGTTCACATTTTCTTCTTCAGTTTTGGGAAGATATTTGTTTCTAGGATTTTAATCTATTTCCTCTAGGTTGTCAAAGTTGCTGGCATATAATTTTCATAATATTCTCTTACAATCATGGATATTTCTGTGATATCAGTTATCCTCTTTCATTTCTGATTTTGTTTATTTGAGTCCTCTCTCTCTCTCTTTCTCTCTCTCTCTCTCTCTCTCGACGAGTCTGGCTAGAGGTTTATCAATTTTGTTGATCTCTTCAAAGAACCATCACCTGACGGATGGATCAAGAAGATGTGGTATATATTCACGATGGAGTACTACATGGCAATGAGAGGGAATGACATATGGCCCTTCGTAGGAAAGTGGATGGACCTTGAGCGTGTCATGCTGAGTGAAGTAAGCCAGGCAGAGAAGGACAGAAACCATATGTTTGCACTCATAGGTCTAGCAGGAAAACAGGAGAGACCTGATGGAGAACCAGGGGGAACGGAGGAGAGAGAGAGAGAGAGAGTTGGGGAGAGAGAGGGTTGCAAAACTTGAGAGACTATTGAATGCTGAGAATGAACTGAGGGTTGAGGGGGAAGGGGGAGGGGGGAAAAGAGGTGGTGGTGATGGTGGAGGGCACTTAAGGGGAAGAGCACTGGGTGTTGTATGGAAAACAATTTGACAATAAAATATTATGGAGAAAAAAAAAAGAACCAGCTCCTTGTTTTATTGATCTATTGTTTTATAAGTTTCTGATCATTTGTTTCTGCTTTAATCTTTATTATTTCCTTCCTTCTACTGGGTTGTTCTTTTTTTCACTACCTCCTTTATTAATTTTTTAAATTTTTTTACATTTATTTATTTTTTGAGAGATAGAGTGAGACAGAGCATCCATGAGAGGGGAAAGTCAGAGAGAGAAGGAGATACAGAATTTGAAGCAGGCTTCAGGCTCCAAGCAAGCATTCTGCACAGAGCCCAATGTGGGGCTCAAACCCACCAACTGTGAGATCATGGCCTGAGCTGAAGTCAGATGCTTAACTGACTGAGCCGCTCAGGCGCCCCTTTTCCTACCTCCTTTTGGTGTAAGGTTAGGTTGTTTGAGATTTGTCTTGCTTCTTGAGGTGAGCCTGTATTGTATAAACTTCCCTCTTAGATCAGTTTTTGCTGTATTTTGTATTTTCATTTTCATTGGTCTTCATTTAATTTTTTATTTCTTCTTTGATTTCTTGGTTGACCCATTCATTGTTTAGTAGCATGTCATTTAACCTCCATGTATTTGTACTGTTTCCAGATTTTTTTCTCATGGTTGATTTCCAGTTCATAGCATTGTGGTCAGAAAATATGCATGGTATGATCGTTTTGAATTTGTTGAGATTTGTTTTGTGTCCTAATATGTAATCTATTCTGGAGAATGTTCTATGTTCACTTGAAAAGAATGTGCATTCTGCTGTTCTATGATGGAATGTTCTGAATGTATCTGTTAAATTCATGTGGTCTCCTGTGTCATTCAAAGTTATTCTTTCCCTGCTGATATTCTGTTGGGGTGATTTGTCCATTCATGTAAGTGGGATGTTAGAGTCTCCTCCTATTATTATATTCCTATCAATTTTTTGCTTATGTTTTTTATTAACTATTTTATGTATTTGGGTGTGGTCATGTAGGGGGCATAAATATTTACAATTGTTGTATCTTCCCTTCATTATTAAATACTGTCTTTCCTTGTTATAATCTTGGTTTTTGTTTTTCTTTTCTTCTTTAAAATTTTTAATGTTTTATTTATTTTTGAGATGGAGTATAAATCAGGGAGGGGTAGAGAGAGGGGGAGACACAGAATCCAAAGCAGGCTCCAGGCTCTGAGCTGTCAGCACAGAGCCCGATGCAGGGCTTGAACCTATACACAGTGAGATCATGACCTGAGCCAAAGTTGGAGGCTCAAACAACTGAGCCACCCAGGTGCCCCCAGTCTTGATTTTAAAGTCTACTTTGTCTGATATAAGTATTCCTACCCTGGATTTCTTTTAATATCCATTTGCATGATAAATGTTTCTCCATCCCTTCACTTTCAATGTGTCTTTAGGTCTGAAATGAGTCTCTTGTAAGCAGCATATAGACGGGTCTTGTTTTTATATCTGTTCCGTCACTCTGCCTTTTGATTGGAGAATTTACTCCATTTACCTTCAAAGTAACTATTGATAGATATATATTTATTGCCATTTTGTTACTTGTTTTGTGGGTGTTTTTATAGTTTTTCTCTGATCCTTCTCTTGCTCTCCTCCATGGTTTTCTGGCTTTCTTTAGTGATATGCTAGGATTCTTTTCTTTTTATTTTTTGCATACCTATTACTGGTTTTTGATTTGTGATTATCATTAGGTGT
>NC_043714.1:67011986-67046382 GCF_006229205.1 Suricata suricatta | reverse complement strand
TTAGGTAAGGTATTGCTGCTGAAGTACAGGGGGCATGGTGTAAGCAAGTTGGGTAGTGATTGCCAGTGCCTTGATGCTTTGCAAAGGTGGCTGTGTGTTTATGCTAGGGGGTAGTGGAGGCAGATGGCACCTGCCAGTCCCTTTATTCGTGGAGGAGTCTTCCTTAGAGACACACTCTGAGATGAGTAAATAACCCTCCCTCCTGTATGCTCCAGGCACTTTTCAAACTGCTACTTCTATGTTGTATTATCATGGGTTGTTTGTCATGATGTCTCTCTACGGACAGGGACTCAGCTTCCTATTGTCCTCCAGGTTTTCCTAGAACCCAGCCTACTGACTTTTAAAATTCCAAGCTTCAAGATCCTCTAGTTGCAAGAATTCACAAAATTCAGCTCCTCTTGATTTCATTGCCAAATGTTGTGAAGATTCATCTTTCCCATGTGGACTCACCAGTGTGATAGCCTATTAATTGCCCTTTTCCATACCTGTGGCTCCTCCACCCATGGATAGCTGTGGTCTGTCTTGTTCACACTGTGTCTCTGCTCTTCCTACCTTCTTTGATGTGGTCTCTTCTACACCTTTAGTTGTGGTCCTTGTTCTGCCAGTATTTAGGTCATTTTCTCAGTTATTTATGGTGATATGTATATATTAGTTGGTTCCATGGGAGGAAGTGAGCTAAGGGTCCTCCTACTCTTCCGTCTTCCCAAAGTTTCTATCTATGTTTATTTATATATATTTTAAATATTTTAATATCTCTACTATCTATCTATCTATCTATCTATCTATCTATCATCTATCTATGATTCTATCTAACATTTTCTTTGTCCATTCATCCATCAACATATAATTAAGTTGTTTCCAGACCTTGGTTATTGTGAATGATGCTGTAATGAACATGTGGATGTAGATAGCTCTTAGAGATAGTAATTTCATTTCCTTTGAATATATATACCCAGCAGTGAGATTGATGGATTATATGGTAGTTCTATTTTTAATTTCTTGAGAAACTTTCATACCATTTTCCATGTTGGCTCTACTAGTTTACATTTCCACCAATAGTGTGCAAGCATTCCCTCGTCTCCAACTCCACATCAGCACTTATTGTTTACTGTCTTTATGATAATAGATATCCTGGCTGGTATCAGATAATACCTCATTGTGGTTTTGACTTCCATGTCCCTGATGATGAGAGGTATTTAGCACTTTTTCATGTACCTATGGACTATTTTTAGGGCTTCTTTGGGAAAATGTTCAGATCCTTTGCCTATTTTTCAGTTGGGGTATTTGGGGTTTTTTGCTTTTGAGTTGTGTGAGTTCTTGTATACTTTGGATATTAACCACTATCAAATACACTGTTTGTGAATATTTTCTTCCGCGGTCTGTTTTTCATTTTGTTGACAATTCCCTTTTGTTTGCAGAAGTTTTTGTTTGATGTGGTCCCATTTGTTTATTTTCACTGTTATTACTTTTGATTTGATCTTTGGGGTGAAATCCAAAAAATGATTGCCAGGACCAATATCCAGGAGATTTCCCCCTATTTTCTTTATGTCTAATATTCAATTTTAATACATTTTTACATTCATTTTTGTGTATGGTCTAAGAGGAGTCAAATTCTATTCTTTTGCATATGTATACCAGTTTCCCTAGCACTATAGATTAAAGAGACGGTTCTTCCTCCATTGTATAATCTTAGAGGCTTTGTCAAAAATTAATTGACCATATATGCATGGAATTATTCCTGTTTTATTATTTCTTTTTTTTCCTCCTTCTGGAGAAAGAAAAATTAGAATTGTGGAACAAACATGTTAGAAAATTTATGGCTTTCCCCTTTCACTTGGTCTCCATTCTCAGACTGAGTGGGTCAGAAGTACCCATCACATTTGGGAGGAAAAGCTTTATTTTGCATTCAATAAATATTGATTGAGTTCTTACATGTGTCAGGAAAGGGCCTTGGTTGTGGATATAAAGTTGTTTGCAGGGTAGGTAGGAACATGAATGCTCTCAATGTATTTCTGAATCCTACTCTCCAAGATCTAATGACTCCTATAGCCATGACCTCCAGACCCTCTCCTAGAAATCTACCCCTTTCTGACCTCTAATACCACTTCTGCCTCTTCATTATTTGCCTCTTGCCAACACCTTTTGCTTCTCATTTAACAAGCACTTACTGAGCACCCACTGTGGATCAGTCACCCTTCTGCATGCTTCAAATGCATCAATGGAAAAAACAGAAAAATTCTATATATTCTACTCATAATAGATTGTTAGCTCATCTAGGCATCAGTAAATACTCAAAAATTGTGAATATACTTAAAATACCCAGGACATTTCTAACTCCTTTCTTTTCCTCTTTAAATACTTCTGGTCCTGTGTCTGTCTGATAAACACCTAATGATCTTTCAAGATTCATTGAAGTGTCTTTTCCTCTGTAAAGTCATTCTTGATTCCCTTCCTCCAAACAAAGCTAATACCTCTTTTCTTTGGTACTCTTGTCATATAACCACATTTTCCTGTCTATTTTCCACTTTAGATGATGAGTTCCATGTGGAAAGAGATGGTGGTGGTTGTTCTTACACATATTGACCTACTTCTTATAGACACTTCTTTGGGGGTAACTAACAGATGGGACTGAGAGAATGTCTATATTCTAGGTATCTGGATGAACCAATTTGTAATATAAACAATTGGATAATATTCTACCTTAAAACCTTCTTGCTTATGTTTAGCTTCATTTTATAAGTGCTTTAGAAAAATATTAATCATACTTAGATTCAGAGAGTACCTGAACAATGTGGGAATATTGGCTTCATACTTCATTGGAAGACTTTAAGAAACCATAAAGGATTTGAATTTGTTGAACCTGAAACCAAAGAACACAGACAACAACATGGAGGTGGTAGTGTTCAAATTTCTGCAGAATGCATTCATTTGGGAACCATTTGTCCGTATCCTTCCTAGATGATGCAGTGTCCTTTTCTTATTCAACATGTTCAGGATATTGTGTTATTTGTCACTATAGTCCAGCACCTAGTGTGGTGCTGGCACTCAGTGAATGTTTGATGAATTAATGATACAATAGTCAAACCACAGGTGTATTAGGTAATTATTAAAACAAGCAGCTATTTGAACTCAATGTCTGAATTACCACAATGCTTTATTACCTAGACACTAGCACAGACATCACAGACTGCTGTTGCAGACTCTAGTCAATTATTTAAGCTAATCTCAGGTGCCAAAGAAAATGAGCTGCCACAGAGGAAATATGCTTACTGCATGAAATATGAAATGAGGTTTTGCTTTATGTTTAAGAGAACCTCGACTCTGATGAGGAGACATAATTTTTGTTGGACAGAACCTTTCAATAGAAAAACAAAAACTTTATTTCCAATAAAATATTTTGAAAAACAGCTTGATTTTGTATCAAATGGCAAACATACCACAGTAAAATACAGTTTCCACTGATCAAGTCAACGCATGCCAACAAGTATTTTCTGAACACCTATGTGTCAGCTCATGTGATGTAAAGATTAATAAAATAGCTCCTTCCCTCCAAACGTTTTAAAGTAATGCAGTAGCTCCTGGGTATGGTGTGGTTTAATGAGAGATAACTGAATGAGTAATTGATAGATCCAGTTTTTAATTTTTAAAGCATGTGCATTCTTGGCCATGTCATTTAGGCCATGTACCCAGAATACATATGACTGCTTATCTTGTGCCAGACACTGGATGGGCTCTAGGATCAGAATGCAGGCAACACCTAGAACTTAGAAGATACTCAATAAATATTTGCTGACTATATAAATGAATGGTTGAAGTTAGAACATCAAACAGTTCTCTGTTCCTGTCTCGTTGATAGTCAGAATTTGGTGGACGAAGCATGATTATGGAATAATTCGTAAAGCATTCTTCTGTTTGAATGAAGGTTAAGGAAGACTTCAAGTTTCAGCCCCAACTGTGTTTTGCTCATTTAAAAATTTTAAGATTTACTTATTTATTTTGAGAGGTGGGGGCAGTGGGGGAGAGAGAATCCCAAGGAGGCTCCACACTCAGCGCCGAGTCTGACATGTGGCTCAACCTCATGAACTGTGAAATCTTGACCTGAGCTGATATCAAGTGTTGGAGGCTTACCTGATTGAGATACCCAGGTGCCCCCCAAAACTATGTTTTAGAAATACTAAGTTTTCCAGGAAGGTTGTCCATTTTAGGCAGAGGAAACAAACCTAAATGTGAAAGGGACCATGGGGGTTATGGGGATGTGCAGATTTGGTGGTTTGACTGGGTTGGGGAAGGGTTAAGGAAGAGGGTGGAGTTGAACCAAGAGGCAGGTGGAGCCAGTTAAGGAAAATACATGTATTTCTAATGTACGTACTCATTTAATGATGGCCGTGAGTGGTACAGTCACTCTAGAAGACAGTTCGACAGTTTGTTATAAAGTTAAGGCAACACACACAAACACAGGTTGATCCATTCTTAATCATGTACCCCCAAAGAAATAAAAACTTATGTTCACACAAAACTTTATGTACAAATGTTTAGTTTACTTTAAAATAGCTTATTGTCAAATTGGTTTCCATGTAACACCCAGTGCTCTTCCCCACAAATGCCCTCCTCCATTACCACTACCTACCTTCCCCCTTCCCCCTCCCCCTTCAACCCTAGGTTTTCAGTATTCAATAGTCTCTCAGGTTTTGAGTCCCTCTATCTCCCCAGCTCTTTCTCCCCTTCCCCTCCCCATGGTCCTCCTTTAGGTTTCTCCAGTTCTCCTGTTAGACCTATGAGTGCAAACATATGGTATCTGTCCTTCTCTACCTGACTTATTTTGCTTAGCATGACACCCTCGAGGTCCATCCACTTTGCTACAAATGGTCATATTTCATTCTTTCTCATTGTCATGTAATTCTCTATTGTGTATGTGTATACACACACACACACACACACACACACACACAAACACCACATCTTGATCCATTCATCAGGTGATGGACATTGAGGCTCTTTCCATGATTTGGCTATTGTTGACAGTGCTGCTATGAACATTGAGGTACATGTGCTCCTATGCATCAGCACTTCTGTATCCCTTGGGTAGATCCCTAGCAGTATGCACGAATGTTTATAGCAGCTGCATTCACAATTGACCTAAACTATAAACAACCCAAGTGTTCCTCAATGGGTGAATAGATAGACAAACTGTGGTACATCCATATGATTTCTGTAGTGACAGAAAACACATCAGTCGGTTGTTAGTGGTCCAGTGCGGGGAAAGGGGGTAACTACAGAGGGACAGACTACAGAGTTACTGAGAGTAACAAAACAGTTCTCTATCCTGATGGTCATGGTGACTCCACAAGTCTGTGCGTGTGCTTACTATGTGTGTGTTACCATGCAGAGAACCACACTCACACAAAAAAGTTAATTTTGCTCTGTGTTAATTTAAAACTTAAAAAAGGTGATTGCAAATGAGATGAAGCTTCCTTGCAAATGAGATGAAATGAAAGGGCTTCTTTAAAATTCAAACTTACATATATTATATTTAGTGTTGTATATAGAATAGGACTTATTCTGCCATGATTCATTTAGACCACTCACATCTCCCCTTACATTTCTCTTTTTAAAAATGATACAAATTATATTTTGTACTTCTAATTTATAAATTTGAGGCTTCTAAAGCCTCTTCTTTGGAAAGAGTTTATGAAGGTACAAAATGTTCTATTTTGGTAGGAAATGTTAGACTTGGGCTATGCAAATATTAACTTCTGAAAAAGCCCCTTTTATGCACTTAAGGAGGCTGAGGATTCCTAGGAAAACAGCCTGGGAATGAGACTTAATTTCCCCACAAGGATCTTCTGACCCTGGCTGGATTGGGAAGACCACTGACCATAACCTCTTACTGTGAACCTTGACTCTTCCCTTCAGAGATGATGTGTCCTGCTGAGCCTTCGTATAATCTTGTCCATGTTATGCAGGTTCTTAATTTAATACTTGCAAAAGAATAGAGCAACAAGGGACATTAGAGCTCATCTTTTTACAGAGGAGGAAACCAGAGCCTCGAGAGGCTAGGGTTCTTGCCCAAGGGTCCAGGAGACCAGAATTGCATCCAGTTTGTGCAGATGGCTGGTGGAGTGCTCTGTTTCATATTCTGCTCTTAAAGCTTGAAGTGTTTGCTTGGGGTTTGGGAGAAACTATCCCCAGACTCTGCAGGTAGTCCTTTTGCCTTCATAAAATAGCCTTAAAAACTGATAGCAACTATGCAATTCATGAACCCCCTGCTTCGTAAAAATAAAATCTAAGTAGGCGTCTTGTCTTTCTGTGAGTGTTTGTGAGTTTCTTGATGTGAAAATTCACATGTGAGGGAGAAAGGGAGCCTTGAAAAGCAGGCTGACCTCGAGCTGATAATCGCTTTATTTATTTATTTATTTATTTTTTTGCAGAGAAAATGTTTTTGTTTTTGTCTCTTTTATAGAACACACACAGGCTCTGACTTATTTTTCCAACAGTGAAGATGATTTGTTTTGAGTCATGTGCACTCCCTTGACTAGTTCTATTTATCACAGTGGCTGTGTGTGTGTGTGTGTGTGTGTGTGTGTGTGTGTGTGTGTATATATGTGTGTGTGCATACACATATTTTCCACATGTCTTTGTGTAGTTGTGATCAGTGGGGGATTGAACCCAATTTCAACCTTCAAAGGAGCAGTTGACCCAAGTGTCAAACTGATCTGTGACATCACGTAGCTCAGCACATTGAAAGAAAATTCAGTAGCCCAGGAAGCTAGCCACTTGATTTGGATTGTGACTTCACTACTAGATTTGAGTAAGTTAATATCCTTTGTTAGGCCTCCCTGTTCCCGTATGGAAGACACAAGAGTTGGATTCTATCAAAAAGTGTATTTACCTGGCCTATGGGCTACACTCTCCCAATCTTGGGATAATGTGGTGTCAGTAGATGACCAGAGACTAGATTCTGATTCCCAAAATCTTTGTCCATGGTAACTGTGCTCTAAATATTCATGGAAATTACTCACTAATGCATCATCAACATATGTTTGATGTCAAAGCATTATTTTTGGTGTTGAATGCAAGATTAAACAGATTAATGAATGTCTGTGCTAGAACTAAGATCACTCTCTGATGTGTGGCCTAACTTTGACATGTGGAGCTGCCTGAATCCTGCCTCCTGAGGCCTTACCTAGAACCACAGCCCCATCCGTCACCCACTGGCGATTTCCCTGCCAAGCTCCCCTCTTGTTTAGCTTCTCTGAGAGTTGTACCTACCAGAACCAATTCAGAGTTTTCCATGGCTCTGTCGACAAAGCCCTTTGGATACGTATGTGAATAAAACTACTTTTATCAGCATGATATGACGTTCTGCACAAGATGTGCCTTAAACAGGAACTGGCACATGGTTAATGGTCCTATTATCATCATTATTACTCTAATTGTTATCTTTTAATAATTTAGAAAAAAGGCTCTGCTTATTTATAAGGGATTATCTTTAAATATGTATTCTTCTACTTCTCTATCTTCTCGACAACAACCAAAGTCTATGGTAGCTTCCAGATCTGAATATTCATTCCCTGCTCTCTGAGGACGACTGAGACAAGCTCAGTTTCACCAGGACTAGGATTTTATTATTTCTGGACTCTGCTGACAGGAAGTAGTAAGGAAAGCCTTATCATCTAGGATTTCTTTCAAATGGGAAGTTTTCATATTTTCTTTTATAACTAAAAAGAAAAAGCTAGAGCAAGAGAGAGAGAAAGAGAGAATATCCACTTTGCTCTACTAGAAAATCAGTTCTTTGTTTCTAAAACCTCCAGAAGCTTTTTCTGGTCCCCATCCCAGTCTACAATAGATCTTTTTATACTTTTTTCTTTTTTCTTTTTTTTAATTTTTAATGTTTATTTATTTTGAGGGAGAGCGAGAGATAGAGCATGAGCAGGGGAAGGGCAGAGAGAGAGGGAGACACAGAATTTGAAGTAGACTCCAGGCTCTGAGCTGTCAGCACAGAGCCTGATGTGGGGGTTGAACTCACGGACTGTGAGATCATGACCTGAGCTGAGCTCGGATGCTCAACCGACTGAGCCACCCAGGCGCCCCATTTCTATACTTTTTTCCTAACTTCATATACATTTCTTTCATTGATACAATACATTAATCGGTGTGACTATGTTTTCCTGCATTAAGGTGTAGTCTGTATCAGAGCAGGGACTCTCATCTTCTTGTCTCCATTACTTGCCATTACCTAATACAGAGTAGATGCTTAATAAATGCTGGTTAAACCGATGATTCTTCATGTGAGGTGAGAGGAGGAAGTCCTTTGAAGAATCCCTGTCTCCTGTCTCCCTGAGTGACAATGAGTTGATCTCCTCTCCAGAAGCAGAGTACAGGTGCCTATACAAGTCCTTACGCTTCACAAATGCCTGGCCTAAGCCTTTGGGGACTTTGATGGCTAGTTTTATATGTTAACTGGGCTAAGCAATGCCAAATAGCTGGTTAGACATTATTATTAGGGGTGTGTGTGTATTTCTGGAAGTGATTTGCATTTAAATGGGTGGATCTAGTAGAGCAGATGGCCCTCCTCCGTGTGGGCCCCATCCACTGAGGGCCTGAATAGAGAACAAGAAGGTGGAGGCAGGTTGAATTCACTTCCCTGTTGAAGCTGGGACATTAATCTCCTGTCCTCATGCTCCTGGCTCTCCGGCCTTCAGACCCAGACTAGAACCTACAGCATCAGCTCTCTACCTCTCGGGCCTTTGAGCTGTGTCTCAGACTCTGCTGGCTCATGGACGGCACATTAAGGGATCTCTTAGTTTCCATAATCTCATGAGCCAGTATCTTATGATAAATTTTGTACACACATACATATACACACTCACACACATGCACACACATCTCCTATTGGTTTTCATTCTCTGGAGAACCTTAACTAATACAGAGGAAGACCTTCAAAAATAATTACTATTGGTGCACAGGGGTGGCTCAGTTGGCTGAGTGTCTGACTTCATCTCGGGTCATAATCTTGTGCTTCATGAGTCCAAGCCCCACATTGGGCTCACTGCTGTCAGCACCGAACCTGCTTTGGATCCTCTGTCCACCTCTCTGTCCCTCCCCCGCTCATGTGCCTGTGTGTATATGCTCTCTCTCAAAAATAAACATTAAAAAATTTAAAAAATTATTACTATATATTTGATCCTATTTCTTTATAAATGTTATATCCTCTTATTTTTCCACTCAGAATATAACTAGGCTTTCACATAGAGATGCAAGTAACCTCTGCTGAAGGCAAATGATGCTGAGCAAAGTAACCATATCCTCAGTCTCCCCATGAAACCATCAGCAAATTTCACATTTCCAAGTATTGCTTGAATCTGTCTGCCTGCTTATCTGTCTATCATCTATCATTTCTCTTTTTAAGAAATGTAACAGTGTGGGAACACTTGGGTGGCTCAGTTGGTTAGGCATCTGACTCGTGATCTCAGCTTGGGTCTTGATCTCAGGGTTGTGAGTCCAAGCCCCACACTGGGCTCCACACTGGGCATGAAGCCTACTTAAAAGAAATGCAACAATGTGCTCCTTGAGACAAATAAGAGACAAATAAGATTTGTCTCAAAGAGCACAACAGGGCTGGTTGGCAGAGACTTAAACACACCATGGTTACTTCTGCTGCACTCCGTGTTGCCATTTACACAGATTATCTTGGCCCCTGATCTTGGCCCCATGTGCTAGGTTTTGCTCCCATTTTGCACATTACAAATTTGGGGACTAGAAAGTTTAAGCAACATGCCCTAGGTTCTAGGTGTAGTCTTTGCTGCCTCCTTAAGATGCATGTTATTAGAAGTGGGAAAGACAATAGATTTTTTTTTAAGTTGATGAATCACAAGTAGCCTGATACAAGGGTGTGAAAGAACGCAGTGTGCCCGGGGAACCCAGAGTCATAGAGGTCACATGGACTGTATCGGAAAACAGGGTGGCACTCTGTGGGTCTGAGGACTGGTTTGTAAATCAGATTTTGTGAGCAGCAAAATAGTGATGGCAAACTGGTAGCTATTAACACCACAGTGCTCTCTTTGGGAACTAGAGGGCAAAGTCTGCTTATTCTTAAGAAAACACGGCCTTTCCTTTCAACCTTCAGCTGTGTAATTGATGATAGAAATAATTATCAAAGGGTTTAGAGCTGGCTAAGATTCATAGAAGTCTCTTTTAAGAAAAAAACAAAAAGAATTCCATGGTAATCCAGGTTATATCCCATCCCTGAGTGGGTGTGATGCCAATTACTGCCACCTGCTCCATCTTGTCTCAGTTATGACACTCCAGGGAGAGCTGCACTTAAGGCTCTGTCAAAAATGTCAGCTCTGCTTCTGGGGCTAGATGCAATAACTTCTCTTGAAGACTGCTGGGCTGCATCCCACATGAAAAGCAACATTAAATCTTCCCTTAGGCTAAACAGTGACTGCCAATCTAGCACTGTGTTTTCAGCATACACAGGGAGACCGAACACTTCCTCCAGAAAGAATGTGCCAGATGTTGTACCAGATGCTCTAGATAGGTTGTCATTTAATACCTGACACCTGAAAGCCTATTTATCCTCATTCCCAATTCACACATGAGAATATTGAGGCTCTAAGGTCACGTGCTTTATGTGGATAAACAAGGATTTTAGCACATCATTCTCAACCCCCACATATATTCTCTATCTCTCCTATTATAATTGGTAAGAACTTTGCTTAGATTTCTTTTGTGTTCTTTAATTGGGAGCCCTTGGTAACTATCTCCCACTATCTTCAAAATTCTTTGTTTCCATCCCTAGCTCCTGCCAAAAATCTAACTTCAATTTGGAATGACTTGAAACATACACCACCATCTTGGTTTTTCACAGTGGAACTCATAGAAACAATATCAACACTAAGGAATGTCTCTGTTGAGCGGGTCCTGGTGACAAATGTAAAAATGAGAAAGTTATTGGCCATATTTGCAAGTTGTAGCCTGAGAGCTGTTAAAAGGAATGGAAATGACTGTTACCAGTTTCTGAAAGTGATGGAATTCTTTATCTTCAGGAGCTCATATACTTGATGAGCACCCATCAGTTTCTTTCTTTTTTTTAATTTTTAAAAAATGTTTTATTTATTTTTGAGACAGAGAGAGACATAGCATGAGCTTGGAGGGGCAGAAAGAGAGGGAGACACAGAATTGGAAGCAGGTTCCAGGCTCTGAGCTGCCAGCACAGAGCCCAACATAGACCTCAAGCCCACGAATGTGAGATCATGACCTGAGCTGAAGTTGGAGGCTTAACCAATTGAGCCACCCAGGTGCCCCACCCGTCAGTTTCAAGTAACTTTTATAGGCAATACACCATGAGATGTTCACAATAGTCCTGTCAGGCAGATAGGCTAGGAAATGCAGCTGTCCATCTGTAAGACCCCTTGTTCAGTGTCTCAAAGCTGTAGGTACTGGCCCCAAAATTCAGTGTTATGTGTTCTGATCACATACAGGGCTGTTTCCATAGCTATACAGTCACCTCCCAAAGTGTGCCTCATGCTCAACTATTTCATTTTCCTTCACTTGTTTATTCTTCCACATATTCTTTCAATAATATGTTTTTCCCCATTGGACAGACATGCTGGGTGTGTGAGAAAAAAAAACTTTATCACATAGCTCACAATCTTAACTGAAAGACTGACATGCTACTAATAATCGCAATTCAGTAAAATAAACACAACCACCAAAGATTGAGGTCATCAAAGCTGCAAAGGAGAGATGGAGTTTGGTTTCAATGCCTCACGGAAACTGCTTGATGTGGCTCTGACAGATAAGATTTTGCCAGGTGGCTAAACATGTGAAAACCTTGTCATGTGAATTTTGCCTGAAAGTCTATTATATTTAATTGAAAGACCAGTGGTTTCAACAACATACAATGATACCCATATCTTAACAGGACATGCTTTTGCTTTTCTTTCTCTCAGGATAACATTTAATTGTACTGGGCCTTCCTACAATCTAGATGCTTCTCCAGTTGCTGGGTATAACCTCTACACCATGTTTTAATTAAAATATTTTTCTCTTTGTTAATACGCTGTTTCTTTTCTGATTGTTAGTATTAGGAAGCATGAGTGTTCTTTGCGCATTGTGGGAGTATCTGAATTTCACCCCAGGGAACTAGGTAGCTCACATACAATTTCTTGCATCAATCACATCGATTGAAAGAGAAGCTCTCCTGAAGGGTTTTGATTTATGTTGCGAAATAAAAGACTAAACACAATTATGAATGGAAACATAAACACATACAGTGGTTGTTCAACGTTTGCTGTATGCAGGAGCTGTATGGCTCAGCCATCCATTTTGACATGGTTATAATTTAGTATGTAGCCATAAAACAAAGTGTTGGAGACGATGTGAAGATCAGGTATCATTCTTCTCATTGCTCCGGATCAGTGTTCAAAACAAATGCCAACCGGGGCCAGACAGATAACTTGGATGAATCAGGCCTGGAGCACAGGGAAAGGAATGTCCCATCTAATCACGTAGCTTCAAGTTCACCAGAGTGAATTCTCGCCATGAGAAATGTGGGCTATGGTTGTCAGTTCTTCTGATTTTTTTTTTACAAGAAATTGAAAAGTGAGATAGTTCATCAAAATCTCTCAATACTTACATTTTAGCATATTATTCATTCATTGTTAATTCATTTAAAATATGAAGAGCTAAGCAAAATGCATCAGAGGGCTGGTTGCAGTCCACCAGCCATTAGTCTAGGCATTTGGCTCACACATGGAAGTCAGTTTTAGGCGTCCACAGAGCAGGACTACCACTGACCATTCATATTCTGTTTCTGATTGATCACCCTAGTGTTACTTTTTTCTAGGTGAGGTCAAACTGGATAACTTCTAGGGGTGGGTTTATATAGTAATGACACTACAGATAGCCACTGCACCTGATGAATTGTTAGTGCTGCAGGGGTAGGATGGCTGAGAAGGACCTGGGATCTAGTCTCATTGTTGCACCTACTAGGTACCCTCTGCCTTCCCAGCTAGAAAATGTGGAGATGTTTTCAACAAGCTCTGAGGTTTTATCTAAAGGATACATTAAAAAAAAAGATAAAGCCTTGCAAAATGCCAAATAATTATATTCAGAGTCCCAGAGAAGTATGAATAAACCAAAAATCCCACTCATATTCATTTCAGAGTAAATGGAGTAGAAAAACAACCAAATCGACAGGATGATATATTGTGAAACTGACTAGGCATGCATAGCTTATTTAAGCCAATAAAAAATGATATCATAACTCCATCTGAACTTCTGCATTATGTTTGCCTTAAAAACCATAAAATCAGTCACCTGTTCTGTGATTGTTTTCACTTTTCTGTGTTCTCTTCTGGGTTAGTCTGTGTGTTCTAGGAAAAGAACTATCAATGTTAAATTACCCTAGGTCAGAGTTGTGGTCTGTCTCCATAGTTCCGGAGAACTCAAGGTAGAATGGGTTTAATACTCAATAGCACAGGCTCTGGAGTCTGGCTGCCTACCTTTTAATCCATCTTCACTATTTTGCAACCAGGAGTTTGGGGCGATTTTCTTAATAGCTCTGGGCCTCAGTTTCCTAAGCTGCAAAATAAGATGTGAGAGTTGTTGTGTGATTGAAATAAGTGAAAATGGTTAAAACAATGTCTGGCTATAAGCACTCAAGAAATACCACATCCCGTTATTCTGTTTCTTGTTACTTAGATGCCCAGGTGATATCCCGCTGATGGGTTTTTCTCACGATTTACCAGAGATTTCCAGCAAGTACTGGTAGAGGAGGGATGTAGGTGGACTAAATCCCTGCAATAAAAAGCCATCCTGAGACGGGGAACAAGCTGTAAAGCAGGGACTTCCCTGATGCTCTCCCCCAACACACACCATGAGCTCCATCCCTAGAAGACCACCTCATACTCCACCCTTTCTCAAACTGATAAACTGCTACACAACTCACAGATTAGTTCAATGCCAATGACTGTGCAGCTTTTGTGAGAACCCCAGGGAGCACTACAACCTGAGTAACACTCCCCCATGACAGCACTCAGCCTGTTTGTGTTACTGTCTCCTCTCCCCTCTGCTGCGCATGTCCTTTGGCCCAAGGGTCAGATTTGTGCATCTTTATGTCCCCAGCACTTTGCAAAATGCCTGTCACATCACAGAGATCCAAAGCATGTCTCTTCCATGAAAGAATAAAACCTGTTTCGTGGTTGGAAAACTGATGGAATTGATGAATAAAAGAGTAATTGAAAAAAGGGATAAATTATACGAGTTGTTGGTGCCACATTCAAGTTATATTTTCTCCTTTGTTTTCCCTAGTTTAGAAATGGTTGGCCTACTCTTTAAAAAAATGACAAATTCTGTTAAGAACTGAATATAAATGGGAAAACCAGACTAGCTGTTCACCATCAACTACAACCCATCCTTGCGTTAATTTCATCTTCTTTTCCTGTCTAATTCATGGTGATGTCATGACTCAGCTTTGTCTCCTTGCTGCTGCTACATCGTGCTGTTGCCAGTCATTCCTTTTGACCTTCACACCCTCTTTCCTCCTTCCCACCTTACCAAACGCTACTCATTCTCTGAAGCTCCATTTAATTCTCACTTTTCCCAAAAATTGCCCTTCATCTGGTCTTCATTAAAATTTCACAATTACCATAATTACCATCATACACTATTCCCATTTTTATTATCTCCCTGACAGTTTGTCAATTTCCTGAAACAGCCACATGTAATTTTTTATTTTTTTAATGTTTTTATTTATTTTTGAGAGAGAGGGGGAGAGAGACAGAGTATAAGTAGGGGAGGAACAGAGGAAGACACAGAATTGGAAACAGGCTCCAGGCTCTGAGCTGTCAGCACAGAGCCCGACGTGGGGCTCAAACTTGGGACCAGCGAGAGAATGGCCTGAGCCGAAGCCAGACGCTTAACCTTCTGAGCCACCCAGGTGTCCCATCCTATTTTTCCTCATATATCAAAAAAAAATTCTTTTCTTTTTTTAAAGTTTATTTATTCATTTTGGCAGAAAGAGAGAGAGAATGAGAATGCAAATGCATGTACAATTTGAGGAGGGGCAGAGAGAGAATCCCAAGCAGGTTCTGCACTGTCAGTCTGGAGGCTTATGTGGGGCTTGAACTCACAAACCATTGAGATCATGACCTGTGCTGAGACCAAGAGTCAATGACTTAACTGACTGAACCACCTAGGTGCCCCATGGCTAAAAATTTCTAAAACATCAATGGGGGCAAATTTCTAACAAAAGGGTTTTTTTTTATAAGAGACATCATAATAAGTATTAAGTATAATTTGTGTTTTATTTTACTAAAAATACTTAAAAATATATTTTCTAACTCCAGTCATATATCACAGTAAATTTTAGATATATCAACTCTTTAAGCAAAAATGATGAAATGATAAAATGTGTAACAAGTAGCAAAGGTAAACGTATTTAAGACCTGGTATTGGGCAGAAAAAGATTGATAATCTAAATATTGAAAATAGCATTTCTTTATATGATACTACTTAGTGACAAATGGTATATAGTAATATGTATGTCAGAAAAAATATCCTGCATATATAAAGTATACTTACAAACCAATGAGAAAAAAATGAGAATATTGAAAGAAAATTAGTACTGTTGAGCATCTTTTCATGTGTCTGTTGGCCATTTGTATGCCTTCTTTGGAAAAATGTCCTTTCAGGTCCTCAGCCCCTTTTTAATTTATTTTTTTGTTTCCCCAATATTTAAATAAAATTTTCCTAACATACGGCAAAGTTGCAAGAAGTTTACAATGAACACCCGCAAACCCATGACCTGGATTCTACTGTTAACATTATAGTATGCTTGCTTTTTCACATATCTGTTCATCTACACATCCACTCCATTATATTCTTGATGCATTTCAAAGTCAATTGCAGACATTAGTGTTCTTCCCTTAAACTCCAGCATATATATTAAAGTTCAATATTTGTTTATAGATTTTTTCTTTTGTTATAAAATTTGTGTACAATGAAATGTACACCTTTTAACTGTATGTTTGTTGAGGTTTTTTAAAAAATCATTTTTATTTTTCATCATGATAAGTGTGCTCTTTAATCCCTATCTTCCCAGCCACCTCCCCTCTGGTAATCATCAGTGTGTTCTCTATAGTCAAGAGTCTGTTTCTTGATTTGTCTCTCTCTCTCTCTTTATTCTTTGCTCGTTTGTTTTGTTTCTTAAATTCCACATAGGAGTGACATCATGATATTTATCTCTCTCTGATTGGCTTATTTTGCTTAACATTATATTCTCTAGATCCATCCATGTTGTTGCAAATGTCAAGATTTCATTTTTTTAGGCCAATATTCCATTGTGTGTGTGTGTGTGTGTGTGTGTGTGTGTATGTGTACCATATCTGCTTTTTTCATTGATCTATTGATGGATGGACAGTTGGGCTGCTGCTATAGTTTGGCTATTGTAAATAATGCTGCAATAAACATAGGGGTGCATGTATCCCTTTGAATTAGTGTTTTGGTAGTTTGGGGGCAAATACCCAGCAGTGCAATTGCTGGTTCATAGGGTAGTTCTATTTTTATGTTTTTAAGGAACCTGCACACTCTTTTCCACAGTGTCTGCTCCAGTTTCCATTCCCACAAATAGTGCATGAGGGTTCCTTTTTATCCATGTTCTCACCAATGTTTGTTGATTATCGAGTTTTTTTTTAAATTTTAGCCATTATTACAGGTGTGAGGTGATATCTCACTGTGGTTTTGATCTGCATTTCCCTGATGATCAGTGATGTTGAGTATCTTTTCATGTATCTGCTGGTCATCTAGATGTCTTTGGAGAAATGTTTGATCACATCTGCTGTCCATTTTTTAATTGGCTTATTTGTGTGTTTTTTGGTGTTTTGTTATATGATATCTTTATATATTTTGGATACTGTCCCTTTATTAGGCATGTCATTTGCAAATACCTTCTCCTATTCAGTAGTTGTCTTTTAAGTTTTGTTTGTTTCCTTCCCTGTGCAGAACCTTTTTATTTTGAGGTAGTCCCAAGGTTTATATTTGCTTTTATTTCCCTTGCCTTGGGAGACATATCTAGAAAAATGTTGCCATAGCCAATGTCAGAAAGATTCCTGCCTATGCTATCTTATAGGAATTTTATGGTTTCAGGTCTAACATATAGGTCTTTAATCCATTTTTTTAAATGATCATTTGTTTTGAGAGAGACAGAATGTGAATGGGGCAGGGGGAGAGAGTGAAGGAGAAACAGAATCTGAAGCAGGCTCCAGGCTCTGAGCTATTGGCACAGAGCCTGCCATGGGGTTTGAACCCATGAACTCTGAGTTCATGGCCTGAGCTGAAGTTGGATGCTTAACATACTGAGCCACCCAGGTGCCCCCATCTTTAACCCGTTTTAAGTCTGTTTTTGTGCATGGTGAAAGAAAGTCCAGTTTCATTCGTTTGCATGGAGCGTCTGGTTTTCCCAGTACCATTTGTTGAAGCGACTTTTTCCTGCTGCGTATTCTTTCCTATTGTGTCAAATATTAATTCACCTTATAATTGAGGGTTTATTTCTGGGTTTTCTGTTCTACTCTATTATCTATTTTATGTAAGTACTGTACTGTTTAAATTACTACCACTTTATAATATATTTGGAATCTGGAACTGTGATACCTCCAGTTTATTCATTTTTAAGATTGCTTTAGTTATTCGAGGTCTTTTGTGGTTCCATACATGTTTTAGGATTGTTTGTTCTAGTTTTATGAAAAATGCTGTTAGTATTTTGATAGATTGCATTCAATCTGTAGACTGCTTTGGGTAATATAGACATTTTAACAATACTTGTTCTGCCAACCCATGAACATGTAATGTCTTTCCATTTTTTGTATCATTTTCAATTTCTTTCATCGATGTTTTATAGTTTTCAGAGTACAGGACTCTCACTTCTTTGGTTCAGTTTATTCCTAGATATTTTATTTTTTTTGGTTGCAATTGTGAACAGGATTATTTTCTTAATTTCACTTTGTGCTGCTTTATTATTGATGTATAAGAATACAACAGATTTCTTTACATTGGTTTCATATCCTGCAACTTTACTGAATTCATGTATCACTTCCAGTAGTTTCGTTGAGGGAGTCTTTAGGGTATCCTGTGTGTAGTATCATGTCATCTGCAAATGGAGTTTACTTCATTCTTACCAATTTGGATGCTTTTCTTTAGTTGTCTGATTCCTGTGGCTAGGATTCCAGTATTACGTTGAATGAAAGTGATGAAAGTGGGCATCTTGGTCTTGTTGACCTTAGGAGAAAGACTCTCAGCTCTTCCCCATTGGGTATGATGTTGGCTATGGGTTTTTCACATGAGACCTTTGTTATGTTGAGATCTGTTTCCTCTAGACTTTCCAGAGGGCTTGTATGATGAATGGTGGTTGTACTTTGTCAAATGCTTTTTCTACATCTATTGAAATCCTCACATGGTTTTTATCGTTTCTTTTATTGATGTGACATATTATGTTATTTTGTGAATATTAAACCACACTTGCATCTCAGGAATAAATCCCATTTGATCATGACTTTTAAAAATATATTGTTGGGTTTGGCTTGCTAATATTTTATTGAGGATTTTGGCGTCTGTATTCATGAGAGATATTGGCCTGTAGTTTTTTCTTTTTTTCTTTCCTTTTTTTTTTTTTTTTTGGTGGTGTCCTTTATCTGGTTTGGGTAGTATGGTGATATTGGCCTTATAGAATAAATTTGGAAGTTTTCCTTCCTGTTGGGTTTTTTGAAATAGTTTGAGAAGATTGGATACTAACTCTTCTTTAAATGTTTGGTAGAATTTCCTATGAGACCGTCTGGTCCTGGACTTTTGTTTGTTGGGAGTTTTTTGATTACTGATCAGTTTCATTGCTGGTGATTTGGTCTGTTCAAATTTTCTATTTCTTCCTGTTTTTGTTTTGATAGGTTATATATTTCTAAGAATGTATCCATTTCTTCTAAGTTGTCCAATTTTTGGTATATAGGTCTATCATAATATTCCATTGTGATTGTATTTCTGTGGTGGTGTTGGTTGTTATTTCTCCTCTTTTATTAGTAATTTTGTGTATTGAGGTCTTCTCTCCCTCTCTGTCCCCCCCAGTCTTGCTGGAGGTTTATCAAATTTGTTGACCTTTTCAGAGAACCAGCTCCTGGTTTCATTGATCTGTTCTATCGAGTTTTTCTGTTCTGTTTCATTTTAGTTTCTAGATCACTTACTTCTGCTCTAATCTTTATTCTTTCCTTCCTTTTGCTAAGTTTGGATTTTGTTCTTTTTCTAACCCCTTTAGGTTTAAGATCAGGTTATTTGACATTTTGCTTGTTTCTTGAAATAGGCCTTTGTTGCCTTAAACTTCCCTCTTAGAACCGCTTTTGCTGCATCCCAGGGATTTTGGACCAATGTGTTTCCATTTTCATGTAATTTTTGATTTCTTCTTTGATTTCTTGGTTGACCCGTTCATTATTTAATAGCATGCTGTTTAGCTCCCATGTATTTGTGCTCTTTCCAGGTTTCTTCTTGTGGTTGATTTCTAGTTTCATAGCATTATGGTCCGAAAAGATGCCTCTAGTGTCTTCTATATATAGTATCAGGTAATTTGCATATAGTGACAGCTTTACTTCTTATCAATTTGGATGCCTTTTCTTTTTTTCTGTATGATTGATATGGCTAGGACTTCCAACATTGTGTTAAAAGTGGGAAGAATGCACATGTTTGTCTTTTCCTGTTCTAGAGAAAAAGCTTTTAGTTTTCACTGTTGAAAACAAGAGCTGTGGTTTTTTCATATATGGCCTTTATTATATTGAAGTATATTCCCTCAAAACCCACTTTGCTGAGTTTTTAAAAATCATAAATGGATATTATATTTTGTCAATTGCTTTTTCTGCATCTATTGAGATAATCACAGGGTGTTTATTCTTCTCCTTGTTAATTTGTCGCATTGATTTGTGAATATTGAACCACTTGTGTATCTCTGAAATAATTCCCACATTAAAAATTTTTTTTTAATGTTTTTAATTTATTTTTGAGAGACAGAGACAGACAATGCAAGCAGGGGAGGGTCAGAGAGAGAGAGGGAGGTACAGAAAGCAGGCTCCAGGCTCTGAGCTAGCTGTCAGCACAGAGCCCGATGTGGGGCTTGAACCCATGAACTATGAGATCATGACCTGAGCCAATGCCAGTTGCTTAACCAGCTGAGCCACCCAGGCGCCCCTAATTCCACTTTTACTATATTGTTGATTTCAGTTTGCTAATATTTCCTTGATGATTTTTGCACCATTTTTATTGAGGGTATGGCCTATAGTGATTTTTTTGTATTCTTTGTCTAGTTTTGATATCAGAGTTATGCTGGTGTTGTAGAATGATTTGGAAGCTTTCCTTCCTTTTCTATTTCTGGAATAGTTTGAGCAGAATAGGTATTAGCTCTCTTTTAGACATTTGTTAGAATGTGCCAATGAATCTATCCAGTCTTATACTTATGTTTGTTTGGAGTATTGTTGTTTTTAAAAATTTTTTTCCTAGTGTTTTTGAGAGAGAGAAAAAGAGGGAGAGGGAGACACAGAAGCAGAAGCAGGCTCCGGACTCTGAGCTATCAGCATAGAACCTGAAGTGGGGGGTCAAATTCACAGACCTTAAATCGTGACCTGAACCAAAGTCAGACGCTTAATCTAATGAGCCATCCAGGTGCCCCTTGGAGTTTTAAATTACTGATTCAATTTCCTAAGTAGTAATCCATTTGTTCAGATTTTCTATTTCTTCCTGATTCAGTTTTGGAATATTATAGGTTTCTAGGAATTTATTCATTTATTCTAGGTTGTCCAATTTGTTGGCACATAATTTTTTGTAGAAGTTTCTTATAATCCTGTGTATTTCTGTGGTGTCAGTTTTCCTTCTCTTTATTTTTGATTTGAGCCCTCTCCTTATCTTGATGAGTCTAGCTAAAGGTTTATTAATTTTGTTGACCAGCTCTTGGCTTCATAATATGTATGTATATACATTATATATATGTGTGTGTATATTATATATATATGTACACACAAAGATAATTTACAACTATATAGAAACTTTATAGATATCACCTCTATAGAAATAGACTGGATAAAGTCTCTATTTCATTTATTTCCACTCCAATCTTCATTATTTCCTTATTTCCACTAACTTTGGGGTTTGTTCTTTTTCTAGTTCCTTTAGAAGTAAATGTAAACTTGGGGGGGATTTTTATTATTTCTTATTGCTATAACTTCACTCTTAGAACAGCTTTTGCCGCATCTCAAGGATTTGGGATAATTGTGTTTTTATTTCATTCTTTTGTCCTAGATATTTTTTTAATTTCTTCTTTGTTTTTTGTTGTTGTTGTTGTTGTTGCTGACCTATTTGTTTTAGTAGCATGTTGTTTAGACCCCACCTGTTTTTTTTCTTATAATTAATTTCTAGTTTCATACCATTGTTTTCAAAAAAGATGCTTATATGGTTTTCATCTTTTTAAGTTTATTGAGACTTGTTTTGTGGCCTTACATGTGTACTATACTAAGGAATATTTCATGTGGACCTGAAAAGAATTTGTATTCTGCTGTTTGGGGATGGAATGTTCTGTATATATCTATTAAGTCTGTCTGTTCTAATGTGTCACTCAAAGCCACTGTTTATTGATTTTCTGTCTGGGTGATCTATTTGTTGACATATGTGGAGTGTTAAAGGGAGAAATCGTCAGTAATACAATCATAGTAGGGACTTTATGTCTGTCAATATTTGCTTTATGTATTTAGGTGCTTCTATGTTGGGTGCATAGAATTATAATTGTTATATCCTTTTATTGGATTGATCCCTTTATCATTATGTGATACCATACTTTGTCTTTTGTTACAGTCTTTGTTTTAAAGTCATTTTGTCTGCTAAAAGTATCACTACCCTCACTTTTTTTTTTCCATTTCCAATCTCTTCAGTTTTAGTCTATATGTGTCTTTAAGTCTGAAGTGAGTCTCTTTTTTTTTATGCTTTTTAAAAGTTTTGATAGAGGCAGTGCGAGCATAGGAGGGTCAGAGAGAGAGGGAGATACAAAATCTGAAGCAGGCTCCAGGCTGTCAGCACGGAGCCCAATGCAGGGCTTGAACCCACAAACTGTGAGATCATGACCTGAGGTGAAGCTGGACACTTAACCGACTGAACCACCCAGGCGCCCCTGAAGTGAGTCTCTTAAAGGCAGCATATAGATGGCTTTTGTTTTATCCAGTCACCTCTTTTGACTGTAGCATTCAGTCAATTAAAGTAATTATTGATAGGTGTGTACTTATTGCAATTTTCTTAATTGTTTTCTGGATTATTTTCATAGTTCCTTTCTTCATTTCTTGCTCTTTTCCCTTGTGATTGATGACCTTTCTTTAGTGTTATGCTTGGAGTTCTTTTTATTTATTTATTTATTTTTGTGTCTCTTATAGGTTTTTGGTTTGTGGTTACCATGAGTTTCATATATAATATCCTAAATCTATAGCAGTCTATATTAAGTTGATGGTCACTTAAATTCTAAGACATTCTAAATGTTTTTCCGGTCCCACTCCACATTATGTATATAATGCTGTATTTTACATCTTTTTATTTTGGAAGTCCTTAAATTTTTAGTTATAATTGATTTTACTACTTTTGTCTTTTAATCTTCATATTGCCTTTAAAGTGATTGATCTACTGCCTTTATTCCTTTCATATTTTTCTTCTAGTTATAACCTTCCTTTTCTGTTTGAAGAAATCCCTTTAACATCTCTTATAAGGTCAGTCTAGGGGTGGTAAACTCCTTTAACTTTTTTTCTGAGAAACTCTATTTCTATTCTGAGTAATAACCTTACCAAGAAAAGCATTCTTGGTTGTAGGTTTTTTCCTTTTAGTACATTGAATATATCACTCTACTCTGTTATGGCCTGCAAAATTTGTGTTGAAAAATCAGGCAATAGCCTTATGGGGTTTGCTTTAGCATGTAACTCATTAGTTTTCTCTTAATGTTTTTAAGATTCTTTAACGTTTGACATTTTAATTATTATGTTTCTTGGTGTGGATCTCCTTTAGTTCTTGTTGTTTGGGGTTCTCTGGACTTTCTGGACTTGGATATTTATTTCATTCTCCAATTAGGGGTGTTTTTCATTTACTATTTCTTCAAATAAGTTTCCTCCCCTTTCTCTCTAGCTTTTACTTCTGAAACCCCAGTAATGCAAATGTTACTACACCTGATATTGTCCCAGAGATCCCTTAATCATCATTTTTAAAAATTCTTTTTTTCTTTTTGGTGTCCAGCTTGGGTGCTTTCTAATAGCCTGTGTTCAGATCACTGATCCAGTCTTCTGCACCCTCTAATCTTCTAGTGCAGATTTTACTTCACTGAGTGTGTTCTTCAGTTCTTTTTTATATTTTCTGTTTCTTTCTTGAAGTTCTCATGGAGTTAATTCTTCTGTCTGAGCATCTTTATGACCATTACTTGTAACTCTTTATCGGGTAGATTGCTTTTCTCCATTTTGTTTAGTTCTTTTTCTGGAGTTTTGCCTTGTTTTTCATTTGGAGTAAATTCTTTCTCCTCCTTTTGTTTGACTTTCTGTGTTTCTACAGATTAGATAGAAGAGCTACTTCTCCTAGCTTTTTGGGAATGGCCTTGTATATGAACATCCCCTGAATAGACGGTATGTCCTGGTGGCTTTGGCTGGCTGGAGCTGTAGCAAGCATGGGCTGGGGGTCTCGAGGTGTTCCATGCAGGTGTCTCCCCAGGGGATGGCAGGAACTGAAGCAGGCTAATGCCTGCTAATCAGCAGAGTTCTCCACACATGAGGAACCCTACCAAGGTGGCTGGAGCCAAGGTGGGCACAGGCTAGAAGATCTCAGGGAACTTCACACAGGGGGTGCCTTGGAGAGTCATCTGCACTTGAAGCAGACATTGGCCTGGCATTCAGTGGGGTGTTTTGCACCTATGTCGCCTTAGCAAGACAGAGCTATAATAGGTGCTGTCTGGGGGTGTCCTGGTTCCACTCCTATGGGGCTGTCTTGTTGGGATGGAGGGAAAGAGCAAATTTTGTTTTAAAATTATGGACTTGAATTATGGCTTCACTTCTCAGCTGTCTCACTTGGGGCAATTTCCAGAGACCCTTGGGGTCTTAATTTTCTAATTAGCAAAAAAAGGTTTCTAATATCTACCTTTTAGGTGTGTTGTGAGGTTGAATAAGCTAGAGAATCTGGTAAAATTTCCAATCATTAAGAAATGATCATCACTCCATAAAATCAAACTTGTAGAGACAATAGCCAGTTAGCTTGTTATTGAGAAACTGTAGTCAATATAAAGGTAGACACATGCGTTACTATAGCTTGACAGAAGACTTTTCTGTGGAAGTGTGATTCCACATGTTATGTGCATGGTGGGTGCTTGATGGTAGCTTCTTTGTCTACGGAAGGTGGGTGTATAATTTCCAGAGACTGTGATGCCTCTATGATTTCCTTGCTATCCTCTAACCATTGCATGAGCATCTTTGGCTAATATTCTGCTTGATGTGTTTCCTTCATTATTTACAATATTGGGCTACCTCTGGGCTAGGGGTAAGGCTAATGTCAGCTCCTAGTTTTGCATGAACAGTTCTGCTGACAGAGGGTAGAAGGAAGAAAACAGATGCAGGGAAGAGAAATTTCAATGCGCTTGCCAAATCCCTGTTCATAAACTTTCTCAATGAGGAAAAGCTCTCTAAAGCCACACTTACATTTTCTTTCTTTTTCAAAATTGAATCTGACACTTACTCTTTATCACATTACCCTCTCCGAATGATCTTCAAACGCTTGGAGCCACTCACGGCTTGCCATAGCTAACATACGTACCCTAATCCCCTCCTTTCTGGGGAGTTTTTCTTAGATGTGCATGATGAATGTGGAGAGATTTGCTAGCAGGTGAGGTGAGGATCATCCCCAGGCTCTGTGGGGGATGGTGTGGCAAACAAAGGCAGTGAATCTAGGATTCACTGCTTTGCTTGTGCATTGAGGACAGGGAACAGGACCAACAGGGGCCATTCAACACAGTATTTCCAGCATGTGGCCTAGAGAAGGTGTTCAGAAAATATTTGCCAATCTAAAGATGAGCTTTGCCTGGGAAACCTGCTAGGCTATTTGCTTATTGTCAATAATCTAATAAGATGCTATGCCTTCAAAGAGTTTGTAAATCTCATCTCTCCTCCCCAGTTAAGTAATATCATTTTTAGGGTTCCTACTGCCCCACAGAAATAGGAGATGGGAGACTAATTTTGAATACAGACTGAGCTGGGTTCAAGCTGTCTAAAAAGTCAGTTTATTAATATAAAATACCAGGGATACGGGAGGCCAAGAACAGACTACTAATTCTTGGGGTGGGGTGGGGGTCTCCTAGCAACCCTACAGCTTCTTCTGGGAAGCCACCCCTTTTCTTGATCACCCCTTCATGGCTTGCTGCTCAGGTTAAGTTGGTACTGTTGGGAGAGTAATGACTGTGAAAATAAGTTAACGTAAATTGAACACTGTTTAACATACATTTAGACATACATTCCTTAATTCCCTTCACTTCTTTTGCCCCCTACTCCCTGTGTCTCAGATGCAGGCTCCCCTTATACAGATATCTACCCCATTGCCCCTGTTGCTAACTTAGATTTCCCTGTAATTTACTCCTCCTGGGCTTGGCCCAGAGCAGTGTTCTAATGCACAAGTTTCCAGTGCAAGGGCCTAAGCACAAAGGGTTGCCAGTGGGTGATATGATTGTTCCTGGGACACAGATAAGTACTCACTTATCGTTTCCACCCATGTTTATTTTCTTCACAGAGGGTTAAGGAAGATCCAGCCAGCTTCTCACACCACTGCACTTCCCTCTTCATCACCTTGGCTTTGCTCTTCCCAGAATGGAACTGTTTAAGTCCCTGACCTACCCCAAAGCAGGTAATATTCAAAGCAGTCAATCCAAAGAGCTATTTTTAGAAGTCTGCCGGGAGATAACACAGGGGATAAAGCAGATTCCAGGAATACTATGATGAGACTCAGCTTTGGGGTTAGGAGGAGGGAGAGATTGGGGCACGGACATGGGACTCCAGCCCATCCTTCCTCCTCTTATTTTAGAGAGAGCAGGAGCAGGAGCAGAGGAGAGGAGAGGAAAGAGAGAGAGAAAGAATCTTAAACAGACCTCATGCTCGGTGTGGAGACTGACATGGGCTCAATTTCACCACCCTGGGATCATAACCTGAGCTGAAATCAAGAGTTGGATGCTCAACTCAATGAGCCACCCAGGTGCCGTTCCCCATCCTTCTTCCTTCTATGCAGTTTCATTCCTAAGGCAAAACAATCTCAGGGGACTTGAGGGCAGGATGGTGATGGGAGTTAATTCTAGGAGGTAAAATAGGTAGAGAAACATGAACATCAGCAGCCAGAAATCTATCCCATGTCAATAGGAAGAGAGGGAAGACTTGATCACACTTCCTCAATGTTCCGGCTGAGTCCAGGCTGCTGGGAGACTAAGAACCTCGACAACAGTAACAGTTAACATAGTGAACCACTGTAAACACTGTTTAGTTTAATAAACTCTTGTATGCATATACACAAAAGAAACACTATTCTTACTCTATGTACTAGTAAGGAAACTGGACCTAGGAGCAGTTAAAGAAGTTGAGATTCTGTAGTTGGGAAGTGGTAGCATCTAATGTGAACCTAAGTAGTCTGGCTCTGGAGATCCTCTGCCACCCTTACAACCTACATTCCAGGACTCTTGCTTTAGGTTTTTAAAAAAAGTGTATGCACATACAAACTTGCACAATTAAAATATAAACTCTTTTTATTTTTTAAAAAGGATTCACATACATTCCTCATTTAATATTTTGGGAGCAATGGTGGGGGCTGAGTTATTCTATGTCTCTGCCACTTACTTTGTAACAGATTTGTTGAGATCTACTTCATTTTCCATAAAACTTAACCTTTTAAAGGATATGTCTCAGCGCACCTGGGTGGCTCAGTAGGTTAAGCATCTGCCTTCAGGTCAGGTCGTGATCTCATGGTTTGTGGGTTTGAGCCTTGCATTGGGCTCTGTGCTGGCAGCTCAGAATCTGGAGCCTGTTTCAGTTTCTGTGACTCCTCTCTCTCTCTCTCTCTCTCTCTCTCTCTCTCTCTCAAAAATGAATAAAGGTTAAAAAAATTTAAAAATATATATTTATGCTTTTCGATACATTCACAGGGTTGTGCAATACTCCCTAATTTTTAAACATTTTCATCCTTCCAGAAGAATCCCATTATCATTAGCATTTATCCTATTGCCTCTTTTCCCCAGAATCTGGTAATCACGAATCTACTTCCTGTTTCTACTGAAATGCCTATTCTGGGCATATCATATAAATGGGCTCATACAACATGTGACCTTTTGTAACTAGTTTCTTCACCTAGCATGTTTCAAGGTTCATCCTAGTTGTGGCAGGTGCCAATACTTCTGTTTGAATAATATACCATTGTATGGATACAACATAATTTGTTCATCAATCATCTACCATTTTAGTTTCTACCTCTTGGCTACTATGAATAATGCTATAATGAACATTCATTTGAAAGTTTTTATGCAGACATTGTGTTTTCATTTTGGGTTATTTGCCTAGGAGTACAATTGCTGGGTCATATAGAAACTCTATTTTAACTTTGTAAGAAATTGCCAGACGGTTTTCACCAGCTACTGCCTGATTTTTTGTTTGCACCAACATGTACAAATGTTCTGTTTGTACAAACTTTGTTTGTTCTATCTCCTTGTCAACAGGTGTTCTTTTCTGTTTTTAAGAATTTTTAGTGAGTATAACATGGTATTTCATTGTGCTTTTGATTTGAATTTTCCTAATGAATAATGTTGTTAACCTTCTTTTCATGCACTTATTGGTCATTTGTAGATCTGCTCCAGATAAATGTCTATTCAAATTCTTTGCCAATTTCCCCCTTTTTTATTTTTTTAATTTTATTTGAGAGAGAGAGAAGCAGAGAGAATTCCAAGCAGGCTCAGCACTGTCCGTGCAGTGACTCATGCAGGACACATACTCACAAACCATGAGATCATGACCTGAGCTGAAATCAAAAGTCAGATGCTCAACCAACCGAGCCACACAGGCACCACATAAATAACACTCCAATAAACATGGGGGTGCATCTATCATTTTCAATTTGTGTTTTCCTTTTCTTTGGGTAAATACCCAGTAGTGGAATTACTGGATCATGGGGTAATTTTAATTTTTTGTGGAACTTCCATACTGTTTTTCCACAGTGGGGGTTACCAATTAACATTATCAACAGTGTTTGAGGTTCTCTTTCCTCCAAATCTTTGCCAGTACTTGTTATTTCTTGTCATTTTGATAATAGAGTAAGGAGATATCTCATTATGTATATGGTTTTGATTTGCATTTCCTGATTATTAGTGATGTTGAACATCTTTTCATGTGTCTATTTGCCATCTGTAGGTCTTTTCTGGAAAAATGTCTAATTGATTCTCTGCTCATTTTTTAAATCTGTGCATGTCATATAAATTATATTTTGGCTATTAGTTTCTTATCAGATAATTTGAAAATATATTCTCCCTGTATTGTTGGTTTCCTTTGCAAAAACTTCCTTTTGGTGTAGTTCCAATAGTTTATTTTTGATTTTTCTTGCCTGAGGACATGTAGCCTTAAGTATATTGCTAAGGCAAATTTCCAGAGATTACTACTTAAGTTTTCTTTTAGGGGTTTTATAGTTTCACATTTCACAGTTAAGTCTTTAATACATTTTTATTTTATTTTTGTGTATGATATAAGAGTGGTCCAGTTTTCCCAATGCCATTTATTGAAAAGATAGTCTTTTTCAGATTGTATATTCTTGCCTCCTTTGTTGGATATTAATTGACCATATAAGCATGGTTTTATTTCTGGTATCTCCATCCTGTTCTATTAATTTATGTGTTTATTATGTGCCAGTGCCATACTGTTTTGATTATTAATAGCTTTACAGTATCTCATGAAATCTGGGCTTGTGATGCCTCCAGCTTTGTTCTTCCTTCTCAAGATTGATTTGGCTATTTGAATAATTTTGTGGTTCCATAGAAGGTTTAGGATCTGTTCTAGTTCTGTGAAAAATGCTATTGGTATTTTGATAGGAATTGCATTGAAAATGTAAATTGCTGTGGCACCTGGGTGGCTCAGATCATGATCTCATGGTGTGTATATTTAAGCCCCACATCGGGTTCTCTGCTTTCAGCACAGAGCCCACATTGTATATTCTGTCCCGCTCTCTCTCTGGCCCCCAACCTCACTTAAAGTCACTGTCTCAAAATAAATACTAAAAAAAAAAAAAAAAAAAAAGAAAATGTAAATTACTTTGGGTAGGATAAACATTTTAACGTTATTAATTCTTCTGATTCATGAACATGGTATGCCTTCCCACTTGTTTTCTCGTCTTCAATTTTGCATCAGAGTACAGGTCTTCCACCTCCTTGGTTAAATTTATTCATAAATACTTCATTCTCTCTGGTGCAACAGTAAATGAGATTATTTAAAAATTTCTTTTTCTGTAGTTATCTGTTCTATTTCAATACACTTATATCTGTATATTAATTCTGTGTCCTGCAACTTAACTGAGTTCATTTCTTCATTCTAGTAGTTTTTTGGTGGAGTCTTTAGGGTTTTGTGTATATAGTCACAGGTCATATGCAAATAGTGTCAGTTTTACTTATCAATTTTGAGGTGTTTTCCTTTCCCTGAATGACTGCTGTGGTGAGCACTTCCAGTACTATAATGTTATATAAAAGTGGCAAGAGTGAATATATTGGTCTTTTTCTGATTTTAGAGGAAAGCTTTCAGTTTTTCACCATTGAGGATGAGGTTGTCTGTGGGTTTTCATTTATGGCCTTTATTATGTTGACGTATATTCCCTCTAAACTCATTTTGTAGGCAGTTTTTATCATGAACTGATGTCGTATTTTGTCAATCATGTGGTGTTCATTCTTCCTTTTGTTAATTTGTCACATTGATTTGTGAATATTAAATCACCTGTACATCCCTGAGATAAGTCCCATTTGATTGTGTTAAATGACCCTTTTAATATATTTTTGGCTTCTGTTTGCTAATATTTTGAGAACTTTTGCATCCATGTTCATCAGGGATATTGGTCTATAGTCTTTTTTTCTTTTTGGTAGTGTCTTTAGTTTCAGTATAAAGGTAATATTGGTGTTGTAGAATGAATTTGGAAGGTTTCTTTCCTCTATTTTTGGAATAGTTTGAGAATAGGTATTAACTGTTTTTTAAAGGTTAGAATGTACCTGTTCATACATCCAGTCCTTGACTTTTGTTTGTTGGGGGTCTTTTAATTACTAATCAGTTTCCTTAGTAGTAATTGGTCTGTTCAGATTTTCCATTTCTTCCTGATTCAGGTTGAGAAGATTTATATTTCCAGGAATTTACCCATTTCCTTTAGGTTGTCTCATTTGTTGGGATATAATTTTTCAATATATTCTTTAATAATTCTTTTTGTTTCTGTGTTGCCTATTTCATTTTTTAAAATTAAAAAAATATTTAAATTCAAGTTAGTTAACATACAGTGTAGTGTTTGGTTTCAGGAGTAGAACTCAGTGATTCATCACTTACATTTAACACCTAGTGCTCATTCCAACAAGTGCTCTCCTTAATGCCCATCACCCATTTAGCCCATCCTCCCATTAAACACCCCAATAGCAACCCTTGTTTGTTCTCTGTATTTCAGAGATCATGGTTTGTCTCTCTGTTTTTATCTTATTTTTGCTTCCTTCCCTACATTCGTCTGTTGTGATTGTTAAATTCCACATATGAGTGAAAACATATATTTGTCTTTCTGACTTATTCACTTAGCATAATACACTCTAGTTCCATCCACTTTCTATTGTTTGCACTTTCTATTATTGCAAATGACAAGATTTTATTCTTTTTGACCTTCAAGTAGTATTCCATTGTGTTTGTGTACACACACACACACACCGCATCTTCTTTAGCCTATCATCATTGGACATTTGGGCTCTTTCCATAATTTGGCTATTGTTGATAATCTGCTATAAACCTTAGGGTGCATGAGCCTCTTCAAATCAGGATTTCATATCCCTAGATAAATACCTAGTAGTGCAATTGCTAAGTTATAGGGTAGTCCTTTTAAAAAAAATTTTAAGGAAACTCCATACTGTTTTCCAGAATGGCTGCACCAGTTTGCATTCCCTCCAACAGTACAATTGGCTCCTTTGCCAACATCTTGCTCTGCATACTTGCCAACATCTGTTGCTTCCTGAGTTGTTCACTTTAGTCATTCTGACACATGTGAGGTGGTATCTCATTGTGGTTTTGATTTGTATTTCTCTCATGATGTTAGCATCTTTTCATGTGTCTGTTAGCCATCTGGATGTCTTCATTGGAAAAGTGTTCATGTCTTCTGGCCATTTCTTCACTGGATTTTTTTTTGTTTGTTTTTCGGGTGTTGAGTTTAATAAGTTCTTTATAGATTTTGGATACTATCCCTCTAGCAGGTATGTCATTTGCAAATATCTTCTCCCATTCCATAGGTTGTCTTTTAGTTTTGTTACTTTGTTTCCTTTGCTGTGCACAAGCTTATTATATTAATGAGGTCCTGCTAGTTCATTTCTGCTTTTATTTCCCTTGCCTCTGGAGACATGTATAGTAAGAGGTCGCTGCCCGTTTTCTCCTCTAGGATTTTTATGGTCTCCTGCCTCACAGTTAGATCTTACAACATACAGAAAAAAAAAATAAATTCAAAACAGATTAAAGATTAAGTGGTCCTGTTTCATTCTTTTGCATGTTGCTGTCCAGTTTTCCCAGCACTATTCACTGAAGAGAATTTTTCCATTGGATACTCTTTCCTGCTTTGTCAAAGATTATTTGGCCATACATTTTTAGGTCCATTTTTGAGTACTATATTGTGGTCTTTTTATCTGTTTTCTGTGTTTATACCTGTACCATACTGTTTTGATGATTACAGCTTTGTAATACAGCTTACAGTCCAGAATTGAGATGCCTCAGCTTTGGTTTTCTTTTTCAACATTACTTTGACTATTCCATGTCTTTTATGGTTCCATAAGAACTTTAGGACTGTTTGCTCTAGCTCTGTGAAGAATGCTCATGTTATTTTGATGGGGATTGTATTGAAGGTATAGATTGCTTCAGGTAGTATTGAAATTTTAATATTTTTCTATTTCTTTGTGTCTTCTTCAATTTCTTTCATAAAATTTCTATAAGTTTTCAGCACACAGCTGTTTTACCTCTTTGGTGAATTCATGTATCAGGTCTAGCAGTTTTTTGATGGACTCTTTTAGATTTTTCATGTAGATTATTAAGTCATCTGTGAAGACTGAAAATTTGACTTTTTTTTGCCAATTTGTTTGCCTTTTACTTCTTTTTGTGGTCTGACTGCTGAGGGTAGGATTTCCAGTACTATATTGAATAACAGTGGTGAGAGTGGACATCCCTCTTGTGTCCCTGACCTGAGGAGGAAAGATCTTAGTTTTTCCTCATCGAGGATGAGATTAGCTGTGGGCCTTTCATGTATGGGGTACATTCCTTCTCTTCCTTATTACTTCTATTCCTTCTATTTTCTATTCTCAAGTTCATTTATTTTCATTCTGGTCTTTATATTAGCTGTGGGATTTATTTTTTTTTTCTAGTTCCTTTAGGAGTTTGGTTAGATGGAGATTTTCTTGTTTCTTGAAGTAGGCCTCTAAGTGATTAACCTCCTACCTTTACCATATGATTGCTTTTACTAGTGAAAATTTTTCTTTTATATTTTTCTTACCTCCAGTTATGGCCTTTTTATTCTACTTAAAAAAAAAAGTTAAAGGGAATTTTTGAGTCTTTGCCTATTTTCAAAATGGTTCTCAGAGAGGAAAGAAAATGCTAATTTAGAGTTCTTTACAGATTTTGGATACAAGTGCGTTAGCAGATATGATTTCTAATAATATTTTCCCATTCTATGGGTTGTAGTTTTATTTTCTGGATGTCTACTTTGACACACAATATATATACATATATATGTTTTTACTTTCGATGGAGTCTTTCCCCCCCATTTCTGGTGCTTTTGGTGTCATGTAGAAGAAACCATTGCTTCATCCAAGGTCATGAATTTTTTCCAAGAGTTTACAGTTTTTGTCATTTAAATGTAAGCCTATTATCCATGTGAGTTAATTTTTGTGTATGGTGTGGAGTGCAGATAGGCCTAGCTCTATCCTTTTGCATGAAGATACCCAGTTGTCCCAGCATGGTGTTGAAAGTCCACCAGTTAATTTTTTAAATCACAGTACCATATTTATTATTTTATAACTATGGCACTTAGCCTGAGCCTATTTTTTCTACTTAAGTTCGTCTTTTCTTCCCTCAATGAAAACCAGAAATTTTGTTTTATTTACCACTATATTCACTGTGCCAAGGAGAGTGCCAGGCATCATTATATAGTCAATAAACATTTAATATCTGAGCTTTGACATTAAGTGGGGCAGTTAATATGCATTTCTTCCCAGGTGCCTTTTGGGTCTTCTACACTGTGACTCCTCACTGACTGGCATCTCAGAAGGCAGATGTTAGAACGTAGAAGGCTCAGGTAATGATCTCATGGTTTGTGGGTTCAAGCCCTGTATCAGGCTCTGTGCTATGTCTCCCTCTCTCTACCCCTCCCCTGCTTGTGCTCTCTCAAAAATACACTTTAAAAAATTATTTAAAACAGTAGCAAGTTCTGCATTATCAGATATTAGGATTTCCTCATATAGGATCCTGCCCTTAATCTTCTGCTAACTATACTCATCAGTTACTTCTTAAAAACAGCAACAAAGTTAAGATGTGGGGTACAGCATGTTGACAACAATTAATACTAGTGTATATTTGCAAGTTAAAGATGAATCTTAAAAGCTCTCATCACAAGAAAAATTTTTGTGTTACTATGTAAGGTGACAAATGTTTACTTCTTATGATCATTTTGCAATGCATGAAATATGGAGTCATTATATTATGCACCTAAAATGTAACATTAGGTTAATTTTAAAATATGCATTAAAGATGTTTTCTACCATGTTTGCAGCAAAAAGAATGAGTGCAATAAAACTATACCTTAATTGGTTCATGTGCTTTTGAGGTCTTCAACCAGGGCCTGTATTTTTGGGTTGTCTCAAGGATGCCAAGAGTATTTTTGTTGTGGAATATTAGTGCAGCAAACAAGCACATGAACCAAATTTTAGGTCTTGGCTCTGCCTTTTACAATTATGACTTGGCCAGTGTTGCCTTTATTTACTCATCTGGCAAATGGGACAAAAATGGTCTCTGCATAGGATAATTTTAAAACCTAAAATATTGTCTTACAGCCTCTTCAACAGGTGGTGTTGGGAGAGCTGGACAGCAAC
>NC_043714.1:67008579-67011886 GCF_006229205.1 Suricata suricatta | reverse complement strand
GGGGTGGCTCAGTCAGTTAAGCATCAGACTCTTGGTTTCAGTTCAGGTCATGATCTCATGGTTTTGTGAGTTTGAGCCCCGCATAGGGCTCTGTGTTAACAATGTGGAGCCTGCTTGGGATTCTCTGTCTCCCTCTCTCCATCTCAAAATAAATAAATAAGCCTAAAAAGAAATGGCATTGGCAAACCAAAACATGTTGAGAGGAGACTTTAATGATAAGGGATCTAGAAGCTATTGCAGTTTCAGAAAATTGAAGGCAGTGGGTTTATGTGTCCTGCAGAAGATGAGACAAGAGGAGGAGATTAGATGGAAAATCATCTAAAACCTAGAGCTTATTTGACTTGGGTTATAATAGCAAATAATCATTCATGTTCTCCTTGCGCTTCAGTGAAAACATAGTGGAAATATTAAATGAACACATACATGAATGACACATAACTCGCACAAAATTAAGCACTGTTTAAATAAAATTGTGGGGTTTACTCCCATGTCTTTAGCCTGAATTCCCTCAGTGTTGATAATGAGGTGATGGCGGTCTCCATGATAGGTTGTTGTAAAGATCAGTTATGTAACAGAAGCAATGACACCTGGGGCTCTGGACAGATTGTTTCTATCCTTATTATTCCTCGGCTTACTAATTGCCTGATCACTTGAATCCCTCAAAGAGCTGAGGGGAAACAGGGCAGGAAGTAAACTATATGTTCCAGGGGTCTGTGTGCAGCAGGAAAAGCTCCAGATTTGGAGCTCTGGCTTCATGAAAACAGTTTTTAGGTGGACACGAAAGAGTCTTAGAAAAGTTTCTGGGGACACTGACATAAGCTTAAATAGCCAAACTCACCCATGATCCCTACACCTCTAACTCCATGATGATTTTCAAAAAGACTGTAGAAATACTATGGGATAGATTTCTTCTGAGAGCTGGTGAGTGGCAGAGTATACTCCTAGGTCTGCACTTGGTTCCCTGTCCCTGCTCCCAAATATGCTCAGACCCATCTGGCAAAGATGGTTATTTTACCTACTCATGTCTATCCCTTGACTGTGTACTCTTTTCAAGGACTATTTTTGATCTTCTTTAGTAGACAGGTAAGGCCAAGTGATTACATTGTAGCCACAGAGACAAAGGAAGAATTTTCTAGAATTTCTGTCAAGGATCCTTTAAAAAGAGTCAATATGGGGCACCTGGGTTGGTTCAGTGGGTAGAGCATGCCACTCTTGATGTTGGGGTTGTAAGTCCGAGTCCCACATCGAGAGTAGAGATTACTTAACAATATAGATTGAATGTCAATGTCATTTTTTTCCTTCACATTTTTTAAATCTTCCTTCTGGCCTGCAACTGGGATTTGATGACTAGAGTTCCAGCAGCTGCTGTCTAGGAGTATGAAGTGACTTTGGGAATGAAGTGATGAGGTAGATCTGACTGATAGAAGGAATCCATGTTCTTGCTTATAGGCTAGCCACAATCCTGCATGGGGACATTTGCCTTCTGAGTCCCTTTTACATGACAAAGAAATATACTTTAGCCATAATTTTCAGTCCCTATGACAATGTAAAGGTCAAAGTCAAGGAGAGGACTCTACATCTATCCTGATTCTTGAATCCTAGGGAATTAAGCCAAAGCCAGGGCAGAGAGACTCCCAGTGACATCTAGATTTATTAATAATAATTAATAGTAGGGAAGTTGATAGCTAAGCCCATGAATAATGAAATTTCTATATTAAAAATATAGAGGAGAAAAAACTGCCGACTCATGCCTTTGGCCACTTCCAAATTGTTAGAAATTTCCTGAATCAGATTTTACCACCTTACTACCTATTTTATTAATATTTTTGTATAGTTTACTATGTGCTAAGTACTACTCTAGGTACTTTAAACATATTGATGCATAGAATTGGCCTAACTACCCTTTAAGTTTGGTCCACTTGTTGACCTCTTTTTCAAGTCAGGATACTGAGGAAGACTTCAGTTGTCTGATGTCAGTAAATGGAAATTCAAATCTCAAACTTGGACAATCTGGCTCTAGAGTCTATTCTCTTACCAGTGCTCTATGCTGTGAGCTAAGAGAAGGGAATCTTGTCACAAAGTTGGCTTAGAAGCCCCTTTCTTAGTTCTGCCTCCTGATGGAAACAAATTTCCAAGGGAAAAGTGGGACTGGAATCCATGTCTTTTAACATGGATTTTTAAAAGATCCTGGGATGGCTGCTATATTTCTCAGACCACCTCATGGAAACTGATTTGCAAAATGTTCTCGTCATTCATTAAGCTGCACATTCAATAGTAATATTGTCCCAGAGAAGAAAGAGCCAGTACAGGGTTACTAGTCAACCAAGATCAACAGAATGTGGCCTAGTCTTCTCCCCAAAATCTTTGTGTTGTTAGACAAATGCAATCAAATGTGAACATAAAGAGTCCCATTAATGAATGACCAGTGTGGGCAATGTACTTCTAAATAAAAGGCACCTTTACATCTTAGGCTATAAAATTTATTTTTTATAGCTAAGTGGCCTTAGTACCAGTACCTTGGTGGCAGTCTTGAGATTTGAGCCTACGTGCAAAATCCCATGTTTTCCTTATATTACTGCATACTACTTCTCCAGCACAGAGCTCAAAAGCAAAACTGTATTTTATAAAAACAATCTCATCCTTGTCTTTTTATGGTTTCCATTTTTCTTATGAAAATACTAAATGTAAACCTTTTAAATCTATAACTTAAGATATTCAAAAGGCAAATCATAGATACAGAGAACAGATTGGTGGCTACCAGAGGCCAGCGTTGGGGAACAGAAGAAAGGGAAAAGAGGAAAGGGGTAAATTATGCCTTCTAGAAGTATAATTCTTTATCAGAACCTCTACTAGGGGACATTCTTCTAAGTATATTGGGTCAGTTTATATTTCAATTTTTTTCTTACCTACACAAATCTTATTGCAAATGTTGAAACAAAGGCCCACAGAGGAGAATGACTTTACCAAGTTCAGCTGATCCTCTCGGGTTTGGGAGTCCCATTCCAATGCTCTCTCACTCATTTCAATGCTGCCTTTATAAAAACAAAATACTCCTTTTCTACAAGTGTTTATTTTTGTCTATTTTCCTAAGCCATGGAATCATAGCAGTCAAATCCATTTGAAAAGTATAGAAGAAAAGGGTAAATTTAACGTAGTCCATTTTTAATGCATTAAGAGACTACAGATTACCTTTGTAGAGTAAACTGAGAAGTATTCAACCTTATTTAGCAAATGGAAACAAGAGGGAACATGTAGGCCATGGCTGAGCCCCTCCTCTCCATGCCTTTCTAACACTGAAGGATGAGTT
>NC_043714.1:67007123-67008479 GCF_006229205.1 Suricata suricatta | reverse complement strand
GAGGGAGGGGGGATGGTCATGGTGGGGGGCACTTGTGGGGAGAAGCACTGGGTGTTATATGGAAACTAATTTGACAATAACTATTATAAAAATATTGTCTTAGTCTGTTCATGCTGCTGTAGTAAAATACCATTAACAGTGTAAATGATAAATAATAGAAATTTCTCAAAGTTCAGGAGGATGGGCATCCACAGTCTGGGTGCCAGCAGATTTGGTGTCTGGTGAGAACATACTTACTTTTTGATTCACAGGTGATGCCTTCACAGTGGTCCTCAAGCAGGTGAAAGGCAAGGGAGCTTTTCAGTGTATCTTTCAGAAAAGTACAAAAACCATTCATGAGAGCTCTCCCATCATGACCTAATTAGCTCCCAAAGGCCCCACCTCCTCATATCATCACCTTAAATATTAAGTTTTCAGGGTCCAACGTGCTCACCATACCATGGAAGCCCACATTAAATTTGGGGTGGGGCATAAAAATTCAATCTATAGTAGATACCATATACTACAAAATCCCACTGTCAATAAGATATAAATATTTGCTTCCTTCTCTAGTTACTCTCAGAACTGAGACCAGTGAAAAATGTAAGAATTAGAAATGAGAATGAAAAGTCTTTTGCAAATAACTATGGTTTTATACATTGATGATCAGTTAGTTTCTCTTCTGTACAAAGAATTCTATCAGTCTTAACAGTTTTCCAAATTGTTCTTTATTTTGTATTTTCCCCTACTTCCAGGCACCAGACAGAGACACCTCTGAAAAACTTGCTCAGCTTTTAACAGCAGACTGAGTTCAAATCTCTTTGTACAGGTAATGGACTTCTAAATTCTTGGCATGTGTAAGCAGTGTAGTGTATTGGGAACAAATCTGAATTTGAATCCTGTATTTTCTACTTACTAGCTGTGTTACCTCTAACAATGTACTTTGTCAGCTATGAGTGCCTTTTCAGTTGAATATGGGTGAAGCATGACATTTAAGGAAACACTTGCAGAATCAGGACCTGAAAAAGAATAGGACCAGCTTAGCTCCAGGAATCTATAACAAGCCACTCAGTTTTGTTTTTTGAAGGGTCCAACACAGGCATCATCAGTTCTCTTTTTCCATCTCTGTATCACTTAAAATTCAAAGTCTAAGGCCTAGCTTAGATCATCACCCAATGCCACTCTGACAATCTCACTAAGATTTCAGCAAATGACCAAAGAGAAGGTGACTCTGTGGAGAGAAAACTGCTTGATAGGACTTGTCCACTAAAAAAATGACTCAACCAACCCAAGGGGACCTGGCAGTGAGAGGACTGGAATAATACGTAGCTTGACTTTATTCCTTTCTAGCCCTTTGTATCTCTTACTAGAGCCTCC
>NC_043714.1:67005697-67007023 GCF_006229205.1 Suricata suricatta | reverse complement strand
GGAGGCTCTAGTAAGAGATACAAAGGGCTAGAAAGGAATAAAGTCAAGCTACGTATTATTCCAGTCCTCTCACTGCCAGGTCCCCTTGGGTTGGTTGAGTCCCTTTTTTAGTGGACATGTCCTATCAAGCAGTTTTCTCTCCACAGAGTCACCTTCTCTTTGGTCATTTGCTGAAATCTTAGTGAGATTGTCAGAGTGGCATTGGGTGATGATCTAAGCTAGGCCTTAGACTTTGAATTTTAAGTGATACAGAGATGGAAAAAGAGAACTGATGATGCCTGTGTTGGACCCTTCAAAAAACAAAACTGAGTGGCTTGTTATAGATTCCTGGAGCTAAGCTGGTCCTATTCTTTTTCAGGTCCTGATTCTGCAAGTGTTTCCTTAAATGTCATGCTTCACCCATATTCAACTGAAAAGGCACTCATAGCTGACAAAGTACATTGTTAGAGGTAACACAGCTAGTAAGTAGAAAATACGGGATTCAAATTCAGATTTGTTCCCAATACACTACACTGCTTACACATGCCAAGAATTTAGAAGTCCATTACCTGTACAAAGAGATTTGAACTCAGTCTGCTGTTAAAAGCTGAGCAAGTTTTTCAGAGGTGTCTCTGTCTGGTGCCTGGAAGTAGGGGAAAATACAAAATAAAGAACAATTTGGAAAACTGTTAAGACTGATAGAATTCTTTGTACAGAAGAGAAACTAACTGATCATCAACGTATAAAACCATAGTTATTTGCAAAAGACTTTTCATTCTCATTTCTAATTCTTACATTTTTCACTGGTCTCAGTTCTGAGAGTAACTAGAGAAGGAAGCAAATATTTATATCTTATTGACAGTGGGATTTTGTAGTATATGGTATCTACTATAGATTGAATTTTTATGCCCCACCCCAAATTTAATGTGGGCTTCCATGGTATGGTGAGCACGTTGGACCCTGAAAACTTAATATTTAAGGTGATGATATGAGGAGGTGGGGCCTTTGGGAGCTAATTAGGTCATGATGGGAGAGCTCTCATGAATGGTTTTTGTACTTTTCTGAAAGATACACTGAAGAGCTCCCTTGCCTTTCACCTGCTTGAGGACCACTGTGAAGGCATCACCTGTGAATCAAAAAGTAAGTATGTTCTCACCAGACACCAAATCTGCTGGCACCCAGACTGTGGATGCCCATCCTCCTGAACTTTGAGAAATTTCTATTATTTATCATTTACACTGTTAATGGTATTTTACTACAGCAGCATGAACAGACTAAGACAATATTTTTATAATAGTTTATTGTCAAATTAGTTTCCATATAACACCCAGTGCTTCTCCCCACAAG
>NC_043714.1:66974949-67005597 GCF_006229205.1 Suricata suricatta | reverse complement strand
AAGGAATGGGAAAAATAGTTACAAACAGAGAGTGAGGAAGGCAAACCTTAAGATACTCTTAAATACAGAGAACAAACTGAGGATTGATGGGGGTGGGTGGGGGAGAGGGGGAAATGGGTGATGGGCATTGAGGAGGGCACTTGTTGAGATGAGCACTGGGTGTTGTATGTAAGTGATGAATGATGGGAATCTACTCCCAAAGCAAGAGCACACTGTATACACTGTATGTTAGCCAACTTGACAATAAATATTTAAAAACAAACACAAAGTCATAGTCAAAAAGATACTCACTAGACTGAAGAGTGGATGAACTCCATGAGAACTCCTACAAAGAGGCAGAAAAAATACACACACACTCACACAGAGATGAATTTAATAAATGAAATTAAGACAAAAACACTAAAGGGAATTAACGGCAGATTAGGAGGCAGAAGATGGGATCAGCATTCTGGAAGACAGGGTAATGGAAAAGCAACTAAACTGAATGCCAGAAAGGAAAAAGAACAACAAAAATAAGAATAGGTTAAGGAACACAGTGACATCAACAACATTATAGTGATCCTAGAAGAAGAGAGTGAGAAGGGGGTAGAGGATCTATTTGAAGAAATAATACCTGAAAACTTCTCCAATCTGTGGAAGGAAACAGACATCCAAGTCCAGGAGACACAGAGAGCCCCTAACAGATTAACCCATGGAGGTTCATACCAAGACAAAAACAGCAAAAATAAAAATTTTGAGAGCAGCAAAAGAAAAAAATTTACATAAAAGGGAAACTCTGTAAGGCTATCAGCTGATTTTTTTAACAGAAACTTTGCAGGCCAGGGTCAGAAGCAGGACATTCACCATGCTGAAAGGAAGAAACCTACAACTGAGAATACTCTACCCAGCATGGTGATCATTCAGGACTGAAGAAAAGATAAAGAGTTTACCAGACAAACAAAAGATATGAGTTTACTTCCACTAAATCAGCCTTAAAAGAAACGTTAAAGGGAATTCATTGTAAAGAAAAGGCCATGCCTAGAAGAAATTATGGAAGGAAAACATTTCACAGGTAAAATAAGCATGTAGTAAAAGTAATAGATTAATCACTTATGAAGCCAGTATGGAGGCTAAAACACCTAAGTAGTAAACTCAGTTATATCTGCAAAAATGAGTCAAGTATACACAAAATAAAAGCTGTGAACTATGACATCAAATATGGAAAACATCAAGGGAGTAAAATTGTAGTACTTATACAATTTGTTTGACTTAAGCAACCAGCAACTTACTATAGACTGTTACGTACATAGGATGTTATATATGAACCCAGTGGTAACCACACATCAAAAACCTATTATAGATACACAAGAAATAAGAAAGGAATATAAGCAAAACACTAGAAGCCATCATACTACAAAGAGAGTAAAAGAAAAAAGAAAAAGAACTAGAAAAACATCAGAAAATAATTAATGAAATGACAATAAGTACATACTTGTCAATAATTAATCTAAATGTAAATGGACTAAGTACTCCAATCAAAAGACATAGGGTGACTGAATGGGTTAAAAAAACAAGACCCATCTATATACTGCCTGCAAGAGACTCACTTCCGATCTAGAGACAAAAACAGACTGAAAATGAAGGGATGGAGAAACACAAACCATGCAAATGGACGTGGGACAAAAATCCAAGGTACCAATACTTCTATCCGACAAAATAGAAAGACTGTAGCATGAGACAAAGAAGGGTACCACCTAATAATAAAGAGATCGATCCAATAGGAGGATATAACAACTGTAAATATCTATGCACCCAGCATTGGGCCACCTAAATATATAAAGCATACATTAACAGACATAAAGGGAGAAATTGACAATAAAGCAAAAGTGTAGGGGACTTTAACAGGCCATGTCCATTAGTGGATAGATCATTCAGCCTGAAAATCAAGGAAAACAGTGGCTTTGCATGACACATTAGACTAGACGGACCTAATATATACCAAACATTATACCAAACCCAGAAGAATATATGTTCTTTTCAAGTGCACATGGGATAGTCTCCAGGCTAGATCACATGTTAGGCCACAAAAACAAGTCACAGTAAATTTGAGAAGACTGAAATCATACCCAGTGTCTTTTCTTACCACAATGGTATTAAACTAGGAATCAATTACAAGAAAAAAATCTGGAAAGAACACAAATACACAGAAGCTAAATAACATACTACTAAACAATAAATGGGTCAACAGAGACATCAACAAGGAAATAAAAGAATACCCAGAGACAGATGAAAATGAAAACTCAATGGTCCAAAGTCTTGGGATACAGCAAAAGCCATTCTAGGCAGGAAGTTTATAGCAATACCTGTCTACCTCAAGAAACAAGAAAAATCTAAAAAAAAAAAAAAAAATCTAACCTTACATCTAAGGGAACTAGAAAGAGAAGAACAAACACATTAGTTCTACCAAACATTTAAAGAAGAGTTAGTACCTATTCTCAAATGATTAAAAAAAAAAAGCAGAAGGAAAGCTTCCAAACTCATTCTATAAAATTAGTATTACCCTGATACCAAAACCAGACAGATACTACAAAAACAAAGTGAAAAACTACACATCAATATACCTGATGAACATTGAGCAAAATCCTCAACAAAACATTAGCAAACTGAATTTAAAAATACATTTAGGGATGCTTGGGTGGCTCAATGCAGAAGTACCTGACATTAGCTCAGGTTATGATCTCATGGTTTATGAGTTCAAGCCCTGCATTGGGCTCTGTACTGACAGCTCAGAGCCTGGAGCCTGGTTCAGATTCTGTGTCTCACTCTGTCTCTCTGCCCCTCCCCTGCTTGTGTTCTCTCTCTCTCTCTCTCTCAAAAATAATCAATAAATAAAAATACATTTAAAAAATTATTCACTATAATCAAGTGGAATTTATTCCAGGATATAAGCCCTATTTATTATCATCAATATGATACATTATATTAATAAGAGAAAGAATAAAAGCCATATGATCTTTTCAACAGACAGAAGAAGTATTTGACAAAATATAGTATCTATTCTTGATAAAAACTCAACAAAGGGAGTTTCAGAGAGAACATACATTAACATAATAAAGACCACATATGAGAAACTCACAGTTAATATCATATTCAATGGTGAAAAACTGAAAGTCTTTCCTCTAAAGATCAGGGACAAAGAAGGATGTTCTCACCACTTTATTTCAGCATAGTACTAGAAGTCTTAGCTCCAGAAATGGGACAATAACAAGAAATAACAGGCATCCAAATTGGCAAAAAGTAGTACTATTACTATTTGCACATGACATACTATATAGAGAAAACCACCAAAAAATCGATAGGAATGGATAGGAGAATTCAGTAAAGTTGTAAAATACAGAATACACAGAAATCTGTTGCTTTTCTATATACTAATAATGAAGTAGAAGAAAGAGAAATTAAGAAAGCAACTCCATTTACAATTCCACCATAAATAAAATACCTAAGAATAAATTTAATCAAGGAAGTGAAAGAGCTGTACTTTGAAAACTATAAAAACATTGACAAAAGAAATTGAAGACAAAAATGGAAATATACTCCATATTCATGGATTGGAAGAATTAATATCATTAAGAAGTCCATACTACCCAAAGCAATCCACAGACTCAACTAATCACTATCAAAATGCCAAAAGCCTTTTGACAGAACTAGGACAAACCATTCTAAAATTTGAATGGAACCACAAAAGATCCTAAAGAGTCAAAATAATCTTGAGAAAGAACAAAGCTGGAGTATCATGATCCCAGATTTCAGGATATAATACAAAGCTACAGTAATTAAAACAGCATGGTTACTAGCACAAGAATAGACACACATAGTCATCAAATAGGATAAAGAAACCAGAAATAAACCCACGCCTATATGGTCAATCAATCTTCAACCAAAGGAGGCAGTAATATATAATGGGGAAAAGACAGTGTTTTCAATAAATGGTGTTAACACCACTTTCTTACACCATACACAAAAATAAATTAAAAATGGATTAAAAACCTAAACCTGAGACCGGAAACCATAAAACTCCCAAATGAAAACATAAGCAGTAATCTCTTGGACATCCACCTTAGCAACATACTTACGAATATTTTTCATCAGGCAATGGAAATGAAAGCAAAAGCAAATAATTGTGACTACACCAAAATAAAAAGCTTTTGCACAGAAAAGGAAACCATCAACAATACAAAAAGACAACCCAGTGAATAGGAGAAGATATATGTAAATAAAATAACTGATAAGTGTATGTAAATATCAAGGGATTAATATCCAAAATATATAAAGAACTTACACAACTCAACAACAAACAACAACAACAACAAAAACAAAATCCCCCACTAATCTGTTTTAAAAAATAGGCAGAGGACCGAATAAACATTTTTCCAAAGGAGACCTTCAGATGGCCAACAGACACATGGAAAGATGTTCAACATCACTAATCATCAGGAAAATGCAAATCAAAATGACAATGAGATAACATTTCACACAATCAGGGTAGCTAGTTTCAAAAAGACAAGAAATAGGGGCACCTGGCTGGCTCAGTTAAGCATCCAACTCTTGATTTCAACTCTGGTCATGATTTCATGGTTCAATAGAATGAGCCCTAAGTTGGGCTCTGTGCTGACACTGTGGAACTTGCTTGGAATTCTCCGTCTCCCTCTTTCTCTCTCTGCCTCTTCCCTGCTCATGCTCTCTCTTCTCTAAATAAATAAACTTTAAAAAAGACAAGTAATAAGTGTTGGTAAGGATGTAGAAAAAAAGGGAACCCTCCAACACTATTGGTGGGAATGTAAATTGGTGTAACCCCTGTGGAAAACAGGTCTTCCTCAAACAAAAATGATAACATATGGTTCAGTAATTCTACTACTGGGTCTTCACTGCAAGAAAACAAAAACACTAATTTGAAAAAAATATATATGTGCATATAGGTTCATTGCAGCATTGTTAGAAAAAAAGGGAACCCTCCAACACTATTGGTGGGAATGTAAATTGGTGTAACCCCTGTGGAAAACAGGTCTTCCTCAAACAAAAATGATAACATATGGTTCAGTAATTCTACTACTGGGTCTTCACTGCAAGAAAACAAAAACACTAATTTGAAAAAAATATATATGTGCATATAGGTTCATTGCAGCATTGTTTGCAATAGGTAAGATATAGAAGCAACACAAGTGTCTATGAATAGATGAATAGATAAAGAAGTGGTATATGTACATAACAGACTATTACTCAGCCATAAGAATGAAATCTTGCCATTTGTGACAACATGGAGGATCTAGAAGGTATTATGCTAAGTCAGACAGAGAAAGACAAATACCATATGATTTTACTTACAAGTGGAATCTTAAAAAAAATAATCCAGACTCTTAAATCCAGAGGAAAAAATGAGTGGTTGCCAGATAGAAGACAACTAGAAGACAAGATAGTGAAGGCCATTAGGAGGTACAAAGTTCCAGCTAGAAAATAAATTATAGAAATGAAAAGTATAGTCTAGTTAATATAGTCAATAATATTATAATAAAGTTGAATGGGGAGAGTGAATATACTTATTGTGCTGAGTACAGAGTAATGTTAGAATTAATGTTGTATACCTGAAACTAATATAGCATTGTATATTAATTATGCTTAAAAAAAATAACCAGCATTGGTCAGTGCAACCATAGGTTGGCTATATGGAAAAGAGTTCCATAAAATCATTGAAATCATTTAGTGAGATCAGTTGGCTATATGAAATTTATAATTAAAAATCCTCTATTTTTATTAATCTGTGCTATGCTTTCCTTACAGCACTATATATCTAAATATAAATATATGTGTACACAGATACACACATGTAAGACACTGGGGAATTGATTGTTGTGTTTACTCATACTTGGTTGCTTTGGTGTTTTTCTCATCTTCCATATTGTAGGAGCCTAACTAAAACCAGTAGGTGGAGACCACAGGGTGCCAGGCGCTATGAAGAATCGGTCCAGTGGTTGGAGACCTTTGTGGTTGGAGACCTTTGTGGTTGGAATGGCTGCCTAAAGAGGTGGTGAGGTCCTGTTACTGTGCCAACACCAAGACCGTTCCACAGGGGAGAGAAGGAGGCAGATGTTGTTGGATGTTCTTCTCGACTGGAAAGTTTCACATCCGTTAGGGAAAAGGACATCTGAGTGATGGGGATATGGTACCCGTGAGGCAGTGGCCGATGGTTCTTGCCTCCTTTCAAACTCAGAACGTTATCAGTCAAGAGTCTGATCTACTTATTGATATCCCTTAATAAATGGAAACTCCCTGGGTGGCCGGAGTCAGAATACATTGCTCCTTGAGTTAATCTCCTCCACTCCCGTGTATGCTTCCTCAGTGGCTGTGCGTTTCTGGTGTTGGTGTGGTAGTGTCTCATCTGAGAATTTATGCCTTCTGTGGCTCGGGCCTGTGCCTGGCTGTAAATAAAAGAGTTGCTTAAGAAATCATTTTTTTTCTCTAAGTGTATTTTAAAGGAAATCAATATAAATTCAATTTGTTCTTTTTTTTCTTTTCCGTTCCTCAAGCTTTAGAACTACAGAGATGGTCAGGAAACCTTCCCTCACTGAATAGCCTCAGAGCCACCAACCTTCTCCACTGCCCTGTTGAGAAAAACTTCATCAGTGGACAATATTCTGACGTATGTTATCTGTGAATTACAAGGTTTAACTGAGATGGTTTTCTTAGAAATTCAAGACTGAGTTTAACCCAAGCAGATCAGTGAATGTTTTTTAAATGAACCTGGCATTGATACTGGCTTAACATCAGTGAAAAGCCAAGTAGAGATTTTGAATGGAAGGAAACTAGTTTTAACAAAGTAACCTCTTTGACCTGGAATCGAAATTGTACTAAACACATATCCACTATCTGTCCTAATCTTTAACATTCTGTAAGAAGAAACTGAGGCTAAGAGGTTAAGATGGCTTTCCTGGTTGCAAACCAAATGCCTCACCTTGAAGGTAGCATGACCACCATTGGAATTCTAAATACCACTGTTTTTCATATAAATCCTATTGCCTCTTTGTAGAAGGCTTCTATTTGAAAACAGAGGTTTCTACATGAGTCTGTAGGATAAACGTCATTCAGTTGAGGGGACACCTGGGTGGCTCAGTCAGTTGGGCGTCTGACTTCAGCTCAGGTCATGATCTCACAGTTCTCATGGGTTTGAGTCCCACATTGGGCTTTGTGCTAACAATTCAGAGCCTGAAGCCTGCTTCAGATTCTGTGTTTCCTTCTCTCTCTGCCCCTCTGCTGCTCACTCTCTGTCTCAAAAATAAATAAATATTAAAAAAAATTTAAACATCATTCAATTGATGATTCCTAATTATCTTCAGGAAGAGACTACCATAGTGGCTAATGAGGGAGAAAAGAGCTATTTGAAAAATACTGTGGAGATTGCTCTGGCTGTTTTTGATGGACTCAAAGACATGAAAAATGGCAACCAAAAACAGAGGGGGGGGGGAACATTCTGGGCATGAGCTTGAAGCCCCATGACCCAGGTGTACACCATATAGTCAGCTGTCAACAAAGACTCCTGTGCCCCACTCAGACATCTCTCATCATGTGGCCACAGTCCCCTTGCACATGACGGAATTCCACTCCCTTCATTCTCTATGTTCTCTAAGTGTCTCCTTACCCTCTGGTTCTTCTCCTGCTTCATCTCTGCAGAGCACCTGGCAGCCAGTTCTAGCCCTCCATGCCCTCATGCTGGCCCCTGTGGCCTCATTCCTGGAGACACTGGCTACGTGATTTCCTTCCTTTATCCCCCCTTCCTTGCCTTTGGATAGTCTGTCAATACCATGAGGGCATGACAAGGATGCTCCACAGAGGTCTCATAAACCGGAACCACACCCAGCCTGCACAAGACCCTGAAAAAACTTCAGGCTTATCACCACTTGCCAGCATGTGGCGGTTCTCCATACCCTCAGGACGGCCTTATTTATAGCCTCCCACTGCCTTCCCTCAAAATAACCTTAGCTCTTAACATCTTGCAAAGTGATTTATGTGAACCAATTATTAACTGAAGTATCCGGAAAGACAGAAACTTAAAGTATTGTCTAAGGTTGAGGGAAAAAAAGATCCCAAAACTGTTGAGATGATTCTACACAAACAGTAACACGTTCCCTCTCTCCTCTTCCCTGTCTCCCCCTTTTCATCCTCTCCCTGCTCCTCCTCGGCCCCTCTCTCCCCTCCTCCTGGTTGTTCCTCTCTTCCCCTAACTTCTCCCCTCCCTTGCTCCTCCTCTCTCCCACTTGCTCTTTCCTCCTCCTTTCACACCTCTTTCTTGCTCTCTCTCTCCCCTCCTCTCTCCTTCTCTCCCCCTCTGCCTCAGTAATTGTTCATGAAGTAAACATATTTTGATCTGGTTAACAGTCTCAGAATTATATCCATTGCTGTAGTGTCAGCTCTAAAGCATCCTAAACCTGTATTTTGGCAGTATTCCACACGCACGAGTCTCAAACCATTGGCCTCAGGAATCCAGAAACCAGGGACTATCTTAAAGGGGAGTGGCAACATTCAATTTATGCTTTGTGTTTATAAATGTTGAGGCTGCATAATTCTGAGTAATATTCGGAAAGTATGTACCTAGAAAGCTATAAAACATGATGACTGAGTGGTGAGTTTTCCTAAAGACTTTCCTTTCTTTCTTTCTTTCCTTTCTTTTCTTTTCCTTTCTTTCTTCTCTTTTCTTTCTTTTTTTTTCTTTTTAGAGCCACACAAAAACATTGAAATAGGAAAGAAAATCTAAATCTCATAATTACACTTTGTTCTCCTGCTTGTGCATTTTAAAGCAACCGTTCAAAGCTAGTGCTTTGTAACATACAAACTGGGACTTTGCAACTAAACCAACTATCAATTTATGTTCTTTTTTTTTTTTTTTGAAACAACTTGTATCATCTCGTAGTCCACTTTCCCACTTTCCCTTCTCATTACTACAGCAGTGACTTAGAATAATGTTTGTGTTACCTGGGAGGCGGTTTTCTCATTACTCAATGCACAGCTTATCATTTTCTTGCCAGCTATGGCATTTGATAGCAGGTACGGGGTATCTTCCCAGGCCGGCCTGTCTGGAGAGGGCGTGATGGTGTTGTTTTGCCCCTCTGTCTTCACAAAGGGGCCACATCCTTGATTTCCTCATTTGCCAATCTAGGATAACGTCACCTTTTCTGGGTGGATGTAGGAGCAAATGAAACTGTTCTTGGCACATGCTTCTATCTCTAACAACTACTGATCCTTTCCTTTACTTAAAGGACCTTCCTATGCCTCTTCACAGCTGTGACTTCTGTGCAGAAACACGGGACTTGCTGGAGAGTGGCTTGTTCCCATCCCCATGCTGCTAATCAATATCTGGGCCTATTACCTCAGTTGTGAATAAACGGCCATGTTAATGGGTCTCTGAGCTATGACCCAGGGTGATCATCTTAGCATTGCTTGTGGGCTTATGTGTTCTAACTTTTGATAATTTTCTATGTACTGAACATTGATCTGAACAATTTGCACACATTCTGTTTCACTTAAATGTATTTCACAACTAGAAAGGGGGAAACCAAGCAATCAGATTTTAGACTGCAAGGCTTTTTTTTTTTTTTTTAATGTTTATTCATTTTTAAAAGACAGAGAGAAACAGAACACAAGCAGGAGTGAGGAAGAGACAGAGGGAGACACGGAATCCAAAGGAGGCTCTAGGCTCTGAGCCATCAGCACAGAGCCCCACATGGGGCCCAAACTCAAGAACTGCAAAATCATGACCTGAGCCAAAGCTGGACATTTTACAGACAGAGCCACCCAGGTACCCCAAGATTACAAGGCTCGATCACCTGTGCAACCCCCTAAAGTAGCCTCTTTGGGCCCCAACATTACCAGCATCAGTTGTCCTGACTCAGTGGTGTCAACCACTGAGCACTGACCCTGCAGCCATTAAAGGCATTTCTATGGTCACTATGTGGACCACTCTATGGTCCAAGCTCACTCACTTCTACAGACACTGATTTCCTGCTCTTCTTCCCTTCCTCTCCTCTTTATTCCCTTCCTCTGGTTCCCTTTCTCCCCCTTGAAAAAAACTTAAAGTCTGTTGTGTTCCAGGAAATATGCTCGGGATTGAGGATTCAGAAAAGGTAAGAGATTATTGCTAGCCTGAAACATCACACAATGTAACTGTGAGGACAAGGATAGAGAGTTACACAGGAAAAGTATAGTGTCCTACATCATACTCCCTTGAAAGAAAGAGTGAGGGACGGGGATGGGGGAGAGAGGGACAGAGACAGAGCAGACCCTAGGAGAGCTACACAGCCAAGAAGGGCAGAACGAGGGGAGACGGGGTGGGCAGAACCTATAACTCTCCCTGGGGAGCCTTGGGGAAGGTTTCACAAAGGTGTTTGTATTTGAGATGAATCTTGAGGAAAAGTAGACATTTCACATAAAAATATGAGACATTACAGGCAAAGATGAAGGAAATAGTCCTGTTTTGCCTCGGTAATGGAACATTCCATGGGGCTGGCTTCACGGAAGGAGGAAGGAAGTTTGAATGGGTGCCTCATAGACAGCATCCAAGGGGCTTGTGTCAATATTTAAGATATCGAGATCTTACCTGGTAGCAGGGAGCCACTGGGAAGTTTTGAATCATGATCAGATTGACCCTTTACAAGCTTACCTCAGGCGTGTTCTGTAGGAGACACTGGATTGGAAGGAGATTAAGTAGAAGCTCTTGCAGTGGTTTTGTTTAGAAAGGATGTGGGCGTGAGCCATGGGTGAGATGCAGATGGTGAGGAAGGGCCAGATGGAGATTGGCTGATACAGAACAGGCAGGACTGAGGGAAAGAGGAGGATAGAGGGCATGTGGCACTAGGATTTCAAGGTCAGAGAAGACAGACTTATCACTCCTGGTATTTCTGTCAGTCTCTGACACAAGTCTCATGCAACCTAATCACGTCCCTCCCTCACTTCTTGCCACCTGACCTCGGAGAAACTTGGAAGGCAGTGGCCCCTGTGGCCAAGAGAAGCCCTGAGCCAGCAGATCCATCCCAGGCATCTCCTTACCTGCAGCCCCTTCCCGGGGTCCTCCAGCCCAACGTAGCTGTGGGCTGGGCTACCAGGCTCTGGGCTTATACCTCCTTGGCCCCCAGTTCTGTCCCCACCAGCCTTAGAAATGTCCTTCTTTCTCTCTGTTCCACAAATCCCAACCACAGGGTAGGCAGACTCACCTCCCTAAATCACAGTCTTCTGTGAAATGGAAGCTGAGAGATACTTGCTTCAGATTATGCTAAAATCAGAGCACCCTTCTACTTTTGGAAGCTAAAGCTAAAACGGAGAAGCATTCGTTTATTCACAGACATATTCTCTGAGCTGGCAGCCTGCCAGATGGATACAGTAGAAACATTGATGCTGGGAATTCAGGGATGAGCCAGGTCCCTGCTGTCATGGGATGCACACTCTGGTGTCAGAGAGGCAGACCGAGACAGGTGGGCAAGGCAGGCAACAACGGCAGGTGCAATGATTGATGGGATGGTTCAGGACCTGGTGTTCGGGAATAAGGAGGCAGCGGTGGACCTACCTGAAATAGATTCATAAAGACCTCTCTGAGGAAGTGATATTTAAGACAGAAAGACAAATGCGAAAGTAGCCACAACAGGCAAAAACATAGGTCTAAAATGCTATATAAATGATAAAGTGCAAGTCAATATTGACCAGAAATAAAGGCAGACATCGAGCCACTCTTCATACCCCTATGGAAAGCCAGCCAGGAAGTCATGGGATCTGGAGTGTGGAAGGGACCCTCTACTTTTAAGAAACTCACATTCATCATGCATATAAAGACACAAGTGGGTCTATGAGAGACGCACTATCTCAGGGGATGGCAAAAACTTTCACAAAGAGGAAGATAAATATCCTAGCCTGTGTGGGCCATCTGCTCTCTGTTGCACCTACTCAATCCAGCAGAATAGCCTGGAAGCCACGGACAACGTATAAACGAGGGAGCATCCTGTGTTCAATCATATTTTATTTACGGATGTTGGAAGAGCAATTTTCACAGGTCACAAAATATTTATTCTTTCAGACAGTAAAACCCTAAAATCTCTCCATCATTCATGGGCTTACAAAAATGGGCAGTGGGCTGTCTTTGGTTCTCAGGGCCTGGTTTCATAGTCCCTGCTCTGCAGCAAGGTGGTTGGGAGAGCAAACTTTTGGGCAGACTTATAAGATTCGTTTCCAAACAACTCATCTGCCAGTGGCACACTCGCACGTCTAGGCCAAAGAAAATTTACTGTAATCCCGTTTTGTTCTCTTATCTTTCTATCCCTCTCTTCTTAGGCAAACTTCTTAGAACATAATCTATACTCCCTCCCTGGGGCAAACTGTGTTTAAAAAAAAAACAACTTCGACATACTTCTAGCGTCTGATGCTCTTCCAGAATCATGTCCCTCCCTTAACCCCTATAAGAGGTAGTATTGATGTTCCCTCCCCTTAAAACTGGGCAGGCCTCTGTGAGCACTCCAGCTAACTGAGGGCTATAGAAGGGATGCTTGGAGATTCAGGAGCTGGGTCGAAAAGTGCAAGACAGCTTCTGCCTACTGTTCAGGGTCCACGTGTCTATGGACCCTAGAGCTGCCACATAAGAACCGTGGGTTGAGTGTTATTTCCTCTTAGAGGGTCTCATTGGGTTTCTCCACAGTGGATCTGGTCATAGGCAAAGGAAGAAAGCAGTCCATGTGCATGATGTGACAGGAGTAGGTGTATGGGGCTGAGAATTGGGAGCTTAAGCTAGTGATACACGCAGACGACATTTCCTGGAAGGCTTCAGCAATGGGGTGAACGAGCTTGGACTGGGTCTTGAGTTTAATAGGGGGCTCCTGGAGACATCTGAGGCATCAGAGTAGATTGGTTTCTCTCTAAAGGAGAAACCACTCTGGTTGCAACAGAAGAGCCGGCTTAGGAAGCAGCAGTGATGAGACGTTTGTCTGGAAGCCTGTGACACAGTCTGGGTGATGGGGAGGAGGGCAGTGGCAATAGCCATAGACAGAGAGAATGGGGAGATTCCTGAGACTGTCTGGAAAGAGAGGGCTGCCTGCCTGGCTAGTGGACAGACAGCACAACAACACATATTCTAGCATCTCCTACTACAGTCTTGTCATAGAATAGATCCCTCTCTCTCACGACTATGCCTCCTAGCCTGCTTTCTCTTTCATGAATTTTCTTTTTTCCCCTGTCAATATGCAACACAGTTCCCACATGGGTGTTTCCTCTCCCTTCTCTTCAGTAGACACCGGGGAACCGTTCCTTGAAAGCAAGATGCCACAGATAAGCTCACAGCTGGCCTGATACTGGTGGAAGGACTCTTCTGTGCATCCCCTGTGAAACACCTGCCTCCGTGGGCCACAGACCAGTCCCCCCCAAAGACCCTGGGAACCCTGACCCGGAGCCTCCTCCCAGGTGTTATCTTGACACAATCACCGTGTTTGGGTTTTTAATCTGGGAGATTAAATCTTTACGTGCCTGAGTGGAAAGATCACATCCTTGTAATGTTTCACCTATAAGATTTCTCAGCTGCCTTAGTTTAACTTGCTGTATTTATGGCCCAACTGTAATTTAGGAGAATACTCAGAAAATGCCAATTTCAAAGTGCCGCTCTCTCAAATTGCCACTCAGCAGGGCTTTCTGAGGGAGTGTAGTGAACTGTGGTAAAACTGATCATTTCAGTCAATTAGATTTTTAGGCCAGTCACTTTTTACTGTTCTGAAAGAGAGCAAGAGAGCATTTGAAAGCTTGAATCAATCAATTGTACAGTCTAAATGTAGATCAAGGAGGAAGATACACAAGAAACCATATTTATCCTTTTTGTTTTTTTTTAAATAGGGATGAACCTTGTAGAGGTCACTTGAGTTCTGCTATAGAATGCTCATTTTGCATAAAGTAGATGTTACCACTCTAAAAGATAGGACTACCCAGACTCTTTGGATAGAAATTGGGGTCAAAGAATGAAAAGGCTGGCAGGAAGAGTACAAATGCCTCAGCTGGGGAAGAAGGGGCTTATGAGACGAGCATATAAGGGGGATGATCAGGTAGGCTTTTCCTGTAAAGGCCATAATAACCTTTGACTCAGAAAGTTCTAAGACACTTATAAATAATTGAAATAGGTTGGAGACCACAAGTTCAGAAAACCTATAGAGCTTTTGTGATAGTTCATTTCCTTCATTTAATCCAAGACTGGATTATGGGGTCTAGAGATTCTAGAAAGTCAGACTGTGGTCGTTCCTTAGGCAACTGAAAATGAAAACATCACTAACAGTAGAGCAGGATTAAAGAATGTAAAAAAATCTTCTAATGGACTCTTTACAGTTTCAAATTCAAAAATCTTTCAAAATAGTTTCTTCTATTAAGAAAAGGTTCCTCAGGATGGTAACAAGAGAATGTAGACTGAAATTGCATTGGGGCCATCTAGCTCTTGGACACATCAGGATATCCCTTTGAGACACAGTTTAAAGGACATCTTTTCCACACAGCCATCTGTGACCACTTCAGACCATTACAATCACTTTCTTCCCTTGGTTTTCCATTCCAATTGTTTACACTATTTGCTTAATGCCCTTTCTTATACACCAACACTTTCTGCAGGATCTAGAGAAGCAACACCAGGTTTCCAGCAGCAGGACTGGATTTCTGCCCCTTATATCACTACCTGGAGCCAAGCATAGTTGGGTAAGGATATGGCCAGCAGAACTTTGGGCAAACAGAATCCGCACTAGGGGGATAAATAGAGGTGATTGAATAGGAAGAGATGGAGACAGTATTTAAGAGGATAGAGGAGATGGTTGGACATCTAAAGCGTAGCAACAGCAGGAAGCCACTTGGCAATATGGAGCTTGGAGGGACCACAGGGAGGAGGTATAGCAGAGCACAGATGAACACTCAGGCAGGAGCTAACTACAGCAGAGCTACCAAGTGGGAGATCGGGCCAGCGATTGGCAGGGACCATCTGGAAAGGATTCAGAACCAACTTCAGAGGAGATGTAGCCACTATCAGAGAGCTTGCCTGCAATTCTCTGGCTCCTCCCCTCTTCCACTTTCCATTTTTGCCACCAGTGTCATCCAAAGGCCAAGGCTACCTGGGAGCCAAGTGACCAGGGCACCTCAGAAATCTAGTCCTAGTATTACAGAGCACAGGGTTGTCAGGGGATGGAGAGGACAACATGCGGATCGTTGGCACGGTAAGTCATTCATCTTCTGACAGCTGCCCCCCCATCTTCTTTTTTCAGTTTATTTTTTGAGAGAGAGAGAGAGAGAGAGAGAGAGAGAGAGAGAACCTGAGAACATATATAAGCAGAGCAGGGAGGGGCAGAGAGAGAATCCCAAGTAGGCTCTGCACCAACAGCACAGAAGCCAATACAGGACTCGAACCCACGAACTGGGAGATCATGACCTGAGCTGAGGTCAGAAGCCAGATGCTTAACTGATTAAGCCACCCGGGCACCCCATCCCCTTGCATCAAATCTTAAAGCAATGCTTTTCTAACCCACTTCTTGAGACTAGCACATGAGATTAATTTGTTGGGGAAAGCTAAAAAGTGAGACTGTGAGGACTTTTAGGAAAAATATTTCAAGGATGTCAAATGTTAGATAATTAGGAAAAGAGAAAGTCCTAAATATGCCTAGAGATATAGGTAACTAACATTTGTATTTAAATAATGCTGAAAGTTGAAAGAAACCTAAAATATATGTGATATATTCAGGACTGAAAAACAAAAACAAAATCCCACAATTTCTGCCTTCAACGATATCCTAACTCATGAAAATCAGTTAAAGTGCTATGGGGGGCCAGGGGTGGAAGAGGACAGTGAATAGCTGCTCCTTCCTTCTAGAGGATGGTGTACAGTGTACTATAGAGAATTTGGAAATGCCAGGAAGAATTTGATCCTTCTGCTGAAAAACCAAAGTTAGGAGGTTGGATGCTTAGGTAGGGGATGTGAGCATAATTAGAAGCCAAGGGTCTGGTTCTGATGCTGGTGGTGGCCTTGTTCAGGTCTCTGCTCTGGCTTTCTGGAACAAATAATAGAAACTGGGGAACAGCCCCACTGCACCATCAGTGAACACTGCAAAGAAAGAACTGATTCCTGCGATCTGAAGCCATATGTGTGATTCACTCCAGAGCCTGGTGGGTCCCCACTCTGTGTTCACCCCACAGTCAACACAGGCCATCTGCATCAGATTGCAATTATGCTTCAAACTTGCTCCAAAAATGAAAACTAGATGCTTAGCTTTGCATTTCAGACCCACCCCTTTTTCCACCTGGAAGTAACCTACAAGCTTTATCATCCATAGCCCAAAATGCATTGTTCTTGAAAAAGGTCAAAACAAAGTTTGAATTCCAGCTTCAAGACTTCATGACTTTGGCAATTAGCTTAAACTCCCTGGTTAAGTCACATGAAAGACAGAAATTTAGCAGAGTGTTTAGGTCACAGGAGGTGTTTGATACATTTCCTTGTGTTTTACCTTGCTCTGTTTCTTCTAATATGACCCTGTATCACAGACCAAGAGGTATTGTTTACTTTCCCTACAAAATATGTTGTTTGTTCACCCCTTCATGTCTTTGTTAATAATTATTTTCTTTGCCTGGAGTGTCCATTCCTGTCCTTCATGTGCCATTTAGTGTGGCTTCCTCCATAAAGACTTAACTGATTAACGGACATAGGAAAGACATTTAAACACACACACACACACACACACACACACACACACACACACACACTTTCTGAACCTAATGAAAGAACTAAATCCTGGCAACCTTGAACTGTATCTTTTTCATTTGTGTTTCTCTTGTCCTCCATCTTCAACATCTTACTTACCTCTCTAACCTGGAGACTAAATAAAAAACAATGCTAATATAGGGCCAGAATAGTTTGAGCTAGACAAGTCTATCTGGGTTTGGATTACACTGACCAGTAAGGGAAACATTTCTGCTACCTGCTATGGGAGAGAAGGTTTCCTTTCTAGCAGGTTGGCCTCATTAGCAGGAATGAAAGAAATGCCCTGAACAAAGGAAGAACTATCTCAACGCCAGCCTCAAGCTGGAATGTTTGAGACGATTTCCTTTTCTTGCTTAGCAAGCACTGAGCTTCCTGCTTCTGGTTTGGACCTGAAGTGGAGGTTCCCAAATACCAACAGGAAGGTCATACTTGTGGTCTCCCTCACTTGCCGAGACCTTGCGGAAACCCAAGGCCCTGGAATTTCATGTGGGTGTCCTTTCTCAAGAGATTTCCAGCTGTAATTCCCAGACCAGTGGTAGGCGCTCTATTCTGCAGATCCACAACAATTCTGTTAACTTTTCCAAGATTCCAATATTATCTTGCCAGTGTGGGTAAAATAATTAAAAAGAGTTCCAGTGGGTAGTGGTAGGATTTTAAAACATAGGATAAAAATCTCATTAATTTGAGTTGTGTTAGTAGGTTTCTACATACAGGCAAGGGAAAGGACAAGATTCATCCATTCATCCATCCATCCATGCATAAATATCGAGTACCCATTGATATATCGGTCACTGTTCTCAAACGAGGGTCTTTTCCAACATTACCTCTGAGAAGTCACTTCTATGAACTATTGAGTGTCAACTCACCCTACAGAGATTCAGATGGACAAATAAGATTATTACATGAATTTATTAGTTCCATCCACATGTATGAAGACCTCATGGATGCCAAGAAACCATGGTAGTCACTGATGTAAAGAGGAGTATTTTACTTGTTAAGGCTCACCATACTCTAGATGCTTTTGCAAATGGATCTTAATGTCCACAACAATCCCATGAACAGTCCTCTGTTTTACAGCTAATAAAACTAAGGTTTTGAGAGGGTTTTCAACCTTCACAGGAAACCATCAGAGTCAAGATTCATCCCATTGTTTGAACATTTATCTACTGATGGGCATTTGGATGGCTTCTAATTTGGGGTTATTACAAAAAGTGATATTGCGATTATTCTGGCTCTTGTCTTTTCTGTACACAAGTAATTTTCCTATTTTGTATATACTTAGGAGTAAAATTGCTGGGTCATAGGATGTGCCTATGTTAAACCATAGCACACATTATCAGCCAAATTTTTTCTGACATTATTTTATCATTTGAATTAATTGATGTGGCAAATTCTATTTCCCCAAAATGGCCACAACAATACCTCCCATCCCACATGCTTTCCTTATGCTGTAACCTTAACACTTCCTCTAGCAGGTGATAAAGTCTAGGTCATTTCTCCCTGAACCTGAGTGGACTTTTGTGACTTCCTCGATGGGGGCTGTTCAACAGAATATTCTGTAATGATGGAAATGTTCTCTTTGTATTGTCTAATACAGCAGCCACAGCAGCTACCAGCCACATTGAGCACTTAAAACATAGCTAGGATTATAGAACTGAATTGAATTTGAATCCACTTAAGCTTAAATAGGTATGTGTGTCTAGTGGCCATTGCATTGGACAATGCAGGCTTAGATCAATAGAATACGGTGGAATTAGTGTTTTGTGATTTATGAAGCTAGAACATTAGAATGCCATATACCTGGCCTTGTTCTCTTAGAAACAGGCACTATGTTTTAAGGAAGCCTAGGCAGACCATGGCAAGTCTAATATAGAGAACAATCTAGAACTATGGATCACATATACAGCAGACCTCCCAGACACACCAAACCCAACTCACCAGCCATGTGAGTGACTGATCTTGAAAGTGGAATCTGTAACTCCCACTTAAGCTGTTCTAGCTGATGATGAAGCAGTACAAACAAGCCATCCCTACTGAGCCCTGCCCAAATTGCTTACATAACAACATAATAGTAAAAACACAGAAGTGTTCCCATTAAATTAAGACATAAAACAAGGATGCTAGTTATTACTCCTATTGCCTAAAATTCTGTGGGAGATTCCTTCTAATGAACCAAGGTAAGACAAATAGTATAAAAATTCTAAAAGATGAGGCAAGTTTTTCAACTTAAAAATTCCTGGATAATTTCAGAAGCCTGGAAAACCCAAAAGCATCCACTGAGAGAACAGTTATAAATAAAGGGAGAATTTTGAAATTAATATTTAAAACCCTGTTGGCTTTACTATATTCACATAAGATATACATACTTCTATCACTTGAAGAAAAATCCATTAAGTAAAAGCCTCAAGGAAATAAATGCCCAGAAAAAGAAGTGTGTTATGATTTATATGAACAAACTTTAAGGTGCTCTAATAGAGCACAGAAGGAATTTTGAAAAACTTTAAAGTGACCTATGGAACATAAAATACAATTTGAAGTAATGGGAACTAATGTCCAGTTGTAGTGAAGATAACGTGATGCTGTAAAGATACTCATTTCACCTACGTTAATCTGTAAATTGAAGGTGATTCCAGAAATATTACCAACAGGACTGTCTGTATGAAACCAGACATTGCTAAATCTATATTCCAGGGGAAGATCAGGCCGAAACAACTTGAAGAAGACAGATAAGGGAACAGACTACATGATTAAATATTATTATGAGCCTGGTGTAGCCTTTCTACCGGTGCATGAATAGAAATATCAAAGGAAAAAAGAATATTGGATGAGACTCAAGTATCTGGATATTTAGATTATGATAACATCAGTGTTCCAGTTCAGTGTGTCAAAGGCAGAATATTAAAAAAATGGTGTTGGGACAACCTACTGAGAAAAAAATTAAGGTAAGTCCCTAATGTACCACTTATTCAAAAAATTTGATCTATATGGATGAAATTTTGAAATTAGGATAAAATGACTTTCTTGTAACCTCATAGCAGTAAGTTTTTTCTCAGCAAGATACAGAATTTAGAATTTTCAAAAGACTGATAACAATAACTTCATAAGTTTTTAAAATTTCTACTTGTCACATGCTAGAAACAAAAGTAGTATATAAACAACTTGGGAAATATTTGCAGTATATATGATCAGGCTAAGGGAAAAAGGTCCTTACAATTTACTTAGAATTAACCTAACACACTAGCTTGATAAAATATGGACAAAGGGCACAAATAGTGTTCTACAGAAAAAAAATACAAAATTTTTTAAACACGAAAATGTTTAACCTACTTCAGAATTAGAGAAATGTAATAAAAAAATTTACTTTATAGAGGGACAGGAGGAAATGTGTTTAGCGCTGGTGAGGTGGAAGCAGCCATTCTCCTTCCCACAAGGTTAGTGGGAAAATTCATTGGTATAATCCTATGGAAGGGCAATTTGACAGTATCCATCAATATTCTAAACTCGAGGTTTCAAGTGCATAAACAACTTCACTTTCATCCTGCAGGCAGCTAGCACTTATGCAATTCAATACACTTTTGGGGCCATATTGGTTGTGAGAGCAAACATTTAGAAGGTAGGCGACTGACTGTGTGCAGATAGAAATGATGCGGCACATGATAGTACGGCTACCACAGGGATGACTTTGTAAGACTTACTGCAAATGATTTCCAGTACTGAAAAAAAAAATCAAAAGATGCAGTGCAGTGTTTCAAAGGATGCAAAAAAAACAAAAAAGTGTAAATCTTCAGGTTACAACTGAACAGAATACTTCTCGATAGACACAAAAACTACTGATTTCTAAGATTGCTTTAGAAAGGGGAGGGGGCAAAGGGTTAGATAAAAAGTTTGTTCTCCCTCTATAGCCATTTTTACTGCTTGACATATTTACCATGGATGTGTCCTATTTTTTCCACTTAAAAACAAAAATGAGGTAGTAAAAAAAAAATCTACCTCCTCAAAAATCTCTCCCAGCTTGGACTGGCACATGACCAGAAATTCTTTTTATGAATCAGCCTTTGGGGAAATTCCAGTCTCTGCTTCAAAGGCAACATTAGAAAAATCCATGAAATCCTAGGCTCTGCCCCTACTGACGACTTCACATAGTAGCTGCCTGTTTTTTTTTTTTTTTTTTCCTAGCTGTGTCTGAAACTGACCAGGTCTTTCAGAAACACCGCCCATATAGAGCCTACTCTATGTTGTCTTTCATGGGGCTTACCCTTCCTATTTGTTCTAAAGATGTGGGAGTCTCTGATTGGCTTTACATCTGATTTATGCCTGGAGCCTCCATGAACTGTCCATGAATGTTCTTTTATATCTGTATTATAAAAATTCAATAAAGATTTCTTAATTGAAACAATGAAAGTTTTATTTTTAAAATCAAATTCAATGTAGGGAAGGGAAAATATCCTTGCAGCACTGCCATAGAATTTACCACAAACTAGGCAGTGTTCCAAACACACACATATATAACAATAGATTATACACAGTTATGTCTATACTTTATATATAACATATATATGCCTGCCCAGCTAGACTAGGTTGAGATGAGCCTTGAGTGCAAACAGTCTGGCCCCAGTACATACAATGAGGCTCCTTCTTGTCCTCACCCTTCTTGTCCTCACTCCCTCCTTGAGTGGCCCAAACACCGTGACCCACCATTATGTTCCTTCCCTCACAAAAAGCCTCATCTCTCTGGCCCTCATGGTTCTCTCTGGGCAAAACTCCAGCCTGGTCAGGTCCAACTTTCTGTCTCTTGTGGCTGAAGGGACTGGGCAAAGGCACACCACCCTGCTCACGGGTTATACTTTACATGCACAACTCAAACTCCAAGAGGACCCTCAGTCCCATGTCACAGTCCTGCTGTACCCCTCTGGATACTGTTACTCTTCTAAATGACTATCTAGACCATTGTGTCCTTTGAACCACCACCACCTTCTCCCCCAGCCTCCCAGGTAGCTGATGGGTTGGTCTTGTATTTCTCTAAGGAAACATCCACAGGGGCCAGGTAGCTAACATAAAACGCTGAACTAGAAGCATTGCCTATGGAGTGGGAAGGACTGAAGCTGCCTGACGAGGGCAGAAGCTGTGTGAATGGTCTACTTGCTCCTCAGCTCATTATTCATGGCCGTGAAGTGGGCCAGCCTGGGTTTCCGGAAAGTGGAATCTTTTCAAGAGAATGTGAAGGTTCAGATTTTGCTGTAAAATTTCCTGATCCTAAATACTTTGTGGAAAAAAGGAAAATATTTCCACGAGCTGGAATGTACCCTGTAGGTACCCAGTTTGTAAGTCTGTAGAGAAAAGTGAATCAAGAGGAATCATTTGTTATTTTCATAGAACTTCAAAGAAGGCCACCAGATTTCTAAGTAAGAAGAGTTTCAACTCAAGCTACCATGGATTCTCAAGCATTTTCTCTTTAGCCTGCTGGGATCAGTGCAGAAGCCCAGAAGAAATTTAGGATTATTTGAGATGTTAATAAAGGGATTGTTTTTCGTGTTGTGGGTGTAGAGAAACTACGTACCTTGGAGCTAATAACAGGATTGTGCTTGCTCAAAGAGGGACCCTGATTAAGTGTATCACAGAACATCCAGAAATTTGTATTATTGTGAGCGAACATTTTTTTCCAGCAGACAAAGCTAGTCCTGAAATCTAGGTGTAAACTCAGAGAATCAACATTTCTACCTCACTCCCCCCCACCCCCCCACCAATTCCTTTCCTGGAAAAACCCAGTTGGAGTGCAGAGGACAGGACATGTACCACTATTATGGTCCGGAGGTGTTGACTTGCCACAGCACAGAACAGGGAGTGGGTTTAGGGAAGGAAATGAAAAGACCAAGCAGAAAACCACCATCCAACCTGTAAAATAGGAACTTAAACTATTCTCTTTTTGTAATTGAGAAAATAGAGACAAGTTTATTAACTTAGTAACTGTCACAAACACTAACTGATGCAGCAGTCTGGTCATCCTGACTCCACAGCATAAAAACACTTTTCTATATGGTCCCTTGACCATGAAATTCTATAGTGTATGTAAATTTATTTGGAAAAAAATCACGTAGAGAATTCAATATGTTCTACATGCTAAACAAATTACTTCATTCAGAGGAACTGATTTACCAGAAAGCTGGGTTTATACATTCAACCCATATTTACTGAGTGTCTGTGGTGCTGTGCTCAGGGGTGAACAGCAGAGAGAATACCCCTGCTTTCACAGGGACAGAGCCTAGATTCTAGTACAAGACAGTATAGAGACAATATAAACAATACAGACATAGATGCTTTTACATAACAAGTTATAGAAGAAAACAAAGCAAATGAAATAGCCTAATGTAGAACAAAGGCTCAGACTACAGTCTACTGACCAAATCCAGCCCGCTGCCTGACTTGGTAACGTCTATAAACACAGAGTGTTTTTTTAGTATTTTTCAATTGTTGGGAAAATATCAAAAGTAGACTACTATTTTGCCACACCTGAAAATGATGAGGCTTCAAATTTCAGTGTCTATAAATAAAGTTTTAATAGAACAGAGCCCTGCTTGCCTATTTTCATATTATCTATGGCTTCTTTGATGCCACAGTGGCAGAGCTCAGTAGTTACAAGAGAGACCATATGGCTTGCAAAGCTTCAATATTTACTATCTGGCTTTTTACAAAGAGTGATTCCTGGGGGTATGAACAACTTTGAATTGGGTGGTCAGAAAAAATCTCTTGAAATGAGTATGTATTACGACATGAAGTCAGAGAAGAGGGCTTTATGTTACTTTAAATTGGGTTGTCCAACAAAATTTTCTTTAAGAAATAGACTAACAACTGTTCTGACTGTTCTAGTAACCACCCCCCCCCCAAAGGAAAATAAATGGCATACTTCAGCCATCATCCACCCATAGGCCAAGTTTCCAAAATACAGAAAGTTTGGCTCCAACAGGAATATTTCCAAAAGGTTATATATGAAAACAAGGAGAGGAATTATTGTTATAACACCACGGGTGAGCTTTTTCAGCCAAAGATTGCATATGTTATTTTGATTTTAGACCATCAGATAGATTAATCAGAACCCTCTTTAAAAGCATTTGAACCAAAGGAAACTTGTCTTTTCTGCCAAATGTCCACTGAGTCATTAACAGAATATAATAAAGATTTGAGGCTTTAGTTTTGGAAAAGTTGTCATAAATTCTCCCTAGGACGAACGTTCATCTAGGAACTTCTGCAAATTCCACCCATATTTTAGGTGGAGACTGGATTAGGCTGATGTGCAAGTTGAGGAGGCCTAAAGAAACCTCCTCAGTCAACCAACTCATGTGCTATTAAACAATCACACCCCAAACTAAGGCAAAGAGAAAGGAGATTGGGCCCAGTGACTTATTAGGGACTACCACTTTAGATACATGGTCTCATTTTCATATGAGAATACAATCTTTACAACATTTAATTTGTATGACAATCATACAGATGTGAAAAATTAGGGGAGTAATTATCATCTCCCATTTTACAGAAGATGCTTCATAAATGAAGCTTATGAGGTTTAAGTACCTTGCTGAAAGTCATACGATTGATATGAATCCTCTGTGAAGATTGAAACATGAATCCTGCATGAACAGTAATTCCAGGATTCCTGTGGTGATTGTGATCTCTGGAGCCTGTGCTCACTTGCATCCTCACGCTGTCTCTATCACTCTCACACACATTCACACACACACACACACACACACACACACACAGAGTATACTGTTAATTTCTGTTTCTTGGCATGTAGAAAAACAAACTTAATGTCTCCAACACAGTCTTTTTAGTCCATCAGGCCTGGATTAAAATCCTGGATAACTAACCAGTGAGAAGGTTCCTACTGAGTTACTTAACTTTTAGCTTCTTCACCTATAAAATCTGTTTTCAGCACGACTTATCCACTCACGTTTATTGAACTACCTTTATCTGCCTTTTCATCATCTACTCTTGTTGAACATGTTCGAGATAATTTCCTGAAGGATATGTGTAATGTGTAACAAATTAAAAGACCAACACACATACAGGGAACAAAAAGGCAAAAGAGAAGATGTAGTTCCAGAAAAACAAACAGCTAGACTCTACTAATACAAAGGAGATCAGCCCCATTGGTCATTAAAGAAATACTAACTGAAGTAAACAAAATTTGAGGTTTATCTGATGGGTAAAACTTTGCCAGATTAAAACTAACAGGGTTGGAAAACTGGTAGGAAAAATTGGCAGTGCTCATTAACAGTTGGTGACTGATATTGGTCTCTTTCAAGCCAAGATTCCTATCTTGAGTCTCCTCCCATTTAGCATTAAACTATTGAATGTCCCGCTCAATAAAGCTGCCATTGGAAATGTACTTACGTGTACCAGGAAATTTATCCCATTGAATGTTATCAATCCTATCAAGTGAACAATAAAGTCATTTATCACTTAAAAATGGGGGGGGAGTGGCTCAGTGAGGTTTGGCAACTTATCCAACTTCTTCTGGAAGTAGGAGACTCAGTGTTCACGGGACACTACTGATTAAATATCCTAGGTAAATGGTCTCTACCTGTTCTATAATCTTTACTGCTTTTCTATGCCTACACAACACACTCTCATTGACCATAGAATAGTCTCTGTGTCAACCTTGGTATCAAGCATGGTTATTGTACATGAAGAATTTGTTGAATTAATATAGCCATTCTTACAGCGGCCTTCCTTGATCAGAGTTTAAAATTCCGAGATTAAAGAAGCAACCAGTTTCAGACGCCAACCTTTGTAAAGGCTTGTCATTTGTCCCTTCGTTAATTCAGCTCAGAAATGGAATCATTAGAATTGGTGTCAACCACCTCTTACAGTTTGCTGGGATAACATATCAACATTATTTCAATCAAGATTTTCTTACCCTTGGGGCCCCTGGGTGGCTCAGTCGGTTGGGCCTCCGACTTCGGCTCAGGTCAGATCTCACGCTCATGGGTTCGAGCCCCGCGTCAGGCTCTGTGCTGACAGCCAGCTCAGAGTCTGAAGCCTGCTTCTGGTTCTGTATCTCCTTCTCTCTCTGCCCCTCCCCCTCTCATGCTCTGTCTCTCTCTGTATCAAAAATAAATAAAACATTAAAAAAATATTTTCTTACCCTTAATAGTCAGGGAGAAATAAAACATGCTTTCAGATAAACACCAAGAGAGATTTTTGACCACAGATTATCATGGAAATAACAAATAGGAGACATTTCAGCTAGCAAAATGCGAATTCAGAGGTAAATCATGGAATTCAAGAAACAATTCCCAAACTGGCAGTGTGTCAATACAGGTAATTAAACATCAATCACATAGACCTCAGCTCCTGGGTCTTGGTCCTCCCCCTGAAGCATAAGCCTGCTTGCTCCTGGCCACCTGCAGCTGCCTAGGCTACAGGTGGTGTGCATGGGCACTGTAGTGCACAGTCTTAGGATCCCCTGCACCTAGCAACAGGTGACTTGTGGGTGACTGCACCTGTTGAGGACTTTACTATCAGTCCACCCAGACCTAAGGAGGAAGAACCAGCAGGGTATCATCCCCTCCCCCTCTACCACTATTTTCAGACATACCAAAGGGACTAGTTTTGGGGTTCCCACTAACTTCCAAGAAGGAGGCGTGCCACTCTCTGAGCCCTGCTCCAAGGCCATCTTTCTCGCCAAGGGGATTCTTCTCCCCAAACCTTGCTACATCTAGAGCTTTCCAGAAATTGCATAGAAGAGACCTAGAGCCAGGGAGGGACCTGGGTCAGCTAAGAGTGGTCCCAGGAGTTGGTGTTACTAGGAAAGGCCGAGGCAGAGTTCAAACAAAATGGTATTAGAACAGTACAACTTGTTAATCAAACTGAAGAGAAATTGGAAGAGTTGCCAGAAGGAACTTCCTTGATCAGAGATAGTTCCCATTCAGGTTACCTATTGACAGAATGTGTTAGAACACCAGCTGGACCAAATATAATACCAATATGGGAAGTTCAGCCTGGACTCTAGTCATATGTGTCTAGTCCACGTTTAAACAATTTAACGGCATGACGCATCTGCATTTACTATGTTCAGGATAAGCAGATGGACTGAAAGCCCCCCAGAAGGACGGTGTTCACCTTTACCTGGCCAATTTGCTCTATACATCAATACCATCTCTGTATTAGCTTGGGCTGCTCAAACAAAATCGCACAGACTAAGTCGGTTAAACAACGGCAACTTACTTTCTGGAGGTTCTGGAGGCTGGAAAGTTCAATATCAAGTCTGGAAGAGTTCAGTTTCCGCTGAGACTGCGCTGGTCCTTGAGTCCTTACCTGGAAAGAGAGGCAGGAAAGAAGACTCGCTCGCTCGCTCGCTCTTCCGCCTTATAAAGCTACTGTCCTATCAGATTAGGTCTCCATCCTTATGGCTAATTTAACCTTAATTACCTTCTAGAGATTCTCAGTTAAGATCATATTGGGGGTTTGCATTTCAACTTACAAATTTTGGCTAAGACACTAGTCCATAGTACTCACCATTAACAAATGCACCTTTACTATATGGAGACTGCTTTTATCCATAAAACCAAAGGTACTTGGAAAAATATAAATTCCAGGTAGAAGTGTTACTTTTGAAAAAACATGCCTCATGTGGTGTATCTTGGAGTGCAGCCATGTAAAAGAGAATGAAACTTAAGGGGCTGTTCTGGAATTCCTTCCAAGAGCAACTGAAGTCAATCTAATTAATGCGTATGACTCTACTCCAATAACTAGGCACTTGAATCTACCCCGAGATCATCACCTGAGGGATGTTTCCTTAAGGCAGAACCTAGTGAAGGCTGCAGGTGTATGTTAACAGAATTAATTGACTTTCTGGAGCTCCTTTCAATTAGGTCAAATGTTCTAGCACTGGCAGTAGATGAAGAGGCCTTCATGGAGGCTTTGAAGATGTGGAGGGAACCAAGAAGACACAGTGATTTGATTTTATGTGGCTCATGATCAGAGATATTTTAGAACATTTAAAAAAATTATTTAATGGGGCATCTGGGTGGCTCAGTCAGTTAAGCGGCCGACTTTGGCACAGGTCATGATCTTGTGATGCGTGAGTTCAAGCCCTGCTTCAGCCTCTGTTCTGACAACTCAAGAGCCTGGAGCCTGCTTCAGATTCTGTGTCTCCCACTTTCTCTGCCCGACCCCTGCTCACACTCTGTCTCTCAAAAATAAATAAACATTAAAAAAATTTTTTTTTAAATTTATTTAATTTTTATGAGAGAAAGAGGGGGAGAGAAAGAGAGAGACAGGGAGAGAATCTGCACTGTCAGTGCAGAGCCTGATGTGTGGCTCAAACTCACAAACTGTGAGATCATGACCTGAGCCGAAGTTGGACGCTTAACCGACTGAGCCCTCCAGATGCCCCAAGAACATTTTATATTTTGCATTCCTGTGTACCTAGGAGTCTTGCTGAAGAAAGAAATCATGCTTGTGGGGGTATTTTATGCAAATAACCAATCAACCAAAAAACGTCACCATGAAGTTTTATATTTTAGTTTTTTTTTTTTTTTTTTACTACAGTTATAAACTCTCTCATGTGAATGATTACTATCACAAGGTATTTAAAGGGAGCCTTATTTCAGAGTTATTTCAAGCTGGTCCAAGAAAAAGTCTTTTCTCTTAAGGCTAAAGAGAGGAATGTCATACTATACGGGTGCAAGTCAGTCACAATATATAACCAATGTGATGTAGATAGACACTTTACCCTGTTGAAGCAGGTGTTCTCGAACTGTTGCCATTGATTTTTTGGGAAATACTTTTAGAAATTTCCAAGTTGTCCTTGAATTGTTTAGCCACACAAACTTAGGCAGTGGTCTCCCTTCTGCTGTAAAGAACACTTCAATTTAATTCTTTTCCAGACACCTGCCTCATTTCAAAATGTGTATTTATTGCTGTTACAATTTTATTAGATGATATTAAATTAAAAAACTGACTTTAAAAATCAATTACATAATATACTATTTTGTGTATTTAATAAAAAGGCATTTATTTAAATCACCAGAAAGACTAAAACTAACATGATTGACAACCCCCAGTTGTGGTAAAAATGTTGAGCAGTTACAGGGCACGTAGATGTATATAAGTTTATATAAGAACTTAAGCAGTAACATTGAATGAATGCATACCCTAAGATTGTATCAGTTAGTGATTTTTACACAGTTCTAAGTAGCAGACTAACAGACCAACAAAAACTTTTGGGTCCTGTAGCAGCAATCTTTATTTCTAGCTCATATGAAAGAAGGGCAGATGGCTTTTAGTTGCTGTAGGTTGGGCTCAGATGGACTTTTCTCCAGACCATGGGTTAAATTCAACACCACACTTCCCAGGATATGTCCTTTTCAGAGCCCCAAATGGACAAGCAGAAAAAGTACATGCCTCTTAAGGTCTAGGCTCAGAACTGGGAACTGAAACTTGCACCCACATTGCTTCAACAAAGGTGTTATGTCCAAGTCTAATGTCAATAGAGCAAAGAAATATATCCTTCCAAAGTCTATTCCTTAAATATTGATTTTGAAGATAGTTCAATGGAAACATAAATGCAAAGAGTTAAAAAAAGAGTAAATTAAAAAAAAGAAAGATCTAATGGTTTAGCCTATGAGTAATTCCCAAAAAGAGAGAGGGTACTGAAAAAAATAAAAATATGTAAAGACATTGAATATCAATAACCAAGATACAATTATGTTTTTCAATACCAGCCCAGGCAGTTCAAAAATAAAATATAAATAATATATACAATTTATAAAAGCACTCAAATATATCAGAACCAAAGAATGACCCTAATGAAAGATAGACATGATATTTGTTGGGAGATTTAATATTTTTTAAACAATATTAAAGTAAACCTAAGTCAATTGAGAAATATACCCTATTTATGGTGAAGAAAATACCATAAATATGTCATTTGCTCTGAATTGATTCGCAAATAAGGTTCAAGATCAAGCTTTCTATAGACTTTTAATGCTGATTTTAGAACATATATAGAAAAACCATGAGAAATTAACATAATTTGGAAGGTGAACAAGTTTGGGGGAATTTTCCTAAGTGATACCAAAATTTATTGTGAAGCTACAGTATATAAATCAGTGTTAGATGCTGAGATAGGCAAATAGATCAAAATAGATCCTATAAACAGATATATGCATGTGGGAAAATTTGATTCAAGACAGTATATACCACCATAAAAATAAAGTAGAATGGAACATCAATAGAAGTATAATGTAACATTATATAAAATTGGTACTTAGTGGTAAATTTATAGCTTAGAGGCATTTATTTACAAACTAGAAGAACTAAACACAAATAATGAAGAATTTACATTTGTTTAATTGGATAAACAATAAATTAAAAAATTTAAGATGTATAGTGATATAATAAAATGGCAAAAAAATGCAGTGAATAGAAAATAATTAAAAAAGTATGTCTATTATGCTTGGGGTACTTATTGTTTCCAACTATTTAAAAAAAAAATAGTTTATTGTCAAATTGGTTTCCATACAACACCCAGTGCTCTTTCCCACAAGTGCCCTTTTCCATCACCAGCACCTCTTTTCCCCCCTCCCCCTTCCCCTTTACCCTCAGTTCGTTTTCAGTATTCAATAGTCTCTCAAGTTTTGCTTCCCTCTCTCTCCCCAACTCTCTTTCCCTCTTCCCCTCCCCATGATCTTCCATTAGGTCTCTCCTGTTTTCCTGTTAGACCTATGAGTGCAAACATATGGTACCTGTCCTTCTCTGCCTGACTTATTTCGCTTAGCATGACACCCTCGAGGTCCATCCACTTTCCTACAAATGGCCAGATTTCATTTTTTCTCGTTGCCATGTAATACTCCATAGTATGTGTGTGTGTGTGT
>NC_043714.1:66958385-66974849 GCF_006229205.1 Suricata suricatta | reverse complement strand
TCTATAGTCTCTTGATTTGTTCATTTTAGCCACTCTGACTGGCGTGAGGTGGTATCTCAGTGTGGTTTTGGTTTGTGCTTCCCTGATGATGAGTGATGTTGAGCATCGTTTCATGTGCCTGTAGGCCATCTGGATGTCCTCTTTGGAGAAGTGTCTGTTCATGTTTTCTGTCCATTTCTTCACTGGGTTATTTGTTTTTTGGATGTGGAGTTTGTTGAGTTCTTTATAGATTTTGGATACTAGCCCTTTATCTGATATGTTATTTGCAAGTGTCTTTTCCCATTCTGTTGGTTGCCTATTAGTTTTCTTGATTGTTTCCTTTGCAGTGCAGAAGTTTTTATCTTGATGAGGTCCCATTAGTTCATTTCCAACTATTTTCAACTTCCTGTTTCTTGACTGTTCAATACGATCAATTTTACAAAGAAGAGGTATATGAATTAGAAAGGAAAAGACAAAAAACTATGTAAACTGAAGGTAATGTAACTGTCAGAAAAAAAACAAATATAAGAAAATGTGTAAATAATTGTTAGAAAGAATAAGAAACTCATGGAGTTTTCTAGGTATATGATAGTCATAAAAAAACAATAGCATTCCTATTTGCCATTTTAACTGACTGGGAACCATAACAAGCAAGTGATTACCATGCAGTATATCTACAAATCAGTGAGATAAAAACAAAGAACGAATGAAAAATATGCAAAAACCATGAACCAGATATTCACAGATGAACTAACCTGAATGTACAAGAAACATGAAAACATCTGCAACTTCACTAGCAATCATGTGATTTCTCATTGATATGAGATACTTTATCCCCATTAGAAGGACAATATTTTAAAAGTATTAAAATATCAAATATTGGTAAATAAAATAGCAAATACTGGTAAAGATGTCACTGGGTAGAACTCATCCATCTTTAATGGGAGTGAAAATATGATATAACTAGTTTGGAAATAATTCGCAAAATCCAGTAAAGTCAGAGATGTGTCTGTCATGTGACCTAGGAGTTTCCCTCTTCTAACACACATTTGTATACATGAGTCCTTGTGCAGCTGTGAGTGAGTATACAAATGTGTGTTATTGCAGTGTTTGTAACAAGTTGATAGGCACCTAAATAGTCTTCAAACCATGGTACTTTTACAGAATGGAATACAATACAAAACTTAACATAAGTGAAAAAGAACTACATCTTTTTGCAGAGTATGTTTCAAAAGCAATTTCAATAAAATAAAATAAAAACAAAAACAAATTGAAGAGTAATACGTACCATATAATACTATATAAATATAATTTAAAATGTGCAAAATAATTTCTGTAAAGTTGTAGGAATAGGAAACAAAATTCTGGTCAATTGATAGAGGGCATGAAGTAAGAAGAAACCTAGGGATCCAAATATATCTGCTATGTTTTAGAACTTAAACAATTAAATATGATATTGGCTACACAGATATTACTCTATTATGTTGTCTTAGGCTAGTATAATGAAAATGCTTTTAAAAAAACTAGAGCTATGTTAGCTAAAAACAAAAAAAGTTAGCTCTTTAAATGTGGTCCCAAATCCACAAATTTTTTACTGATTTCTAAAAATTATTTTCCTACTGAGAGTTTTCCCCAACTATTATATAGGAAAGCATATATATAATAATCTATAACCAATTTTCTAAGTCCAGAAGAATTCTGTGTCCAGCAAAAGGTTGAATTTCTATTTCAGGACTTAATTGTATTTAGAAACACTTAAAGAAAGGCTTTAAAAAATTATCTAGATGACTACTTTTTAAAATCTTTTATAACAATGTTTTGTTTTATTTTCAAGTGAATTCTTACCCAAACTCCCACGTATAAAGCATGTAAAAATGGATCTGCTTTCCACCACTAAATCTCTTCTTGGCTAAATGGAACCAGTGCTCCTTGGAGAAATGGCTCACTGTGGTCTAGTCAGGGAACATTCCAGATGCACCTGGACACTCTGGCCAGAGTAAAGAGGCACTCAAAAACTAATGGTGTCACATCAAAAGGACCCGGTCGATGATCTGTAGGAGCTCTCACTGGCCTTAGAAGGCACATTTGGGAATTAAGAAGATTGAATTGTGGTGTATTAAAACACATCCAATACATCACAATTACAAGTTGCAAATGATACTACAAACCAAAATAAACACAAAACAAAATCAACACTCCTCATTCATGACCAGAGAAAGTTGCATGAACACGAAGACTACTCTGAAAATTAATAAGTACTGGGAAAGATTCAAGCAAACAAAAATAGTAGACCCTTCTTATGTTTTTCTTGCCCTCACAGGCGCTGGTTGAAATTCACTGATGGAGGCCATCCTTCCATTGGAAACTAAGAAATCCTCTGAGAAAGTTCCATCAGGGGTTCTGCTCAGAGTATCAGTCTGCCACTGCTGGAGGGTGGGTCCCTGACCCCCACCCTCTTGAGCTACCCATTGAATCTTTCAGAACATTGACTTTGAGAATACATTTTCTCAAAGAAAACTAAGGTTTGTGTTTCTACAGCTCTTATCTGTTGAGTACTTTTTCTCCAATAATGTATTTAAAAATAAAGAGCCTGACCCTCTTCAACATGACCGTCTTTTAGGTATGTTCAGGCAGCTTTCAGGTGTCTACCTGTCAGTTCTAGATAACATATCTCTAGTTCCTTTTTTTTTTTAATGTTTGTTTATTTAGAGAGATAGGGAGCGAGCAGATAGATAGACGGCGAGCAGAGAGCAGCGCAAGGGAGGGTCAAGAAAGAGGCAGAGAGAGAATCCAATCAAGCTCCTCACTGTCAGTGCAGAGCTCAATGTGGGGCTCGATCCCACAAACCAAACCATGAGATCATGACCTGAGCTGAAATCAGAGTAGGATGCTTAACTGACTGAGCCACCCAGGTAACCTCTCTAGTTCTTTCCTTTAACTCTTGACCACATAACATGGGTTTTGTTCCCTCCTCATCTGCCCCTCTCTGTAGACAATGCTCCATTTTATCTTTCCCTCTTTTATACTGTGCACTTGGAATTAAAGGGGAAATTCCATGTGGAACATGACTAATACAGCATAATGAGGAATTAGTATTAATACTTGTTAACATAGCCCATATGATCACTTGGCTATGTAATACATTCACACACAAAAAAGCACTGAGCATAACTTTTTAGGTTTGGAAATCTGGTGCTACTCAGTAATCACTGTACAATTTAAAAAAGTTAAACAAGAAGACGGAAGAATGATTTCACCCTCAGGAACTCATCTTGGGTACATTTTACACACATTGCAAGAGGGATAAATCCCTGATGTTTGGAGTAGGGTTTTGTTTTCCTTCATGCCTTGCAAATTGTGCCTGAGACTTAACACTATGTGAGAGATGCTGAGAACATATCCATTTTCTATGCTTCCTGAAAACAATTCGGCAGGCTCTTGGTGAAAAAAATTACAGTACGCTATTGTTCTCATGAAAAATTGATTTGTTGTATTTTATTAGTAGCTTTTACATGAACAAAGAGGAAACCAGAACAATATGTAATTGAGATAAGTGGGGGGGGGGCGAATATTCTCATGCTGGGAACCTTTAAGCTTTAGGTCAGTTTTTGACCATGCCCCATGTCCTGCAGGACTTTTGAAAAAAATGGAAGGAATTCTGTGGATTGGTTCCCAGTTTATAGTGTGCTCAAGAAAGACGAGATCCTTTAGGTCCTGGAAGGAAGGGAGAGCTGAGGATAAATGCCTCTTACAAAGGAGCATCTCATACATGCCCGCTACTAAGTTTATTGTTCCCGTTCGAGCATAAATAAAGGTCATCAGAAAGGACCACTTAAGATACATTCTAAATCTAGTAGACTGTGCCCCCGCTATCTTTTCCACAGTCTTTCTGAAGCTTTTAAGTGATTCAAATTATTATTTGATGCTGTTTAAGCACTATGTTTTTCTAAGATAACCACTCTGCCTTAAGCAGTTCAAAATGAGAAAGAATAGGCTTAGGAGATACTTGTCAGAGAGCAGAAAAAGAAGCAAGCAGAGTACCCCAAAGGACTGAAGAAGTAAAGGCTGTGGTGTCACAGAACAAGCGTTAATGTGAATGTCCCATTCATTCCGCAGTGTTTACAAGCAAACGAATACTATGAGGTGCAATGCAAGATGTAGGAGACAACACGTGGTGAATAACTTTTGGTTTGGGCTTTCTTGCAGTTTATAGTCTTGGAGTTTACAGTCTACAGCCTACAGTTCAATGACAGACATTGAACCAATAAACTGCATAAGATATTAATTCATTGCCATTGTTATACATGGTATGAGAGAACTTCAGATTTCTGATAAAAATGGTCTTTAATCCAATCTGGGGTGGAAGATGAGGCCAACCTCCTCCCGGGCCAAGGGAGTTAACAGAGAATGGGCTAGCCAGGGGAAGGGGGAGGTATGTGGAAAGGGAACTTTCTTCAGGCTGGAAAGAAAAGGATCCATGAAAGCCCTGAGGCCAACTGGGCATATTCAGGGACATGTGTCCGGAACAGTGAAATCCTCTGAAAGAGACAGAAAGTGAAGTTGCAGGTGCAGGCTGGAACCAGATCACTTGGGGTTTCATAGACCACAGAGGACTGTGCCTTACAAACAATGACTGTCAATGTAGATTTTTAAGTGAGTAACACAGTTACACATTCCAGTTTAAACTATCAGGTTGGAGACACATGGCTAGCTCAGACCAATGGGGCTTGTGACTCTTGATCTTGTGGGTTTGAGTCCCACATTGGGTGTGGAGATTCCTTAAAAATAAAATCTTAAAAAAATATCATTTTGGTTATGCTAGGTCAAAATGAAAAAAAATTTTTTTTTTTTGCGACTTCTTTTTCTGTTGAGTGACCCTAGGGAAATGTCTTTAGGTAATTGAGCCTTGGTAAATGCATTGGCAGAATCAAGGGAAGAAATTAAATAATTTTGAAGACCTCACACCTCTTTAAATCTGACCTGAATTACCCTGGCATTCTCACTTTGTCCCTGTGCCTTGGCAAATTTGATTTCCTTTAACAGCTAGCAGTTACTCCTACACCAGCTCTTAAGAGAATTTGCTTTTTGAGAACCATGTCTCAAAAGCACAAAATGTCAAAGGCAGGCATGAATTGGAAAGGAGGAGACACAATTATCATTTATGCAGATGATGTAATTGTCTCTCTAGATATTCTAAGCTTCACTCATAAAACAGTAAGGACTAAAAAGAGAGCTTGGAATGGAGAGGTAGGTATAAAGAAATTTTCATATAATCAAGAAATTTTCTGCATCCTGGCAGTAACTGGGCAGAAAATAGAGGGAAAAAAAGTGATTTATAATAATAAAATATATTGATAGTAGATTGAATTAATATATTAAGAAGTGGGTACTTTGTGGAAGCAGTGTCTTTGCAGATAGATCTAGAGATGGATCTACCTTGGGTCACCTACCTGGGCCCTAAATCCAAAGATGACATCTTAATAGGAGACAGATGAGTGAGGCATGAATGAGGAAGGGGGAGAGGTCCATGTGAAGACAGAAAGAGAGGTTGGGATGATGTAGCCATAAGCCAAGGAACCCCTGGGGCCGCCAGAACCTTGAAGAGGAGAGGAAGGCATCTTCCCTGAGACTCTGAAGGAAGCACATGCCCAATGACCCCTTGATTTTGGACTTCTGGCTTCCAGAATAAATTTCTGTGAGCAAGGTTTTGGGGTATCTGTCACATCATCCACAGGCAAATAACACAACGTCAAAGGCTTTTTCTTGTTCTCCTTTTCTGTTCCTTATGCTGATGAAGAAAACAACTATCCCTCTGAGCCTGGAGCATCTGGTTGCTATCTCTTTGCTGCCGAGACTAAATGAACCAGTGTGCAGCCAAGGTAATTCTCTCCCCAAAACCTGATGCCAGGTGCTCTGGGTTACAGGATAGTTAACAGTAAGCTCAAATAAAGAAAATCAGCTTCTGAATATGAGGCCATCCTTTAAAATCCATTGTACAGCCCTTAAATTTGGAACTATTGACCTCTCTCTGCCGCCATTCATACTCTTTCATTTTACAGGAGAGAGAACGACCTATTCAGGGAATTTGCAGGTAATTCTAGCTTTGCCAAAGCATGAGTTATGGAGACTAGAGTGATTTAAATTATTATTTAATTGGGGACTCAACAGTAAGGACAGCAATGCCATGAAGAGGAGTGTAGACTTGAACTATTCACATCAAGTTCATTAGCCTTGATTTCTTCATCCATCAAGTATGAGCACAGAACCCATATCACAGAGTTGATGATTCAAGAAAACGCCTTATAGGATATCTGACGGAGGAGGTGCTTAGTGTAGGAAATTAATGTTTCCCTTTCTCCATGATCTTTGAAAACTTTTATCTCCAACTTTTAAAACTTCAGGTGGCAAACTGCTCTAACTTCTACCCTCAATCACAGTATTGAAAGCATAACGCTCTATGAGAGGTAGGATAATACAGCATCAAGACACATTTCTTCTATGATACACACCGAATGGATGGTTTTTTTCCCCTTTAGTTCACCACTTGGGTAATCAGGTAGAAGTGCTTTTTTGGGGCAATGGCTAACAGATAGGAGGGAAGGAAACAACCTCTCTGAGACATCTTCGCTCTAAGGTTTCCCTTCCTGAGCACAGTGATCCTGGATCTTACTGCCCTTTAGTGCATCCAGAATGTTCATTCTGAAAGCATTTCCTGTGGGCAGTAATGCCCCTGAGAGGAGTGAATTCCGGGTCAGTACATCCCTTCTTTATGAGAGTTCACTGAAGTTGCATTTGAAGTTTGGTGTGACTGTCTGGCCTTTTGAACTTTCAGAACAGGGGGATGTTGGGCAAATACCAGCAACCTAGATAAGATACCTATTTGTGCGAAGGAGTTTCTATGTGTGTCTCATCTTTTCTTCGGGTCTGTTCCCAATTCTTATTTGCAAATGCTTTTACTCCAATGTTACCCAGGTCTTCGCCATCTTTTGTCAGCTTAAGATTTTAGTTTGCTGGCTGTCAGCCACTCGGGCTCATTTAAAAGGAGTCTAAAAGTTCTCTGCATTTCTCAATCAGGTGCAGAGTTAATGTGCTGGAGCTTTCCTTAGATTGTATTTGTTTTTCTTGTTTCCCCTGAGGGTGAGGACATATGGAAGATCTTAGCTGAGGTCCGCACACTGGGTTCCGGGAAGACCTGGCTGTGACATCTGTCACCTCGCTGGCTGCTGGGCTTGATGCAGTTGATTGGCTGGCTGCGAAAGAGGTGTGGGGAGCAGAGTTGCATGTTTTCAGCACTGATGCATATAATTTGAACCAAGGCTCATAGTTTGTTGGAGGGAGAAGCAACCTTAAAGATTATTAGGTTCAGTCCCTTCATTGTAGACACAAGAAAATGGAGACCCAAGACATTGGACAGCCTTATCCAAACTCTCACCTAGAAAGTAATTCCTATTTTGCAATTAGACTCTTTGTAAGTGTGCAAAACAATGTGGTTTGGTAGAGAGAAAACAGTATTGCTGTTAGACACACATGTCTTTGACTCACTGCTCTGCTCCCTTCTGGGGATGTGACCTTGTTGACAGGACTGTTGCATGGATTGGAGATAATTTATGTAACAACATTTCACACATTATAGACCCTCACTAAAAATTAGTTTGACTGTTGACCAGAGTAGAACTCTGTGAGCTCCCCATTATCAACCAATATGAGGCATGATAATCCATTTTATTAATTGATTTGCAGAGTTATGTCTGGAAACCTTATAAATGCTTGCTAGAAACCCTTTCTGGGTGCTGATTTTACTCTCCAAGCTGATTTGTGTTGCCTACCCTGCATTTATATTTAAAAGGAAAAGTTAATGTGAGCTATGTAAATTTCTCACATTATCTTGGGAGAGAAAGATCCTGAAACCCGAATGTAGCCAACACTTTTATTTCCCTGCATCGAGAAGAGTCCAGGCTCCAGCCAAATTTTTTAGGATGACAGCAACTTCTGAGGTTATCTGGACAGCATGTAGTACCCCCTACAAACAACTTGCAGTTATATGCCCAGGGAAAATGAATTCCTGAATTCCTCTTGCCCTTTATCCTCCTCTATAAATTATAAGAAGCAGACTCTGCATGGGATCTGGTAACTCATGAAGCATTTTAATGTTCATAGGCTCATTTTTTATTTTCAAAATAACCTTATTAACTAGACAGGGGAAAGATGATTATCTTTCTTATTTTCAGAATAAAAAAATTTATCAGTAAGCATCTGCATTTTTAAATTCTTCACTGACCCTCAATGCATAGTTTTTAGTATTATTTGTTATATTGCCATGTGTGTGAGTCCCAAAATTTGGGGACTTCCAAATCTGACTTCCATGACCCGAATCCTCCCTACCTCTCTGCCTCCTCTCCTGCATTCATCCCTCTGCTGTACATTTCACGCAGTGAGCACAATGCACCCCTGCAGTTGAGTTTATCACTTTACAGTTGGGCTGTTGTAGCTGAAATGAATTCATATACGTTAAAATGTTTAAGATGGTTGCCAGCACAGTTAGATCCTAAGAAGTATTACCCTTTAGTGTTTTGTTCTTGCTCCCTCCAGCTTAAACATCTATTTGACCCTTCTGTGTCTGCCTAACCATTACACACCATTTAAGACGTCCCATATGTCACCTCTTTTTGTGAGACATCTGACTATACACCATACAAACTGAGTTACGTGGCTTGAGTGTTTTCACACTCACACTCTTCCATTACTGCAAACGAGAGCTTCTTACAGATTTCTAATTATCCATTATCATTTCTATCTCCCTTTCTAGATTTGAACACAGATCTTCCCTGTTCTGTGTCCTGCTCATGTTCACATGCTTATGTCTTACTCACGTCTACACACTGGTGTCTAGTCCTGAGTCTCTTAGGGAATATTTAACGGGGACTCTGTGGCTTGAATCAAATGATCTTTGCACCAATAGAACTGGAAAGTCAACAGAAAAAGAGACTGTGTTGATTCCTTTAAACTCCCCCCAGCTCATCCAGCACAAGGCCCTGTTCACTTAATCTTTTCCAGTTTTCAGGCCCTCCATTAACTTCCTATCACAGGAATCCTCAAGATTCAGACAGCCCCATGTTCCAGAAGGGGTCTTTGTGTAGCTCTTTTCAAGTGAGTAAGGGTCATGGGCCAGATATCTTGGTATCTTCTAGTAAGAGGAACCAAATGCCTCCAGTTTCCTTCCTACTGAGAGGCAGAAAGTTCACAGGGTCTACGTTCTCTTTTCTTTGCTTCTTTCACGAGGAGAAAGCATGTGCCCCAGGCCCCTGTGGCTCGGGTACCACCTCTCTGTCCTGTCACTGTGTATGTTACTTGACTTCCCCTGAAGGAGATTAATTAGCCGTGAAGCCAGCCTCTACCTAGGCTCCCTGATTTGGGTTCAGTCATGGTATTTTGGGACCAACTGGAGACAATGCAATTGATTCAGAACATATGTAGGCTTCTCAGGAAATCCTCTGTAGAAGTCATCAATAATAATAATTAAGAAACTCTCTGCTTGCAGGCTGACATAAATATAATTATGTGGGTGATTTCTGCTTTAAACACAAATGTGCTTCCTGTTTGGGATCCCCAAAACAATCTGTGAGCTATCCATCTAATTATTTCTTGTAAAAGACGTCAGGAATAATAAAATGCTGCAAACAGATTTATGAAGGGATTTGGACTTCAGGAAGTGTGAAGAGTAAATGCATGTTTACATATTTTCTTTCCCCCAAATCTACCAAAAGGAACCAGAAGTGACAAAGGACAATAAAAGAAATAAAAATAACACATTGGATTAAGAGGTACAAATTTCCAGTTATAGAATGAGTCATGGGGAGGAAGAAGAATATAGTCAATAATACTGTAATAATGTACAATGAGAGATGGTGACTACACTTATTGTGGTGAGTGTTGTGTGGTATAATGCATAGAACTGTCAAGTCAATATGTTGTACACCTGAAACAAATATAACATTGTATGTCAACTATACTTTAGTGAGAAAGAAAGAAAGAAAGAAAGAGAAAACATTATTAACCCAAGCCCAAGGAATGAATGCCTCCAGATCACTAACCCTGAAGAATATTTTCTAGATATAGTACCATTTGAATCAAACAGAAAAAACATTATCTGCTGAAATTAGGCAAAAATAAAATTTGACTTGAAGTGCCTGGGTGGCTAAGTTGATTGAGCAACTTACTTCAGCTCAGGTCATGATCTCATGGTTCATGGGTTTGAGTCCTGTGTCAGGCTCTGTTCTGACAGCTCAGAGCCTGGAGCCTGCTTCAGATTTGGTATCTCCCTCTTTCTCTGCCCCTCTCCTACCTGTGCTCTGTCTGTCTCTCTATCTCTCTCTTTCTCTTAAAAATAAACATAAAAATGTTAAAAAAAATAATAAAATTTGCCTTTGCTAAAATTTGTCTTTGCTTTTAGCTCACCATTTAGCTTTGTTCTAGAAAGTAGTAGTCAATGACACTTGTCAGGAAGAAATAATTTCAAAGTTGGAGAGAAGATAAAGTTATTATTATTTGTATGTAAAATGATTGTACACTTAGAAATGAGAATCTACTTTAAAAAAAAGAAAGAATTTTAAGAGAATTCATGTATTATAAATAAGTATATCAAAATTTTTCTTAGAAAAAGACCCAGGCAAGGGAAATAAAAGAAAAAATATTGACACTACATCTGTACTGTTGGTGGAAATGCAAACTGTTGCTGCCACTCTGGAAAACAGAGTGGAGCTTCCTCAAAAAGTTAAAAATACAACTACCATACAGTCCAGTAATTGTACTGCTTGGTATTTACCCAAAGAATAAAAAACACTAACTCACAGGGATACATACACCCCATTGTTTGCAGTAACATTATCTACAACATCCAAACTACAGCAGCAGCCCAGGTATCCATCAACAGATGAATGGATAAAGAAGATGTGGTATATACATGCAATGAAGTATTACTCAGCCATCAAAAAGAATAAAATTTTGCCATTTGCAACAACATGGATGGAATTAGAAAGTATAATGCAAAGCAAAATAAACCAGGCAAAGAAAGACAAATACCAGCTCATCTTACTCATACGCAGACTTTAAGAAACAAAACAAGCAACCAAATAAAGGGCAATGAAAGAGAGACATAAACCAAGAAACAGACTCTTAACTATAGAGAACAAACTGATAGTTACCAGAAGGGATGTGGGTGGGGAATGGGGGAGATAGGTGATGAGGATTAAGAGTACACATATTGTGATGAACACTGACTTGTGTATAGCATTGTTGAATCACTAATTGCACACCTGAAACTAATATAAAACCACAAGTTAATTGAACCGGAATTCAAAAGAAAAAGACTTGGCAAGATAAAGTTTTCAGCTCTTTCAGTTTTAGTGTATAAATTTAATAATTTTAAAGTTTGATATGAGCACAATAAAAGCACCAATTGATTTCCCCCCTCAGAAGTAGGTAGAAAAATCAGAATGGATGGCAAAAGGTGGACCAGTGGGAATGGAGAGAATATACGCCTGTCAAATATTTGGTTATGCACAGTGCTGTAGCAAATTTAAATTGTTTGTTCTGGTCCATAAACAGAGAAACACTTGTTCAATCACATGAGATAAGTGGTCTATCAATAGACCACGTACATTTAGAAAAGTAACAGATTATAAAGAAAATACCTCAAAGCAATGGAGAAAAGAATATTTAATAAGGTATGGTTGAACAATGAATTAGCCATTTCATTAAAAAAAAAGATTAAGCTATACCTCCTAGCTCACATTTATCTAAAAATCATTTTTGATGCATTGAGCTTTTGAATTTAAATATAATGGTCACAAGAATGCCATTAGAAAATAGGGTATGGCTTTCACAGGAAAATGTAACTCAAAATCCTTGAAAGAAAAAAATAAATTTGACAAGACCTTAGTCTGAAAGGATTTCTTTGTGTTATTTCTATAGTCCAAATTGAAAGGTGAACAGAATATTAGAGACAGATATTTGTAGCACATGAAGGGAAAAGGGTGAATTTCATGATGTATAAATATTAAGATGTTTTAAAATCCTGATATTTAAAATTGCTTAAGTCACTGAGAAAAAAATGACCAAAAACTCAAGGGCAAAACTGAAAAAGGGCATAAATGGGAAATCCACATAGCAGAAGAAATGTAAATAATTTATGAAAGTCATGAGAATAAAAACATGCTGAACCTTACCTCACAACTATGAGTTACCACTTTGCAAAATCAGATTGACAGAGATCAAATAATTTTTCAGTGTACAATATCAGTTAGAATTGTTGGATATACTGTTTGTAAAAGCATAAATTGAGTCAGACTCTTAGGAAGACAATGTGCAATATTTAAAATGGAATAAATTTTGATCAAGCCAATTGAATGCACAGGTTAAATTATATGAGTTCAACGTTATGTGTAAAAGAATGCAATGTCATTCTGTTTGTAAATTAGTTATGGGGATGCTGTTTTCATCAGATTAACTCAATCAACCTATAGATCACAGTAACTTATTGTAATGGAAATTCATTTCTTATTCATATAAAGTCAGGGTAGGTTTTCTCAATTCACAGGGGAGCACTACACCAAATAGTAAATCAGGGATGTGGCCTTATTCAGTATGTGGCTCCAACAGTCTCTAATACTGCACTCCTAAGGTCTCTGGAAGAGGGGGGAAATGTAGTTCCATATGCTGTTCACCAGGTGAGGAAGAGCCTCACGTAACCAGCAGCTGCATACCAATTCACATGGGAATCTAGAAAATGTAGCTTAATCCTCTGCTCAGAGGGAAAATCAACAGATTTGGTACATGACTCTCCAGCTTATTTTACAGTTACTAATAAGAAACAAGTTAAAAGATTATACCACAGCTCTGAAATGAAATCACATCTATCTATTAAAAAGAATGAACTGGATTTGCATATATCAATACAGAATGACTTCAAGATAGATTTTAATAAAAACAAGGTAAAAAAGAGTATGAATAGGATAAAAAAATCCAGTTCTTTAAAGATAATTACAAAAATGGATAAATTGTTCTATTTAACTTGCTAACTTGATAAATGATAGAGAAATCAAAGTTATGCAATATTAAGGATGGGGAGATTAAAGTAATTTAAGCATACACTTCACGAGACTTCACAGCACATTTATAATTCTAGGGGAAATTACCCCAACTGTATTCAACAAGAAGAAGAAAATTTGAAAAGTCAATGATCAAGAAATAGATATTTAAAGAAGTACACAGGAAAAAAGATATACCAGAGCAAGATAGTTCCATAGCTGAGTTCTATCATCTCCATTTAATGCTGTTGGCCTAACAGATTTGTGACAGATTAGTGTTAGGAGCAAAAGAGAAACAGAGAGTCAGGAGTGCAGCATGGCTGAGATAGTCTGCAGTCTGAAATACTTTGAGTGTTTGACGCCAGGTGACACAGACTTTTCCAGAACCAAGTCTACTTGTCCAAACCCTGGAAAAACCTACCACATGCAACTCAAGCTTAGGCTCAGTAGAGCCAGAACAACCAAAAGCTATTCCAGAACCTGAATTGTGGAAAGCACTTCATAAGAAATGAAGTGAATGAATGAAGGAAAGAGTGAAGGAATAAATATATGGCAGCTGATGATTGAACCAATGAACTTTCCCATTACATATATATATATATATATATATATATATATATATACACACACACACACACACACATACATATATATACACACATACATATACACACACACACATATGTTTGGACAACACATATCATATATATTATATGTATATATATATGTATATATATATTAGGAATATTATAGGCCTCCAAGGACTGGGCCATCTATGAACAAATATTGTGTGAAGATAAAGGATTTGTCCCTGTCATTAGGTCAAAAAACCAGAATTGGAAGCTGCTTGATATTTGTGTGGCCCTATAATTTACTGTGACTGGAAACATTTGCCTTAGGTAGACACCATTCCATGGAAATTTTCCTGAAATACTGGCAAGACATCTCTAACTTTGAGGATATGTTCCAGAGAAGTTGGGCTCCTGTCAAATTAAATCATACGTTAAATAATGAATGTTATAATAATAATAAAAAAAGGGAATTTTGCAGGCAAACTACAGTAGCTGCTGCAATAACATGACAATAACTCAGTGTCAAAGGAATCACCATATATTTTAAAATGAAAAAGGCAGGGTACAAAACATTATACTCTGTATAATCATTTATATATGAAGGATATTCAAATATTTATAAATTGTTTATATTGGTTAGTATGATTTGGGGCAATTTTGATTCTTATTTTTGCTTGCATTTATTTCATAACTTAAAAAACTTCACTTACATCTGTCACAACCTAAGAAAGATCTTACTACATTAAGAAAATAATTACCTTTCTCTGAGTAAAACTTTGCATTCAGAAGCCCTTGCCCAAATAGCTCTGGGGACCATAAATCAGTTTCCATGATGTCATACACCCATATTCATTTGCTTTCTTCCAGAAGAACATCCTATATTCCTCTCCTATGATCTCATTGAAATTATCAATCAACACAACTCATCCATGAGGCCTTTGAAAGCAAAATTTTACTGAGTTTTCCCTGCTCAGCACTGAACACAGTACCTTCATCGTAGTCAGAATTAATACTTACCTGCTTCAAAAATAAAACAAAAAACAAAAACAAACACAACCCCCCCCCCAAACCAAAAACAGTATCATCTTGCCCTAAGGCATTAAGTGAAAGCTGATTTGGTTTTGGTTTTCTCCTTCAGAGACAGGATAGCCTCTGGTGGCAGATTCCCAGAGATTGAATCTCTGCTCTATTAGCAGGGGCACCTGGGAGAAGCTACTTTCATTTATGGGTGTCTGGTTAAGGAAGAGAGAACATATACAAATTGGATAACTCAAAAGGAGTTTAATGTGAAGACTATTTATAAAGTATGGGCTGGTCGTAACAAAGTCATTAGGTCTATGCAGTCCCCCACAGTTATTAATTGACCACACTGAAACCCTAAGGGTCAAGGAGGAGGCATTTACCTGGTGACAAAGAGAACCATCCAAAGAGAAAGGAACCCTGGCAATAGGTTGAGGGAGGCAGTCAGTTAACCATGCCTCTATAGAGAGGGAAGCTGGGGAAGAAATCGTCCACCCCTTAGGTCTCCAACTGAGGCTTCTTATTGCCTTGAACCCATCTGGAATCCCAAGGGCAAGGAAGCATGTGGAGGCATATTGGTGGCAGGGCACAAACCAGGCTAGGGAGTGAGGACTTCTGGAGGGGCAAATGACAAATCCAGTGTGTAACCTCACCTCTCTGCTCTCATCGCTCGTCAGCAATGAGGGTTGCATGAGCAATACTAGTACTTTTCACAGAGAATTGCTGTGAGGGCCGAATCAGTTGACACATATCAAGTGCTTAGAACAGCACCTGAAATGTAGCAAACACTCAATAAACATTAAATATTAATATTGTTTGTCTTCATGTTTGCTCATCATGACTTCTTATGCTACATGTGTTCTGAAACCTGTTTTCTCTCTTGTAGAAAACCAAAACGGGAGACATCACAATCCCAGACTTTAGCCTCTACTACAAAGCTGTCTTCATCAAGACAGTAAGGTATTGGCACAAAAACAGACACATAGACCAATGGAACAGAATAGAGAACCCAGAACTGGGCCCACAAATGTATGGCCAATTAATTTTTGACAAAGTAGGAAAGAGTATGTGATGGAAAAAAGACTGCCTCTTTAGCAGGTGGTGCTGGGAGAACTGGACAGCAACATGCAGAAGAATGAAACTATACCACTTTCTTACACCATACACAAAAATAAACTCAAAATGGATGAAGGACCTCAATGTGAGACAGGAAACCATCAAAACCCTCAGGAGAAAGTAGGAAAAAACCTCCTTGACCTCCACCACAACAATTTCTTACTCGACACATCCCCAAAGGCAAGGGAAATGAAAGCAAAAATGAATTACTGGGACCTCATTGAGATAAAAAATCTTCTGCACTGCAAAGGAAGCAATCAAGAAAACTAATAGGCAACCGACAGAATGGGAAAAGATACTCGCAAATGACATATCAGATAAAGGGCTAGTATCGAAAATCTACAAGGAATTCACCAAACTCCACGCCCACAAAACAAATAACCCAGTGAAGAAATGGGCAGAAGACATAAACAGACACTTCTCCAAAGAGGACATCCAGATGGCCTACAGGCACATGAAACGATGCTCAACATCACTCATCATCAGGGAAGCACAAATCAAAACCACACTGAGATACCACCTCACGCCAGTCAGAGTGGCTAAAATGAACAAATCAAGTGACTATAGATGCTGGCGAGGGTGTGGAGAGACGGGCACCCTCCTACACTGTTGGTGGGAATGTAAACTGGTGCAGCCACTCTGGAAAACAGTGTGGAGGTTCCTCAAAAAACTATCCATAGAACTCCCTTATG
>NC_043714.1:66821433-66958285 GCF_006229205.1 Suricata suricatta | reverse complement strand
AGCACATGTACCCCAATGTTCATAGCAGCACTGTCAACAATAGCCAAAACATGGAAAGAGCCTAAATGTCCATCACATGATGAGTGGATCAAGAAGATGTGGTATATATATACAATGGAGTATTACATGGCAATGAGAAAGAATGAAATATGGCCATTTGTAGGAAAGTGGATGGACATTGAGGGTGTCATGCCAAGCGAAGTAAGCCAGGCAGAAAAGGACAGATACCATATGTTTGCACTCATAGGTCTAACAGGAGAACAGGGGAAACCTAATGGAGGACCATGGGGAGGGGAAGAGGGAAAGAGAGTTGGGGAGAAAGAGGGACGCAAAACTCGAGAGACTATTGAATACTGAAAACGAACTGAAGGTTGAAGGGGAAGGGGGGAAAAGAGGTGGTGGTGATGGAGGAGGGCACTGGCAGGGAAGAGCACTGCATGTTGTATGGAAACTAATTTGACAATAAACTACTTAAAAAAAAAAGAAACCTGTTTTCTCTCTTGAAAAGTTATCTTGAACTTTTTCTAAATGAGTTCATCTGGACCTTTGGCTTCTGGATAATGTTCTTCATACTGTTAAATTAATTAAACAAGAGGGCCATTAGAATGAAGTGTTTCTGATGCCTTCGCAGCCTACACAAGCAAAACCAAAGCCTAAGGCTTTCAGTGATACGAGATTAAGAAATTGAAACCTAAGGCAACCAGTCACAAATGGCCAACTAGCCTTTCCCAAATAAAATACCCATTTAAGCTATAGCCAACCAAATAATTCCCTCTCTTGGCTTCTGTGTCTTGTCTAGAAAAGTCTTTCCCCTGGCTCCTCTTGGTACACTGCTCCCGATCACTTCTGGTTTGGTGATGCCTGAGTCACATGAATGTTTGCTCAAAAAAAAAACTCTTAAAATTGAAGCATACTTCAGCTTGTCTTTTAGCACCAGGTGGATACCATCGTATCTCATTCCTCCCCCTTGCTGCAGACCGCCATCTTGGTCCACCGTGCTGTAGATACTCACAGTCTCGACTTTTCCAAACTAAACAGGCTGTCTGTTGTAAAGGACTTTTCTTCCTAAGTTGGTTAGGAAGGACTTAGTTAAAGCATTTCAAAACCATAAGACAAATTTAACCCAGATGTTACGTTAAACACCCATCCCCCATTGTGTTTTTCACACAGCCAGGTAAAAAAGATGCTTTATATTCCTTCAAGGTGTGTTTTAAAAATACGTTCACAAAGAGATTTTATTTAATCCTCACGAGTCCCTTTTGTGGTTGGCAGATGGGGCATAATTACCACATTTTACACATAGGAGATTGAGGTTTGCAAGGTTGTAGCTTACAACCTAACCACAGAGCAAGTCAGCATCAGATTGTTAAGGAGAGTCGCATCTCAGGATGCCACTCTATCTTGTTGGATTCCTGATCCAAAGGCATCCTAATTGTTGCACTGTTTATTTTTTGCATACTTATGATGTCTGTGGTTCCTTGCTAAACTGTATACTTAATCTTTGTCAGTACTGTGACACAAAACAACCTAAGTAATTTGCAAAAGTTCTTGAGGTTAGTTAGGATATGAGCTGGTACTCTTTCAGTTCTTGGCAAGGCTCTTTCTAATTTTGTCTATACAATCTATAGGTTCCTCGTTACTCTTAGAGACCATGAAAACTTTTAGATTCTACAAATCCTTCCCCTTTTGGGAGTTCATTTTCTCTGCTGCACAGTGAAATCGGGGCTATATGTTTATACAATGTCTTGTGTTTAAGTAGGAGATATTTCATTTCAAAAAGTTATTGAGTCCAGGAGTAGATCCACACATATAGGATCAAATAATTTTTTTAATTTTTAATTATTTTTGAGAGAGACAGAGAGTGAGAGGGATAGAGAGGGAGGGAAAGAGAGAAAGAATCTCAAGCAGGGTCTGTACCATCAGCATGGAGCCTGATGTGGAGCTTGAACTCACAAAATGTGAGATCATGACCTGAGCTGAAACCAAAGTCAGACTCTTAACTAACTGAGCCACCCAGGTGCCCCAGATCAAATAATTTTTGTACAAATGTGCAAATGCAATTCAGTGAAGAAAGAATAGGTTTTTTTTTTTTGAGCTGAAACATTTATATATCCATGTGCAAAAAGAAGTCTCTATTTATCACTTAAACTCTATACAAAAATTAATTCTAAATGAGTCATGGAGCTAAGTGTAAATTTTCCAGGAGTAAGTTCAGAAGAAACTCTTTGTGGACTAGGATTTGGCAAATATTTCTTAAATATGATACCAAAAGCAGAGTCTATAAAAGAAAAAGTTAATAAATTAGACTTCATCAAAATTAAAACCTTCTGCTCTTCTATTAAATTAATTTCTCTTTTAATTTAAATCCAAGTTAGTTAACATATAGTGTAATAATGATTTCAGGAATAGAATTTAGTGATTCATCACTTACATATAACACCCAGTGCTCATCCCAACAAGGGCCCTCTTTCATGCCCATCACCCATTTAGCCCATCCCCCACACCCAGCACCCTACCAGCAACCTTCAGTTTGTTGTCTCTTATGTTTTGTCTCCCTCTGTTTTTATCTTATTTTTGCTTTGCTTCCCCTATATTCATCTGTTTTTTTAATTCCATGAGTGAAATTGCATGACATTTGTTTTTCTCTGACTGATATATTTTGTTTAGCATAATCTACTCTAGTTCCATCCATGTCATTTGCAAATGGCAAGATTTCATTGTTTTTGATCACTGAGTAGTACTCCATTATGTATATATACCACATCTTCTTTATCCATTCATCAGTTAATGAACATTTGGGCTCATTCCATACTTTGGTACTGTTGATAGTGCTGCTATAAACATTGAGGTGCATGTATGCGTTTGAATCAGCACTCCTGTATTCTTTGGATAAACACCTAGTAGTGTAATTGCTAAGTTGTAGGATAGTTCTAGTTTTAATTTGGCGGGGGAACCTCCATACTGTTTGCATTTCCTCTAGCAGTGAAATAGGGTTCCTCTTTCTCCTCATCCTCACTAACATCTGTTGTTGCCTGAGTTGTTAATTTTAGCCATTCTGACAGGTGTGAGGTGGTATCTCCTTGTGCTTTTGATTTGTATTTCCCTGATGATGAGTGATAATGAGCATCTTTTCATGCGTCTGTTAGCCATCTGGATGTCTTCTTTGGAAAAGTGTTAATTCATGTCTTTAGTCCATTTCTTCACTGGATTACTTGTACTTTGGGCATTGAGTTTGATAAGTTCTTTATAGATTTTGGATACTAACCCTTTATCTTTGCAAATATCTTCTCCCATTCTCTCGGTTGCCTTTTGGTTTGTTGATTGTTTCCTTCACTGTGCAGAAGGTTATTATCTTGATGAGACCCCAATAATTCATTTCTGCTTTTGTTTCCCTTACCTCCATAGACATGTAAAGTAAGAAGTTGTTGTGGCTAAAGTCAAAGAGGCTGTTGCCCATTTTCTCCTCTAGGATTTTGATGGCTTCCTGTCTTATGTTTTGGACTTTCATCTATTTTGAGTTTATTTTTGCATGGTGTAAAAAAGTGGTCCAGGTTCATTTTCATGTCCCTGTCCAGTTTTTCCAATGTCATTTGCTGAAGAGACTGTCTTTTTTTTTCTATTGGATATTCTTTCCTGCTTTGTCAAAGGTTAGTTGGCAATACATCTGTGGGTCCATTTCTGGGTTCCCTATTCTCTTCCATTGCTCTATGTATCTGTTTTGTGCCAGTACCTGTCTTGATGATTACAGCTTTGTAATACATCTTGATATCCAGAATTGTGATGCCTCCAGCAGTGTTTTTTTTTTCAATATTATTTTGGTTATTCAGGGTCTTTTGTGGTTCTGTACAATTTTAGAATTGTTTGCTCTACCTCTTGAAGAATGCTGGCGTTATTTTGAAAGGAATTGCATTGAATATATAGATTGCATTGGGTAGTATCAACATTTTAATAACATTTATTCTTCCAACCCATGAACAGGGAGTATTTTTAAATTTCTTAGTGTCTTCTTCAATTCTTTCATAAGCTTTCTATAGTTTTCAGTGTTTATATCTTTCACCTCTTTGGTTAGATTTATTGCTAGGTGTTTTATGGTTTTTGGTGCAATTATAAATAGGATTGATTCCTTGATTTCTCTTTATGTTTCTTCATTATTGGTATATAGAAATGCAACAGATTTATGTATGTTGATTTTATATCCTGTGACTTTGCCAAATTCTTGTATCAGTTTTAGCAGTTTTTTGGTGAAGAGTAAAAATTTGACTTCCTACTTGCCTATTGGAATGCCTTTTTCTTTGTTGTCTGATAGCTGAGGCTAGGACTTACAGCACTATGTTAAGGAACAGTGGTGAGAGTGGACATCACTGTCATGCTCCTGACCTTAAGGGGAAAGCTCTAAGTGTTTTCCCCATTGAGGATGATATTAGCTGTGGGTTTTTTGTATATGGCTTTTATGATCTTGAGGTATGTTCCTTCTATTTATACTTTCTTGAGGGTTTTTTTTTTTTATCAAGAAAGAGTGCTGTATTTTGTCAAATGCTTTGTCAGCATCATTGAGAGGATCATGTAGTTCTTACTCTTTCTTTTAGTAATGTGATGTATCATATTGATTGATTTGGGAATACTGAACTGGGCAGGAGTAAATCCCTCTCGATCATGGTGAATAATTCTTTTAATGTATTTTTGGATCCAGTTTGCTAGTATCTTGTTGAGAGTTTTTGTATCCATGTTATCAGGGAAATTGGTCTATACTTCTTTTTAGTGGGGCCTTTGTCTGGTTTCAGAAACAATGTAATGCTGGTCTTGGAGAATGAGTTTGGGAGTTTTACTTCCATTTCTACTTTTTGGAACAGCTTCAAAAGAATAGGTGTTAACTCTTCTTTAAATGTTTGGTAGAACTCCCCTGGAAAACCATCCAGCCCTGGACTATTGTTGTTGGGAGATTTTTGACCACTGACTCAATTTCTTTGCTGGTTATCGGTTTTTTCAAATTTTCTATTTCCTCTTGTTTCAGTTTTGGTAGTTTATATGTTTCTAGGAATTTGTCCTTTTATTCCAGATTGCCCAAGTCTTTGGCATATAACTGCTCATAATATTCTCTTACTATTGTTTGTATTTCTGCAGTGTGTTTATGATCACTTCTTCATTTATGATTTTATTTATTTGGGTCCCTTCCTTTTTCTTTTTGATCAGTCTTGCTAGGGGGTTACCAATTTTGTTAATTCTTTCAAAGAACCAGCTCCTGGTTTCATTGATATGTTCTACTGTGGGTTTTTTTTTTTTGTTTTGTTTTTTGGTTTTTTTTTGGTTATATTATTGATTTTTGCTCTAATTTTTATTATTTCCCTTCTTCTGTTGGTTTTGGTTTGTATTTGCTGCTTTTACCAACTCCTTTAGGTTTAAGGTTAGGTTGTATATTTGAGATTTTTCTTCCTTCTTTAGGAAGGCCTGGGTTGCTATCTATTTTCCTCTTATGACTGCCTTTGCTGTATCCCAGAGGTTTTGGACAGTCATGTTTTCATTTTCATTGGCTTCAGTGTACTTTTTAATTTTCTCTTTAATTTCTTCATTAACCCATTCTTTCTATAGTAGAATATTCTTTAATCTCCAAGTATTCATGGTCTTTCCAAATGTTTTCTTGGGGTTAATTTTGAGTTTCATAGGATTGTGGTCTGAAAATATGCAAGGTGTGATTTTGATCTTTTTGTAATTGTTGAGGACTGATTTGTGACCTGGTATGTGACCTATTCTGGAGAATGCTCCATGTGCACTTGAGAAGAATGTATATTTTGCTGCTTTAGGATAAAATGTCTTGAATATACCTGTTAATTCCATCTAGTCCAGTGTGTCATTCAAAGCCATTGTTTCCTTGTTGATTTTCTGCTTACATGATCTGCTCATTTCTGTAAGTGGGGTGTTGAAGTCCCCTACTATTATGGTATTATTATCAATATATTTCTATGTTTGTGATTAACTGATTTATATATTTGGGTTTTCATGTTGGAGGCATACATATTTATAATTTTTAAATTTTCTTGGTGGATAGACCTCTTAATTATGATATAACGTCCTTCTTCATCTCGTTACAGTCTTTATTTTAAAATCTAGTTTGTCTGATAAAAGTATGGCCATTCTAGCTTTCTTTTGATGACAATTAGCATGATAGATTGTTCTCCATCCCCTTACTTTCAATCTGCAGGTGTGTTCAGGTCTAAAATGAGTCTCTTATAAGGAGCATATAGATGGATCTTGATTTCTTATCCATTTTGATACTATGTCTTTTGATTGGAGCATTTAATCCATTTACATTTAGAGTGAGTACAGAAATATATGAATTTAGTGTCATTGTGTGGCCTGTAGAGTTGGTGTTTCTGGTGATGTTCTCTGGTCCTTTCTAATTTCTGTTGCTTTTGGTCTTTTTTGTTTTGTTTTGTTTTTCATTTCTCTACTCAAAGAGTCCCCCTTAAAAATTCTTGCAGGGCTGGTTAGGTGGTCATGAATTTCTTTTAGTTTTTGTTTGTCTGGGAAACTCTTTATCTCTCCTTCTATTTTGAATGGCAGCCTTGCTGGATAAAGAATTCTGGGCTGCATAGTTTTCTTTTTCTTTTTCTTTTTTTAATTTTTCTTTTCTTTCTTTCTTTCTTTCTTTCTTTCTTTCTTTCTTTCTTTCTTTCTTTCTTTCTTTCATTTTTCCATAATATTTTATTGTCATATTGTTTTCCATATAACACCCAGTGCTCTTCCCTTTAAGTGCCCTCCACCAGCACCACCACCTTTTTTCCTCCCTCCCCCTTCCCCTTCAACTCTCAGTTCATTTTCAGCATTCAACAGTCTCTCAAGTTTTGCATAGTTTTCTGACTTAGCACATTGGAAGGCTCTCCTTTTTGGCCTGCCAAGTTTCTATGGATCAGTCTGCTGAGAATTTGATCTGTCTTCCCTGATAGGTTAAGAACTTTTTGTCCCCCTTTCTGCTTTCATAATTCTTTCCTTGTCTCTATATATTTTTTTGAGAGACAGAGAGAGACAGCACAAGCAGGGGAGAGTCAGAGAGAGGGAGACACAGGATCTGAAGCAGGCTCTAGGCTCTAAGCTATCTGTCAGCACAGAGTCCGATGCAGGGCTCAAACCCACAAGCCATGAGATCATGACCTGAGCCAAAGCCAGATGCTTAACTGACTGAGCCACCCAGTCACCCCACTTGTCTGTATATTTTGTGAATTTGACTGTGATGTACTTTGGTGATGGTCAGTTTTTGTTGAATCTAATGGGAGTTGTCTGTGCTTCTTGCATTCTGATGTCTGTGTCCTTCCCCAGGTTAGGAAAATTTTCTACTATAATTTCCTTACATAAACCTTATGCCCCTTTTTCTCTCTCATCTTCTGGGACTCTTATGATTCCAATGTTATTCCTTTTTAACAAGTCACTGAGTTCTCTAAGTCTTGTATCATGCTCTTTTGCTTTGCTTCCCTCTTTTTTTCTGCTTCATTATTCACCATAATTTTATCTTCTATAGCACTGATTTGTTGCTCAGTTTTGTCCATCCTTGCCATCATGGCATCCGTTTGAGGTTACATCTTGGTTATAGCACTTTAAATTTCAGCATGACTAGATTTTATTCCTCTTATCGCCATAGAAAGGGATTCTAGGGAATCTCTTGTGTCTTCTGTGCTTTTTTCAACCCCAGCTAGTATTCTTATTATCATGGTTCTAAACTCTAGTTCAGACATCATACTTTTATCTTGTTGGTTAAGTCCCTGGCTGTCATTTATTCCTGTTCTTTCTTTTGTGGTGAATTCCTTCATTTTGTCATTTTGGAGGAAGACATAATTAATAAGATAAAAAATAAAAACAATTAAAAATTAAAAGCAAAACAGAAAATCAAATAAAGGAAGCTAGATCCTCAATGTGTTTCAGCATGCTTGTTGAAAGAAGCCTTATAAAATAGAGAAAAAAGATAAAGGAAAGGAAGAAAAAGGCAATAAAAATATTTTTAAAATGATTTAAAAACAGAATAAAGAAAATGAAATAGAATAAAGAACTAAAAAAGTAAATGAATAAAAATAAAATTTTCTCTTTCTGTATCCAAGAAAGAGAAAGAAAAGAAAGAAAAAAAACAATTGAAGCAAAAATAGAACCAAAGAAAATGAATTAATAAATAAACCAGCAAACAATGAAACCTGAATGACGTTACATCCAGTTTCCCATAGAAATGAAACTACTCTATAGTCTGTACTCTAAGCAGGTGGAGTAAGTTGTGCTGGTCTTCTGAGGGATGTGCTTGGAGGGCATAGATGGGTGGGGCTTGTCAAGTCCTGTTATCCTCTAGGTAGCAACATGTAGCTTACACTCATGTGTGGGTACATAGGAGAGGTAGAAATGGCTTCACCCAGCTTCCTAGTCTCTGCACAGGACCTTTGAGCTCCCACCAACCCACGATCAAGCACCCCTCCTTTGTCTCAGGCTTCTGTCCACTCCCCAACTCTACCTTGTTTGTGTCCAAGCTTTCTGCCTGCCAGGCAGCACCTTCCTCTAGAGTTTTATCTCAGATGGGGTTGTGTTTCAAAACCCCACACTTCAGAGACCCCTGCAGATTAAACCCACACTGACTTTCTGGGGGAGGGTCTCTCTGAGTAACCTTGCCCCAAAAAACATTCATGTGATCGTGCAGTGGCAGGGATTCAAGATCATGGCAAACCACAACACACAGCTGGTGCCAGGTTTTGGTGAAATCTGGTGTCTTTGTTCCAATACCAGCAAACATGGCTGTTCTCCAGGGTCTGCTGGGACCTTTGTCTATGGGAGGCTGTATGGCCTCTACCAAATGCACTCCAAGTAGGGGAACTATTTCTCCACATGTGGCACACACACCCCTCAGATCCTACTGCCTGCTCCTGTGGATTCTCCCTACTTCCTTACCAGGATACCACCAAGCACTGAGCTCTAAATCTTCACACTCTGTGCTCCACTGTTTACAGAATTCTGGTGGTATTGAAACCCTCTCCTTTCTCCCTGTCAATGGTTTTGGGAACAGATTTCTTATTCAAGTCCCCTGTGAATATTTTCACTCTTTCTCTTTCTCCAGTAACTTTTGTGTAAGTGCTTTTCTTGCATGATCCTGTTGTGCTGCACTGTTCCCCCTTCTCTTTCTCTCGCTGTCCTCTCTCCACAAAACGTTCTGTAGCTTTTCTCTCCCAGTTCACATCTCCACACTGCATACCTGCCACATTCAGTGGCTCAAATTATGCAGGTTGTCGTGTTAATCCTCAGATCAGTTTCAAAATGGTTTGGTATTGATCTCGTTACATTTCAGGGATGAGACATGCTCAGAGTCTCCATACTGCTTCACCATCTTAACTCCTCCCTTAACCTTCTGCTCCTCTGAAGAAGCTATAAGAGAATGAAACAGGAATCTACAGACTAGCTTTTATAGTTTATTTTATAACTAACAAATGACTTGAATATATCAAGAACTCTTTCAACTCATAGTAAGAAAACAAACTACCCAGCCAAAGGTAGGCAAAAGATCTGAATGAACACTGTTTCAGAAGATATACAGATGGCAAAGAAGTACAAAGAAAGTATTCAACCTCATTAGTCTTTTGGGGAATTCACAGTGAAGCCACAATGACATACTATTATGCACCTGTTGGAAAGGCAAGAGGATCCATCAGATGAAAAATCCACAACATGACAATCTCAAGGACATGAGAATGCAGGGCCACAGAAACTCTCAAGATTGCTGATGTGAAAGCAGAATGGAACCCCTAGTTTTAAAACTAATTTGACAGTTTTTCATAAAGTTAAATGTATACCATACATGACTTAGCAATCCCACACCAAGGTATAAACCCAATTGAAGTGAAAACTTACACTTTGTAAAAAGACCTGTATGCTGATGTTCAGAATGGCTTTATTCCTGACCCCACAAAGCTCAAAACATCCCAAATGACCACCAGCTGATAAATGGATAAAACAATGGGGGCATAACCATAAAATGAAATGCTTTTTGGCAGTAGGAAATAAAGAGTTACAGATACTAATGATAATATAGGTAAATCTCAACATGCATTATTATAAATGACAGCAGGTATCTTCAAAAGACTATATAATTCCATTTACATAGCATTCTAGCAAAGACAAATCTATAGGTATAAAAAACAGGTCTGTGATTGCCAGGAGCTAGGACTTGATTACAAACAAGCCCGGGGAGATTATTTTGGGTGATGGAACTTTCTATATCTTGATGGTGGTGATATGGGTACAATTTCTAAAACACATAAACTATAAACTAATTGGTGAATTTTTTGCATATAAATGATAACTTGGTTTTAAAAATTTGAAAAATATTATTGGCCAATATGCACACACACCAAATTAAGGCCTTTTAGGAAAAAAAATAACATAACAAGAAGAAATTAAGAAGTAACACAGAGGAAAAATTGAGAGGCCAAGGAATAATCATGGATATCTAAGAATAATCAATATGAAGATCCCAGGGAGGAATGACCTACCAGTTCTCACATTCTCAACTTTGACCCAACATTACAACTCAGTCTAGTGCTTTGCTGGGGGCTCTGCATAGTAGTTTTAAAAGAATATTTCCAGAAGTGGAGGCAAGGGTGATAATGACCTTCCATCACTCTTCACTCATTGTAAATATCCTTTTGCCTGTACTATACTTGATTTTCAAGGGCGAGTTCCATTAACAGAAAGCCATTCATTCATAGCTCAAAAATAGTTTGAAAACTACTGACCTCATAAAATTTCCCCCTATTATTAGAAAGATTTAGACCTTTATCTATCTATCTAGCTGGTTAAGGGTAGAGCTGGCTCTAGACCAGGAGCGGGAAGCTCAAATACCCACAGGACCAAATAACCTAACTGAGTGATGTGGACAGGGAAAACACTGTATCAAGAGTGTCCATCCATCTCAAGGAACCTGACCACCACCATGTGGGTGTGTAGCTCCAGAGACACCAAATCTTTTAAGTTTTGTTTTTTTCCCCAAAAGAAACCTGGCATCTGGATTTTCATGTGAACTCTATTGATTGTAAAAGTTGGAAAAATAAGATAAAAACAGAGAGGGAGGTCAACCTTAAGAGACTCTTCAATACAGAAAACAGAGGGTTGCTGGAGGAGAGTTGGTGGGGGAATGGGCTAGCTGGGTGATGGGCATTAAGGAGGGCACTTGTTAGGATGGGCACTGGGTGTTATACTAAGTGATGAATCACTAAGTTCTACTCCTGAAACCAATACTACACTGCGTGTTAACTAACTTGAATTTAAATAAACAAATAAAAAAATTTTAAGTTGTTAATTAGTTCCATTTTTGTTCACATACTGACTTGATAAGATAAAACCCATCTGTCTGTTACCTAGGACTCGCAATAAGCTCCTGGTTTGTGAGCACTGGTCCTAATATTTTTTTGTTCACATTGGATGGTCATCTACCTCACTCGAGCTGTGAGCTCAGAAGTCACAGATGTGAAATATAGACCTGCTCTATCTCCTCAGAACCATCTAGACAAATACCCTCAATATCAAACCAAATAGCAGAGTTTTTAGATGTAGGACATCCTCCACTGATGCCCTTTTCCCAGACCAGCCCACATAGTTTGCTGCTTCCAAGCATCATCAGACAAATCCCACATGTCTTCCAAGGCAGACCGCTCTTGATTTAAATGGCAAAGCTCTTGCCCAAGGAGACTGTAAATTGTGTTTTCTCTTTGAGTGGCAGTTCGGAAAAGCATAAAGGGCACACACTTGGGATTGAGACAAACTCTTGCTAGTTACATAAGCTATGACAAGGTACTTAAAAAACCTCAAGGCCCATTTTCCTCAATTATAGCACGAGGATAGCAGTACCCAAGGAACAGAATTATTATATAGATTAAATCATAATATTTCGAGCACTGTGGCTCTGGCCACTTGTTTTTCTTGCCATTATTGCCATTATTTCATTATTATTTACATTTTTATTATCATCATAATAAATATTATTATAAGTACTTGGGCCAGAGTCTGGGCTCTGACACTTACTAGTCAAGCAATCACAGGCAAGTCACACAATGTCTGAGTCTGTTACCTCCTCTAAAAAATGAGAAATAAAATACCTAATGCACAAAGCTCTTGCTCATTCTTGTCAGTTATATTGTGTCAGGAGGGATTAGCACAGTCTGTAGCCTAAAGTAGCTCTCAATAAATAATTTTTATGAATATGTCACTGTGAGAGATATGTCTTTGTCAGGCTCATCCAACAACGTCAATTACATGCTTAGGTTTCTTCTCTGCAAGGGATCAAGCTGTGCAATCCTTTTGCAGGAAGTTAGGACAATGTCCAAGCACTCATTTCCCAAATAAGAGACATGTTGGCACCATGCCTGGACATCCAACCTGCCCTGGATGTCAGTGGAAGATCACTCCAGAGCATCTGTCTCTTTAATTTTGAAATGGAGCCAGTGTGTTTTTCTCTATTAAGATTCTGGGACTAGTAGGAAGGCCTCTGGAGACTCCTTAATCTCTTAAAGATACTGAACTGAATCCTTGCATATATGTTCAACTGAAACCTGAGGTTGGGATAGAGTCCATTTAAACTTTGAAAGCTCTCTGTGTGGGACTGGACAGAGCTCTTAAAGATTTTATGGACCCCTAGGCAGCTACTTAAAGCAATTGTGGCTCCCTGAGAGCTAGACACAGCAGTGAATTCTGGAAACACAGCTTAATAGATTCTGTCCATTCATTTAGTACTTAGTCTGCCCTAGCCTCATGCCGTCTCCTGCAATGTTGCCTTGCATTTCTACTTGATGTTTCATGAGACCTCACCTCGTCTCCCCAACTGGAGTGTGGGGCCCCAGAAGCAAGACCATGGCTCCAATGTCAAGATAATCATTAACACATATAAGATGGTAGAGTTTAATGAAGAAATACCCTATCAATCTTCTACCTTGATTTTCCCTGCCATTCCATCAATTAAATACAATATTATTGTATTATCTTTGGCGTATAGTTGAGGAAACTCAAGCTCAGGAAAACTCAGTGATTTTCCAGAAAACATTATATGAGAAAGGGCCAGGGCTACATTTTGACCCTGATTTGTCTGATTTTAAAGGTAATTCTTAAGTTACATGGTGAGTCAATGCCCCTTAGGATGTGATTGAAAGAAGAATTTGTTTTTCCATAGTGATGAGGTAGCTTTGTTGTTGTTTATTACGGTTATCTGATAACTGGGATGGAAACCTATTTATTGGACTCAAGTTAGCAGCAGCCTGTGTCAAGGACAAGCCCAAGGGGAGGTGGCCCAGCTTGCTTTCATAGCCTCCCTTTGGCTAGATTTCCTTTCATAATTTTCACAACCATTAGCATTTTGCTACCCAGAGACTCATCCCTAGAGGGTATGAGTCCCAGGTAATTGCAACAGTAGTAATTGCAACTGTCTTCAACCTTCTTATATCCTTATACAAAGCCATGGAAAAGGGATTATTCATAAAGATTGATTACTATAGAGGAAAAAAGGTATCTATAGGAAATAAGCAAAATGGGCAAAGGCCAGTTTCCAATCCCCTGAGAACCTGTATGAGCCTTTGGAGAGAGAGAGAGAGAGAGAGAGAGAGAGAGAGAGAGAGAGAGAGAGAGAGAGTGTGTGTGTGTGTGTGTGTGTGGCTGCAGTGGAGGAATTCCTCCCAGCTGTGCCTTACTCCCTCTCTCTCATAAACTCTCAGCAGCCTTAGTTGCAGCAGGATGGGAAGACTCAGGTTTAGCCATTAAATTGTTCATTCTGCTAATTTATAGTGAATACCTTCTGTGAATAGGGCATTTGCCAGCCGCTAGGAATACAGAGATAAAGGAAGCAGAGCCTCTATCTTCATCAAGTTTCTGGTCAATTAGAGTCATTACCAGTCGTACCAGTTCGTACAGGTTTGACTGATTCTGGGCAGAGCAATAAACTATCGGGAGTGAGTGGGACTGAAGCACAGAGCAAAGAGCTTTACCAGCATCACACAATTAACAAGTCTGGGTGCAGGATGTGGACGCCAATTCCCTAATCTAATGCCATTGCCATCACACCCTGTTGTCTCTTAGACATTCAACAAAGGCCTGTTGGAGTAATGCACGGGTTTGGCGGCCTAGGGGTGAGGAGACAGGAACAAGAGGAAATACAAGGGAAGTGAGCTCATGTAAGCTTTTGAAGTTGAGCTTTTTGGCCCGGAAACTTAATCCAACAGGAGGCTACTGGACATATGTCAGGAAAGGGATGAGATTTTAAGGGCAGAAGGTGGAGCCCCTCTTCTGTAGACAACTCTACCTTTGAGCAGCATATTTTCCAACTATTACCCAATATGGTTAAGTTCACAGAAGTGAAGATGCACCTCTATGCACATCAGTTTTATACTCTCCAGTCCTGAAAGAAAATTTGAGGAGTTGGATAATAAACCTTTTGAGAGCCACCCAAATGCAAACATTGAGAGAGAGGGGGAAATCGAGGGAGGTCGAGGGAGATAATCTTCCTAATTTCCTCTGTACTGGGCACTCATACATTTCCTGAATGAATCATCTGGCTCCTCAAAGAAAAGAGATTTGGAAGGATGTCTGCACCTCAGAGCTGTGCCAGCTCCGTGGCCCCCTCTTTTCATCTTACGAGGAAAAAATGCCTTAGCACTTCATTGAGGGTGCAATGTTACTATTAAAAGAGGAACTGACAAGCCATTGAGTGAAGAGCACTGAAGAGTTGGCTCAGCTCCCACAGAGTTTAAGCAAGCGTTCTGAAAGAGGTGGCTGAATAAATTACTCAACATCTGTATCCTCACCAGAAGCAGCTCAGTGATTGTGAGGATAATTTTGTACCGCTGGGTTGTGTTCCTGAATTAAGTGATGTCCTAATCTCTTCCCTGTGACTAGACCATAGCATCCCAGAACTCACAGGGGCCTCACAGATCAACTGTTGAGACTCCTCGTTGTACATAACAAAAAACTGAGGCAGTATCTAAAAGAAGGAATACCTTCCCCTCAGATATGCAACAGGTTAGTGGAAGAGTTACGATGGGAATGAACATTTCCTCCTGGTGCGCCAATAAGCTGTATTTCTACCCCCAAATGCAGGGACTAAACCCCCCTCCATATCACTTTATACGTTTTCCACCTTCCCATAGAAATTTCCATGGTATAGAACACATAGTAAATGCTCTACTAAATATTTAAAATATCAGTGAAGAAAGAATTTTTAGGTTGAAAGTAAACTTCAGAGATCATCTAGTTCAACCTCCTTAACTTCCACATGTTTGGACAGAGGTCTGAGAAGTAGAAATACTCTGTGCCACAGAGTCAGTAACAGCAGAGCTCTGCCTGTGATAGCAGAATGCAGTATTCTTAATCCAAAACCAAGTGCTGGCTGATGGACAATAATCTCTTTCATTGCCAACTCAAATGCTGCTATATGATGTGTTTATCATCCCATAGGAGCTTAATAGAATGAAAAGTTTTGAATCAAAAATTTTGCATTTACCGCTTAAATGGTTGTATCCCTTTATAAGAGTCTGAATACATAAGATAAAAATTTCTACTAGTCAGTCTGGTTCTTCAGTACCCAGAATCTAATGACATCCAGAGGCTGGTCACATGGCACAGTACAAAGATCACAGAAAAAGAAATAAGGCTTTGTGGTGATAATGGATTGAGTGTTGGATGCCCAGTTTGGGATATATTGTGGAGATATACAAAAGGAAGAAAAATATGGTCTGGAAAACATATTCTGCAGTAACTATTATGAACTCTCATCTCTGAATATAAAAAAGAAATGAACCATATGATCTGTCCCAAACTCTGATCTTAAAAGAAAGAAGCAAAATTCTATTTAAAGGGGGCACCTGGGTGGCTCAGTCAGTTGAGTATCTGACTCTTAATTTTGGCATAGGTCATGATCCCAATCTCATGGGATTGAGTCCCACATCAAGCTCTGCACTGAGTGTGAAGTCTACTTAAGATTCTCCCTCCCCCTCTCCCCTCTCCCTTCAACAATGCTCTCTTGGTCTCTAAAATTTAAAAAAATTGTTACTTAAAAATAAGGAGGAGGTGGGGAGGGGAGAGGTGGTTGTAGTAGAGGTCTTAAAGAGGCTAGAGAAAAATATTTGAGATCAGTTGGGGGATATCTGTCAGTTTGAGCTGCTATAACAAAATATCATAAACTGGGTGGCTTAAACAGAAAACATTTCTTTCTAACAGTTCTAGAGCCTGGGAAGTCTGAGATCAAGCTGCTGGAAATTTCGTGTTTGGAGAGCTCCTGCTTCCTGGCTTTCAGACAGCCATCTTCTTGCTGGATCCCGACATTTTAAAGGGAGAGCAAGCTCTGATCTCCTCCTCTGCTTAGAAGGACACTAATCCTATCATGGGGCGACCTTGGAGGGACACAAAGATGCAGTCTAGAAGAGGCGGAATGGGGGAGAACCTGACCAGAAATACATGTAGGAAGTCCCATGTGGCCCTGTGTGATTAGCTGATCTCATCAAAGAGTATAAGAATGGATAGTGCCAGTCCGCAAGACTGCGGCACCTTCTTCAGTATCGCACGATACCTGGCATTCAAATGAAAATGTAGTACAGGGACATTAAGGATTCACTAGAATGTACCAAGGGTCCTAGGTTCAACATGGGCAGAAGGGAAACTAAGGAAGGGAGGGGGATTTTTCTGGAGCAAAGGGAAACTTTCAGAAGCAGAGCATCAGTTGAAGTCAAAGACCAGGCTTGGCAGAAATATGACTGAAAGAAACCTCAGAGGATACAGGAGTCATGGTCACAGACTAAAAAGATGGCATTTAACATTTTAGATACGAGAAAACTTTCTTCTGAAGTGGAGTGGTTCCAGTTGACCATAATAGAAATGGCATGGATGTGATTCCTACTGGAGTCAGGGAGGTGAAGAAGGAAAGTTAAAATAAGCTGGTGTGATGAATTATCAATATAGATGAGGAAGTTCCTTATGATGCTATTAGATGTGTGGATGGAGAGAAATTGCACCCTGCTTGAGAGAAGCTCTGCGGAGTTGCAGAGGGAAAGTGCTACATGCAGGCAAGGGACAAGACTAGAGCCACGTCCAAAAAGAATGGCGAGAAGCCAGTACAAATTATTGGCTTATGTATGTCTCTGTATGAAAAGTCAACATAACCCTGCCCTTGTTAGGGAAGCTGTATTTCAGAAAGAGACCTGGAGCATGATTATATTGAGTATCAGCATAAATCTTGTCTCATCATGAGACTGAACATCTTCTGGATTACTCTGATTTGACAGTGATAACCATTAATGTTTGTCTTCCCTCGAGATTAGAGAGGAAGTGGGTCCTTTCATATTCCTTGTGCTTGAAATATAATAGATGCTCAATAAAGGCTCGTGTGGGGCACATGGGTGGCTCAGTCGGTTAAGCATCTGACTTCAGCTCTGATCTCACTGCTCGTGGGTTCAAGCCCCATGTCAGGCTCTGTGCTAATAGCTCAGAGCCTGGAGCCTGGTTAAGATTTTTGTCTCCCTCTCTCTCTGCTCCTTCCTTACCCATGCGCTCTCAAAAATAAATAAACATTAAAAATTTTTTAAATGCTTGTTGTTAGTTGAACAGATAATGCTACAAACAAGCAAAATAATAAATGGCATTCACGGAACTCTTTCTTTGCACCCAACACTCTTCTCTGTATTTGCATGTATCAACTCATTTGATATTCAATGTAATCCTGAGTGAACTGATGTTCATTTTTAGCATGTGTTTGTTTTATTAGAGTGAATACTGCTTTGAACTAAAGGTGATGGTCAGCGATCAGGAAAGCATTTATACACACACACAGCCAGACATACACATGTTTGTGTGTTTTACCATGTTCTTCTGGCTTTGTTGTATATTTCTAAGTCTAGAAAGAGAAGTATAGTTTGTAAGTATAGGAGAGACATCCAAATATAACTTTCTACTGGGATCTACATAGCATTATGAGTTGATTTTTTTTTTACAATATGAATATCGTTGGTGATTGCTTAATAAAGACTAAGCTGCTATCACATAGGTTATACTTTGTATACGCCAAGGTGCCCTGAGGAGTTTTGAGGTGTCTTTGCCTCTGGGATAGTGCTAACACCTGGTGAAAGCGTCAAGATCCAGGCCAAGGAAGCAGCTACACTTTGTCATGTCTCTACAAGGGCACAGATTGGCCATTATCAGCTCACAACTTTTGCATAGTGAGCACATGCACTGGTTATTCATTTTGGATATAACCTTGCCCTATTTGAGGAAACTATGGATTTACTGACCTTCAATTTTCTGTGGCAGCCATCGAGACGACGTTATAAAGAAACAAACACCCCCCTCCCCATATTTTATTTATTATGAACTGTGGTTATTGGTGCTCAATTCCACTAACCAGACACAGAATTAATAGTGTGAGGTGGGGGCGGAGTGTTGAAAAGGAGACAGATAAAACGTGTTCTAAACCCCATTTATTATCTGGAGCCTTGGAGTCTTTTCTCCTTTGCAAATGTGCTTTCCCCTTAAAAAGTCTCCATCCTTGAGATGTGCTTGAAATGAAATCCAGTTCTTGCTAGACCTGCAAACCTGCAGCAGAGGCAGGGAGAGCCCCTGGGAGAGACCCTCTCATCCCTCAGAGCCACTGGCTCTTGAAAGGGAGAGGCCTGCAAGTAGTCAAGATGATGAATCCCAATGTCTGGCAGCACCCAGGTTGCAGAACTGGGGGATGCCGATACGCACGTGTTAACCCTTGGCATTCAGCCGTGTGGGGGCCCTTTGAGAGGCCAGCCTTCCCCGACACTATGTGCACACCCAGATAGGGTACCAACGGTTTTCTGCTTCTGCAGGCAGACCACCACATCCAGATATGGGTGGAAGTGAGAAGACGAAGCTGGTGTTAGAAGGTGGGTATTTCAGATTTTTCTTTTTTTAATTTATTTTTGAAAGAGAGAGAGAGAGACAGAGAGAGAGAAAGAGAGCATGAGCAGGGGAGGGGCAGAGACAGAGGGAGACACAGAATCCAAGGTAGGTTCTAGGCTCTGAGCTGTCAGACACGGGGCTCAAATCCACAAACCATGAGATGATGACCTAAGCCAAAGTCAGATGCTTAACAGACTGAGCCACCCAGGTGCCAAGAAGGTGGGTATTTTAATAAGCAAATTTCTGCTTTAGTAGCAAATAAAACCCATCATCAGGAAGATCTTTGGGCCAGCCTTCTGCCCTCCCCTCTACCTGTGACCCAGATCAACCCGCTGATTCCACTGGACACATTTATTGAATGCCTACTGCATAGCAGGCACTGGGTTTGCTGCTGGGAATGAGATCTGAGCAAGACAGCCATGGTCTCTGTTGTTGGGGGGCATAGTGTCTGGGGTTGGGATATATAACCAAAAATTTATAATGCAGTACAATGAGTATTATGGAAGCCCTGAACTGGTCAAAGAAATACAACTTGAGCAACTATAGCCCTCCTGCCTCTAGGTGTGTTTGCCTGCCTGGTTCCCAGATTTCACCTCCAGCCTGAATTCATTTCCTAGGGTGGCTGTAACAATGGACCCCAAGCTGGTGGCTTAAAACAAGAGACACTTACTCTTTCACATTTCCAGGGCCAGAAGTCTGAAACCAAGGTTTTGGCAGGGTTGCATTTCCTCGAAAGTTTCTGGGAAGAATCTTTCTGCCTTGCCTTGCTTCTAGTGGATAATCAGGTGTGTCTTTGCTTGTGACTGCCTTGCTTCAGTCTCTGTCAAGAGGCTTTCTTCTGTGGGTCTGTGTGTGTCTCCTCTTCTATAAGAGCAAAATCATTGAATGTGGGACCCACTCCAATGAAGGATGACTTCATCTTAATGTAATTATGTCTACAAGGACCCAATTTCCAAATGTGGTCATAGTCTGAGGGCTAAAGGATCGAGAGGTGTATGTATCTTTGGGGGGATACAATTGAACCCATTACACAGTTTAAGACTTTTTCATTTGTGTGTTTTCTGATCTTTTATCATTGGTCTTTTTCTATTGTTGGCTAGCCCTTTGGGCAATTTGCCTGGCCTGATTTCCAACCCTCTTGAAATACTGGACCTTGGCTCTCAGTTACCTCTGTTTCTTCATGCTTTGGGGTGTTCTGAGTGGAAGACTTCTTTTATTATCAAATGGTATTAGTGGTTATGTGATGCTGATGTCCTGGGAAGCTCCACCTCTGACCTTGCTTGCTTCACAAAGCAAATAAGGGAAACTAACAAACTCATGTGGGATTAACAAACAAACAGCAATGGAAAATGGTCCCTGAGGAAGGGGGTGCCACTGAAAATGCCTCTATTTTACCTAAAAGCCCATAATACATAATGCCTTGTGAATTTCTGACCATTTTAAAATTTGCATCATTATTTGGGGAATTGAAGCTTTCCATTTGGTGGAGATGAGATCTACTAACTCCAACAGAATTTCCACATGTTACCATGGTAATGCAAGGGCGTAAACAGCATGTTTGCCTGATGTACCAGGCTGCAGTCTGTTTCTCAGGATTAATTTCCACAAATCTTCCACAGCTCAGGGATGTCCAAAGTCCTCTCCAAGATTTTAGCAAATGGCCAAGAACTAACAATTCTATTTTTGGTTCCTGCCTCTCAGCTGGTCCCATGTAAGCCTAAAAGTAGAACTAAGCCTCTTCATCACTTTCTAAATAAACCCAATCACAGTGAGCACTGGACTGGAATTCCTTGATTCATTGTAAGGGGCCACATTGCCAAGCACACAGAATCAGAGAATTCTCTCTTTCATCTTGCTATCCTTGCCTCCCATAAAGCAGAAGCATTTCCTATATCTGAAGCTATAGTATTAGTCATAACCACACTCTTTGGGGACTCACCTGTGTCACAGGGGCATTTTCCTATGTATTTTCACTATACCAACTGGTCTTTTCCTAAGAGGAATCTCCTATCTGATGGTAAAAGAATAAACATTTTTATCCATCTCATGATCCTGAGATTGAAAGCCATTATGGTTTTAAGTGTTGAATGTGCAAGCCTCAATTATTTTGGTTTCAACCTATTATTACTATCTTCCCTCCACTAAGTTGTCATTTCTGCTAACAAGGAATGGGTCTATAAAGACTTCTTCGGCATTTACTAGTATTTTGATAATTTGGGAATTGAATATTTAGAAAACATGATTTCTCCAGTCCCCTCTTCAAACAGCTCTGCAATATGAGTGAAAGCAAAGAAGTATCAGTGAAGTATTTTTTTTAGTGGAGTTGGAAAAACACACATCCCTGATAGTGACATTCACAGACACAAACAGTGCTTGTAGTTCTATTGCCTACTAGGCTTTATTTCAGTAGCAGAACACGTATCAGGAACCTCTGTTTCTGTGGGCCAAGCCTCTTGTAATACGAGAGCTCCGTTACCAGAAGAATTAGTAGATTTTTCCATAACGAGGCTGTATGGTACACAAGTTGGTCTTAATACTGACAGCACATTAGGATCACCAGTTAAGGGGCAGTTTTTAAGATGCGGTGATGTCCTAGTCCCACCCACAGAGATTCTGACTTCATTGGTTTGGTGGTTATTTTGAAACTCTCCAAGTGATTCTCATGGGAAGCTAAGGTTGCCAGAAACACTGGCATAGCACGGTGCTCCTTAGACACCTTGGGAGTGGGTTAAAATGTGGATTCCAGGGACGCCTGGGTGGCTCAGTTGGCTAAGCGTCTGACTTCAGCTCAGGTCATGATCTCACAGTCCGTGAGTTTGAGCCTTGCATCTGGCTCTGTGCTGACAGCTCAGAGCCTGGAGCCTGCTTCCCATTCTGTGTCTCCTCTCTCTGCCCTTTCTCCACTCATGCTCAGTCTCTCTGTGTCAAAAATAAATGAAAATGCTAAAAAAATTTTTTTAATGTGGATTCTGATTCAGGTCTGGAGGAGGTCTTGACATTCTGCATTTCTAATAGGCTTCTAGATGGTGCCCATGGTAGGGGTTCTGAGGTCCACACTTGGAGTAACAGGGGTGTGATAGAGTTGGCACTATCTTGAAAGTTGGACAAACCCAACTCTGAGAATCAATTAGCTGTTTGGTTTTGTTCAAACTGCTAAAGTGCCCTCTCTTCTATAAAGTAGAAATAAAACTTCTTATGTTAAGGAATGAATAGAGTAGATACCTATTTTGCTATCTACCTATGAAAGGTAGATAGCAAAGGGCCTGGCACTCTGCTGCTAAATAAATGCTAGTTTTATTTCACTTCTCTCCTTTCTACCTTACCAAGCCGCCTCCACCTTCCCAGGTCAAAGAGAGAAGGGCTGTTGTCTGGAGCGTGGTTGCTATGGGAACAATAGCCTTTAGAGAAAAGGGATGCAGGGTATCAGAAAGCAGAGTGGCTTACTGACCATCAACTCAGTTTATTTCGAAATATAAACTCTACTTACAGCCAGCCTCCTTGTCTTTCATGACACTGGTCTGGTCTTACCTCTCCCTTACAAATTAGAACCATCAAAGTAGAACGACGAAATCAAAGTCCTCCCTCCCTCTCTCCCCCCCCCCCTCTTTTCCTCTCCTTCTGTCTGTATCAAATAACTGGAAAAGGTATTCTATCAACTTTTTGTCAAGCCTGCTATACTACTATATTGTTATCATACTCAATATAGCACTAACCAATGACATCCTTTTAAGTAGTGAGAGGTTGCTAGGCAGGCATTTTAAGGGGTATAGAGTATATGGGTTATAATACTGGCTTCAATCAAGGCAATAAGAAATGTCAATCTGGAAAGGACGTTTGATGCCAGAGTTTAAACACTAGCCTGAGTTTGAACATGCTGCAAGCAGTGATAATGCTTGAAGGATTTGATGACACGGGACATATATAGCATGTTCGAGAAATTAAAATTAATCTGCTTCAGTGTGGGGTGGATAAGAATAAAAATGGCAGAGGGGAATATCCCTCCCTTGGCTATCTTTACTGACTGCTGATTGTGTGGGGGGCCCCATGTTTGATGAAGGACATACACAGTCACCAAAACACACATCCTTTTGCCCTCATGTAGTTTCTGTTCTACCACTGAGAGAGACAGTACCCAGTGATTAACTCAAATCATGACATGGGTCTGAGGGAGAAATTCAGAGTGCAGTGAGAACAAATACAAGAACTTGACGGCTTCATTGGGATCAGGAAAGTCAACCCTTGGAAATGACCAACAGGTGACTCTCAAGCTGAGACCTTGGAGTCTTACACAGCTGTCTAAAGATGGGGTGGAGCTGGGGAAGAAGTAGATGATGTATTACTTACATCCTGACTCTACTACCTCTCACTAAGTGAGAGAGAGGCTGCGGGCCAGGAATATATTTCCTCTTTTGTAAAATAAGGATAATTTCCTTGTTTCGGGGGGGGGGGACAGGGAGGGTTGCGCCATGATGCTAATGACAGTGTTTGGCACACAGGGAGGCTCTGAAGGGGTGGAAGTCCAAGCCTTTGATTTTCAGGTGCATTTACTGAGCACTGCTGCCTGGGTCACGGAGATGGTAACTGCTGGCTGCGTACCTCTCTGTTCCCTTCACCTCACCCCTCTCGGAGGAGCACGGGCCAGTTCCAGTTTAAGCACAGTGACTTGCGCACCATTTCTAGGTGGTTGCCGCTCCTCCTTCCCTTCTCCACCATGAACATGGGGCTGCATGGAGACATTGGAGAACCACTTGGGGGCTCGCTAGACTCTTCTTGTGGGACACAGAGTCACACCTCAGACTTTACGGCACACATATAGCAAACCAGAGGTCAACCTTGTTTAAATAACTCATCCTAAAGGGGTAGATTCCTTACCTCAGCAGAATCTAGGCTGTCTTTGCTAGAAAGATCCAACACCAAGAATTTTTCACACACCATTATTTAAAGATAATAAATGACTTAAGAGAAAGGACTTTTATGCCTAGTTAAAGGTGCTAGCAGTCAAACCTAAGAAAACAACCCTGTGCTTCTTGTTTGTGCAAAGAGCTCAGATCAAACACTGGGAAGAAAGGAAATATCTCATGTTGTTGAGAGCAAACTGCTGTACATTATGTGATGCTTTCAGTCTTTGCTAATGTGCTTTTCGGTCCTTTGATAAAGTGAACTTGTAGCTTCATTCCACCCTCCCTCCCCTCCCGCCGCCACCTCAACATACACCCTACGATTTAACCACAGATGCCTGTTTTGTCCAATGTCTCCTTTAGGAACAGATTTGATGCTGTCTGAGCACCTGGCCAGCACATGGAGTGCTCCCTGCCTTCAGCTTTCTCTGCAGGGAAAGCTTTCTGCTTCTCTTCTCTTTGGCTTCTTAATGGGCCATGGATATGTCTCATCAGTGCGCCACTGATGGATGGCAGGGGCAGTACGTGAAGTGGACTGGTTGCTATGGTGCTCAACAGGCCATGGCTGCTTTCTTGGGACAAATAAGGCCATAGATCTACAGTGCCAGAGTCTGTCTCTATCCCCTCTGTCTCTCTCTTCAACCTCTGCCTTCCTCCCGTGCCCTGACTACGTCTCCCTCCCTCCTCTTTTCCCATTGGCATGTCTGTGCTGTTTGTGGCAGATACAGACATCGTCTTGCCTATACGGAGGATTCTTCTTTCTTCACTTGATGCAAAAAATCTGTTGCAACTGGATTTCTTTGCAACTCCTTTCTATGTCTCCTGAGCATTATGAAATAAACTTCAACATAAATGTATGCTCAAATGATAATACATTGATGAGCTTCTGTTTGTATGTGTATTTTATCTTCCTATATAAATACTAGCATTTTCTAAGTATCTTCTACAGTAAAAACACATGGCATATATATATTATATATATATGTATATATATATATATAATATATATATCTATGCCATATGTCCACTTATCCACCTCTATCCAACCCATCTATCCATCTATCCAAAAAAGCCACTATCTCTTAATTTGAATACAATACAAATGATTAAACTTTTTGTATCAAAATAGTATCTTGGGGCACTTGGGTGGCTCAGTCAGTTAAGAGTCTGACTCTTGGTTTTGGCTCAGGTCATAATCTCACCGTTCATGAGTTTGAGCCCTGCGTCAGACTCTGCCCTGACAGTACAGAGTATGATTGGAATTCTCTCTCTCTCTGTGCCCCTCCCCTGATTGCTCTCTCTCTTTCAAAATAAATAAATAAACTTAAAAAATAGTATCTTACAGCCAATTTGTGAAAGAAAATAGAGTTGGATGACAGAAAGCAGGCTGGGTACTGATTTTGGCTAAGTCACCAAGTGAGATGTAGTCATCCATCCATTCAACAACTACTGACTGAACTCCTACTGTGTATTAAATATAGATATAAGTGCTGAGGATATAGCAGTAAACAGGAAATGGAAAATGTCCCCTGCTTCAAGGAGCTGTCATTCCCCAGGGGTTCTCAAACTCTAGGAAAACTCTAGATCATCTGCAGGTGATTGTTAAAACACAGGTGGCTGGACCCCACACCCAGACATTCCAATCTCCTAGGTCAAGAGGGGGCCCAAGGATTTGAATTTCTAACACGACCCCAGGTTTCCTGGACCACACTTTGGGAATAAGTCATATAAACAAATAAAAGAGCAAATACATAACATATTGCCAGCGAGTGCTAAGTATTATGAAGAAAGATAGCATAAGGAAGGGAAACAGAGACTGATACAGTGTGTTGGGTGCTGCTACTTTAGGTGGGACCATCCGAAGAAGCTTATCACATGCCAGAGACCTGCCAGAAGTGACAGAATGAAGCATCGGGGTGTCCCAGAAGAGCACTTCAAGACACACGGTAGCACAGAGAGCAGCCTTGGCAGGGTCCCCTGGTTTGCCTGTGGTCACCTCGCCTTTGCGCGTTTAGGATGCCACATGCGTGCCACGTAAGGTACAGCGTGTTATCATTCCCATTTTACAGCCAAAGGAACTGAGCCACAGGGAGATTCTGTAATTTGTTTAGGACTGGAGAGCAAAGCAGCAGCAGAACCTAGGATTTGAGCCCATCTCTCATATAAAGATTGGATAGATGGATAGATGGGTTGGATAGAGGTGTGAATGTTAAAATTGAGCCAAGCTATCAACTGGCTTTGAGATCTTAAGAGGCTTTGTAGCCCAATTAGAGCTGAAAGGCAGGTGTTTGTCCAGAGAAGAGGAAGGATGCCTTCAGTGACGGAGTCCAGGTAGGAGAAGGTGTGAGGCCTCCAGTTCTAGAAGGAATACCATCAGGTGTAGGCAAAGAAGCTTGCCCGGGCAGGTATAGGCCCCTCTCTGCAAAAGCAGGACATGCCATTGAAAGCTGGAGGCAGGAGGAAACGCGTTCGGCAAACCCCTTCCTCCCAGGGGATCTTGACGAGTTGCATTTTAATCTAATTAATACATTCAGGAAGTTGGACCATGAGGAATGTGATTATTTAATTGTTTTGTTCAAAGAGTATGAAGCAGGCTATTAGTCTGGGGTCATGACTCCAAGGTTCATTTCAGGTTATTACCTAGGAGGGTTTTGGAACAAGAGTGGCTGATTGATTCTTTCCCGCTGTTACTCTCATTAATTTACAAAGATTCATTGTGTTGGTGCTAATTTGTAGAGTCTGGAATGAAATGTAAAACAGATTCAGGCTGATAAAAATTGTTTTGTATCTGCTATTCTATCTTGTTCCTTCCCCTGCATTTTCCCTTCTAAAGATTTTCAGGTACATGAATTTCCAGTCTGATTATTATTAACTCTTTTTCCGCATGACAAATGTTGTCTCTAATAATTAAGCAGTGAGCAGGAAGTCGAGATTAGGCATTTCATTTCCAATCCAGCAAGAATCTGACCTGGAGAAAGTCATCTAAACTGTCTTACTCAGATTCCCCTGTTGAAAGATCTGGATTTTAAAATACAAAGCTGAGCACCTTACCTATCTTCCTCCACTGACATTAAAAAATTTTTTTAATGTTTATTTATTTTTTAGAGAGAAAAAGAGAGACAGAAAGAGTGTGAGCAAGGTAGGAGCAGAGAGAAAGGGAGACAGAGAATCCAAAGCAGGCTCCAGGCTCTGAGATGTCAGCACAGAGCCTGATGGGGGATTTGAACCCACAAACTGGTAGATCATGACCTGAGCAAGTCAGATGCCTGAAGGACTGAGCTACCGAGGCGCCCTTCTTCATTAACATTTTTAAATGGCTCCCATGGCCTGCAGACAAGATATAAGCTTGATGTTTCAAACTTTCTTTTGAGTCTCATATTCTAGCACTATCCAGCAATAGTTTCTGTTCTGTTGTATCAAATGATGTTCTGTGTTCACTCTATTCTTTGTCTACAAAGTCTTCCCTTCCTTTTGAATATTTGCCAAATTGTCTTTCTTTACCTTGTCACCATCTTCCTGAAGTTTTTCTGGGTGCTGTAGGCAGATTACTCAACAACTCATGTGTGTTCTTGTTTCTTCCATTAACACTTGACACATTTTTTTATAATTATTTGTCTCAATGCATATTTTAGTGTAATTATTTGCACGGGTGTGTGCGTGTGTGTGTACACACACACACCTGAGTTTGTTCCTCTTTGCAAAGCAGAGAAAAATCCAGGCTATTCTTTCACAGTTCCCTCCAAGTGGACAACAGCTTGTTTTCTGGGCTGGCCAGCCAAATTGTAGCTGCCGTGGGCTGTGAAGAAATTACAGAATGAACATGTGTTTCGGAGGGTTCAGTCTGGGGCCTCACTGGTCTAAGATCATTGGTGTTGCTTCAGCCCTTACCCTTCAACTCCAACATAGTATTAGCATTGAATCAAGATATTTACATGAAATATCTGAGCTTCTCTTGATAAATAGTGAGAAAAGCAGCCTGAACATACTGTTTGAATCTCTAGTTTCTCATCTGAAAGAGATGCTTTGCTTTCTGTGATCACTACTAACTACTACAAATTTCTTCCCTCAAAATTGTCCAATTTAAAAACTTGCTAGCCTTTACTGCTCACAGTGGCCTCTGGCTATGACAACCTGGCTTCTGATGAACATTTTCATGGAAAGTGGCCCGTCTCTCCTTGCTGCAGTCTGTCCTCAGTGGCTCTCCCATCCACTCTATAGGGAGGTTAGCTGAGAAGGAGTTGGGGGAGAGGCGAGGGGTCAAATCTGTTACTTTTTATAGAGGTGGAGTGAAAATAATTTCCTGTGAAAGCTGGGGACATTTTTTCATTAGTTTTGTTTCCTGCTCTGGGCCTTATACGCTGGATGATTTTTTTTTCTCCTTTTGGAACTTCTGTGGGCCAACTTCCTGTGCCTGAGGGTGCTGAGAGATAGAATTTAATGAGTTTGGCCCACCTACACCACAGTGAATCTGGGGAGGTGAGGAATGAACAGACTAGGGCTGCCTAAGCCATCCTTGAATATTCTGGACCTGAGTTCAAAGGAGAAGCCTCAAAGAAGTGTTTTGGGAAGCAGCCAAGCCTAGAATTTTAGGGTTCAGAAAGACTCAGTGGGGGGCAGCGTGAATATGTTCCAACTTTCTCGTCATTGGATTTCAATGTTAATCTTCCAAAAATCACTTTCATACATTAGTGCATATATGTTGGGAGCTCAATGGTGTGTTACACACTGCTCTAGGTGCTGGATGGATCAGACAGTGGTCAGAAACAAAAGTCAAATAGGCCAGCAGAAATTTTTGGTTCCTATAACTAAAGACTCAGGATTTCTAGCTTCAGGCAAAACTATATCCAAATGTTTAATACCTTTAGGCTAGCTTCAGGCAAGGATGTATCTAGATGTTTAATACCTTTAGGCTAGCGTCAGGCAAGGCTGAATCCAAGTGTTTCATACTTTTGGGAGTCCATCTCTGTATCGAATTCTTGTGTTAACTGTATTCTCATTCAGGCTTTTACTACTCAGTAACCAGATGGCCACAGGCAACCTCAGGCCCACAGTGTCTCAGCTTCAAGCTCATTTCTCTTTCCTAATACTTCCCAAAAAAGTCCTAGGCCTGATTCTCCTGGACACAGAATGGATCTTAAGGTCCATGTCAAGTAGTTTCTATGATCCCTACGCCTGTGCCTGGAGCAGTAGGGGAACTGAATGCTTGCTTATAAACTGAGTGAGCTGGGGGGGGGGGAGGGGCGGGGGCTTGTCCTTGATGGATTATTGTCCTGTGTGATGTGTGTAATTTTAGGTGTCAACTTACCTGGGCTATGGAGTACTTTGATATTCAATCAAACATTACTGCTGTTTGAGGGTGTTTGGGGAGGAGATTAACATTTAAATTGGTAGACTGAGTAAAGTAGGTGCTCTCTATAACATGGGTAAGCCTCATCCATTCAATTGAAGACCTCAGTAGAATACAAAGGTTAACCTTCCCCAGCAATAAAGGATTCTTTCTCACCTGATGGCTTATAGATTGGGACTTAGGTTATTTCCCACCTTAAGACTCTACCTGAAATGATGTTTTCTCTGATTGTAAGTCTGTTGGTCTTCAGGTGGGACCTGAACTGATGGGAACTACACCATCAGTTTTTGGACCAGGACTAGAACTAACCTATTGGTTCTCCTGAGTCTCCTGCTTGCTGACCCACCTTGAAGGTCTTGGGACATGCCTGCTCTTATAATCACATGAGCCAATTCCTTATAATAAATCCATTTTATCTATTATATCTATACATCTTTCCATATATAATACATACACACATGTATACACACACACATTTATATGTTTATAGATCTGTGCCTATTTCTCTGGGGAACCCTGACTATATGTCCTGTGAAATCCCATGCTGCAATATTACAGTTGTTTTCAACTCCCTGAGATGACTCAGCCGTGTAGTACCCATGGGATCGATACAGGAGTGACCCAATCTGATGCCAAAGCTTGACTGAGTTCCTGGCAGCATATGAAGGCTGGAGAGAAGATGCCGGATGAGAGGGAGAAGAACCACAGGTTGGTGAGGAACAGGTGAGAATAACAAGTGCCGTCAAACACATCCGCACTTAGATGCTTATCTAGATCTTAAGTTATTCTGTAAGGAAATCACGGATAGCCCTTCCTTACCCTTTGAGAAAGCACCATACATTTTATAAAACATAAAGCACTGAATGATTTTTTTGATGTAAATCATGTGGACACCATCCTTGCTTATTTTTCTCAATGATGAAAGAGGAGAATCACGTCCTGCTTTACTGTGCACCTGTCACAATCCCCTTCAAGAGTCCCCTCCGAGCGGAGCCCATGAACAGGTGGGAAAGGGAGGGAAGTGTGATCTCCACTCTCAATTCTTAGGTATGGTGCCCTTTGGGTCGGTAAGGTCGGAGCTTTCTACTTAATATACTGCTGGAAGTATCACACTAGGGATGCATTCCATTCCATTTTTCATGTCACAAATATTTGACCAGGAAAAAAAAAAGATTTAATCACAGAACAGCAAAAGTCAAATTCATAAATAATAATGTTTTAAAAGGTGAGTTGGTCTTATGCCACACAAATGGCAAATCCCTGCATTATTCATATTTGAATCGGTCCTGTCTGAATTCTTGAATTTTTCTCTGGGTGGACACAGGGCGACATTTCTTGTTTTGAAAACCCATCTCGCTTAAAATGGCAGTTGATTTGTCTGGGAAAATGTGCCACGTGGTGTTGCTGTATTTCAAAAGACCAACTCAAATAATGATGGTTGAGTCTCCCTACTTGCCTGCTAATGGTCATTAGGCATGCTGTGTAAACAAATTTGTACCTCTCACATGGAATTACTGGAAAAAGAGGATCAGGAATTCGGACTCCAACTCTGAGATGATAAACCTAAGAGAAGAAAAAAAAAACATTGAAAATTCCTCAACTCCATAACTATAATTACTGGTCTAAATTCAACTTTTAAATTTATAGACTCAGTGGCTTTTGTTGATTTTGGAGGGGGGAGCGCACAAATGCTTAAACCACTAAAACGACTTGCATGCTTTTCATTCCAAAGGACCTCAAGTTAAAGAGAGAGAATAAGGAGGCCCCAAAATGTGTGGAAGCCTGGGGAAAGGCAGTAAAGAGGTGAGAGAGCACTGAACTAAGTGGCCTCAGTGACAGCTGGGACCCTAGAATAGCTGAAAATGTGAAACCTGGTGCAAGTAACAAAAGACGTGTCTTTCTCTGAATTTTAGTATTTGCTGGTGCTGTGGCACTGGCCTCGGTTTCTTTACATACGTGTATATATGAAACATACATCTATAAATAAAACATATATCTATAAAATATATGTAAACAAAACATATATAAACACAAATAAAAATATAAACATAAACATGTGTAGATAACATAACATACATATAAAACATATACATGTGTGTGTATGTATGTTTAGGGAAGACTTCCGATACGTGATGCGCCAACCTCACTGCATGGCCAAATACATTTATGAATGCGCCTGTGCCTTATAAACTCTAACTCCTGGGACATTGCTGACATTGAACATTAAAAAAACAAAAGAACAAAAAAAATGAAGCAAAACAACAACACCACCACCACAATGCAGACAGGTACAGTGCTGGGACATGATGACCTGGGTAGGGCTTGGGAGCAGGGAGAAGCCAGTAATGAGGGAGGGACCCTTGAAAATAACAGAGCCCAGATACAAGGTTTACAACCCTGCTGGGACCAGGGCCATAAAGTGACACTCCGGAGGCTGCTGAGTGCCGACCATGAACAGCACGTGAGCATTTTAGAAAAGGAGGAAAACGTTCCCCAGTCCTAGCCTGTCACCACCGTACCAGAATCCCATACAGAGTGTCCAGCTCTTCCAGTTATTCATGAGATGATCTAAATATAGATTTTCAGGTGATATAAAATATACTATATATTGTATACCTTTATACAATATATATAATAATATAAAATATTATGAATATACAAAATAATACACTAATTTGGGATAATTTTTTTCTGAATCTTGTTCATTTAAAAACTTAGTGCTTAATAAAGAGAAACTTCTCTGTAATGTACCTTGAGGCCAGAAGGGGAAGGTGTTAGGGGGAGCCCTACCACTCAATGTCAATTATAGGAAGAGTTGTCAATTACGGACTCCTAGGAAGCCTCTCAATAGGAACGAGTCATCAATTACAGGCCCCAACAGGGAAAGATATACACTGTATCTCCTATAAGCAATCGGCTATACCTGCAACACAGCCAATGAGAAATTGTCATCACCCAGAACACTTGCTTCTCTCCAATAGACTTTTGTTCATAACTACCCCTCCCTACTTCCTTTCCCTTCTCCATAAAACATTCTTCTCCTTTGTCTATTGGACTTGACTATGGTTTTTGCCATAGCATGCTTGTCTCAGACTGTGATTCTCTACTATTCCTGAATAAACCCATCGTTGCTGGTATTAAATGGAAGTTTAATTTTTAAAGTTCTTACATCATTCAATACTTAAAATTGTAAAATGATATCACTTGGACTGTTACCTGCTCTTTTTGCTGATTACATTAGGTGGATTCAGTCTATTCATCTTTTCCAATTAGTAATATTTTGTACAAAAGAAAGAATCCTGTAAGATGACTTACATCTTTACAAGGGATATGAACATGTACTTGGGATGGGGCTTTCCCCTTCTCTTCAGATAGATATAGTTTAGGAAACTGACCTAGAGTTTTAAAATGTTAGATTGTTTCCTTGTTTGTTGTGATAACTATTAAACATTTCCAAAGTATCTATAAATGAGTTTTCTTCTCAAACAGTCTCATTAAATGACTTTAAAATATATCATTGTGGGGGTAAGGCAGGTGCCCTTCAGTTATTGTTAAGTAGAAGAACCTGACTTCAGAAGACCAAATTTTGGTGGGCTTTTTAAAAAACTTTTTTTAGTGTTTATTTATTTTTGAGAGAGACAGACAGACAGCGTGTGAGCAGGGGAGGGACAGAGGAGAGGAAGACACAGAAGGACAGAGAGAGAGGAAGACACAGAATCTAAAGCAGGCTCCAGGCTCTGAGCTGTCAGCACAGAGTATGATGCAGGGCTCAAACTCACAGACCGCGAGATCATAACTTGAGCTGGTCAGACGCTTAACCTACTGAGCCACCCAGGTGCCCCTGATGGTCTTTGAAGTAGAAGTAGAAAAACTTGACTTTGGAAGACCAAATTTTATGGTCTTTGGAGATGGGTTGACTGAATATGCAATCTTTGCCGTGAGGTTTTCCCTACATGGTGTACCACACATCACTGGGGAAAATTTGAGAAATAGCTACAGTCACTGAGGATATGCACTGTCCGTGTTTGAACTGAAGTCAGTGTGCTCAAGTAGAGCTAATATTCCATTATCTATTTCAATCCTTCCAACACAGCAGGTGGCAATATACAATCAAAACTTTCTCCCTTGAAACTGTCTTTTCCAGTATATTTTTCTTTCCTTTCCTTTCCTCGATACACCTTTTGTTCTATCTTGACATGGCTTCAGTTTTCCATAAAAATGTAGTCTTGTATGCCTCTATGTACTCTTTTCCTTCCCCAGCTTTACTGAGGGACAATTGACAAATGAAAATTTTACACACACACACACACGTACAAAATTGTGTATATGTATACACATTTTACATATATACACATGTAAATGTACACATACATGTTTATTAAATATAGTATATGCATATTTTATTATGTATTTAATTTTATTATCTATATTTTAATGTTTATTTATTTTTGAGAGAAAGAGACAGAGTGTGAACAGGGGAGGAGGGGCAGAGAGAGGGAGACACAGAATCTGAAGCAGGCTCCAGGCTCTGAACCATCAGCACAGAGCCCAATGTGGACCTTGAACTCACAAACTGTGAAATCATGACCTGAGCTGAGTTGGATGTTTAACTGACTGAGCCACCCAGGCACCCCAAAACTGTGCATATTTTTAAAAGATGTGGTATACACACACAGTGAAATATTATTCAGCCCTAAAAAGAATGAAATCGGGCCATTAGGAACACGGATGGACCTTAGAGGGTATTACACTAAATGAAATAAGTCAGAGTAAGACAAATGCTATAGGATATCACTTATATGCAGAGTCTGAAAAGCAAATGAACAAATAAAAAGCAAATAGGCTCACAAATATAGAGAGAAAGTTGGTGGTTGCCAATTTGTTGGGGGAGGAAAAGGGGGATGGGCAAACTAGGTGAAGGGGGTTAAGAGGTCTACACTTCCAATGATAAAACAAGTAAGTCATGAGGATGAACATTTTCATTAAAGCGTAAGAAATGTCATCAATAATATTGTAATAACTTTTTATGGTGACAGATGGTGGCCACTCATCCTGGCAAGCATGCACTAATGGATATAATCATTGAATCACTATGTTGTACACCTGAAACTGATAGAATATTGTATGTCAATTATAACTCAACTAACTATAAAAAATAAAAATGATATGAAAACATAGACTGCGATATTCGGATACACCTATCCAATGAGAAATATGTAGCACAATCAAGATAATTAACGTCCACCACCTCACATAGCTACCATCTTTTGTGTGCTGTGAGAACACTTAAGGTCTATTCTCTTTGCAAATTTCAAGTACACAGAACACAGCAGAGTATTATTAGCCATAGTCACCATCCTGCACGTTAGATCTCCAGAACTTATTTATCCTGCATAACTGAAACTCTCACCTGCCCCCCCCTCCCCTCCAAGCTTCTGGCAACCAACATTCTACTCTCTGCTTTTTTGAGTTTGACCTTTTTAGGTTTCACATAATAAATGAGATCATACAGTATTTGTTTTTCTGTGTCTGGCTTGTTTCACTTAGCATAATGTCTTCCAGTTTCATCCATGTTATTCCAAATGGCAGAATTTCCTTCTTTGTAAAGGCTGCATAATAAATATTCATTTATATATACATCACATTTTCTTTATTCATTCATCTGTCAACAAACACTTAGGTCGTTTCTATATCTTGGCTAATGTGAATAATACTGCAATGAACACAGGAGTACAGATCTCTCTTTGAGACACTGATTTCATTTCCTTTGGATACATACCCATAAGTGGGATTGCACTGGCTTGATGATACGATGGAGAGTACATGGACTGCCAAACTCCAGATTTCTCAATGCACTTCTGTCACCTGTAATAAAAGTACATATATTCCTTGAATCACTTTTCATACCGCGTTGGTTAGTTACAATCTATTTGTGTCTATAATATTTTTATTTATACATAAGTATCTCAACACAGTACATTACACTCTTAATGTAGATTTTACTTATTTCTGCTCTCAGCCAGAGTCAGTGGGGCAATGAGCTGTGGTGGCCACACTGCAAATGGTCTCAGCCAATGATGCTCTACCATGTCAATATGCATTGAAGATGTTCTGCAATGTGCAATGCATGCTCCCTCCATGATGAGCTTTCTTCACTCCATTTAGACTGTAGGCTGTGGAATGTGGTTTTTTTTTAAGTTATGATGGCTGACAAAAGATATGTAAGAGACAGATGTGTTAGATGGGCTAGAAGTCATGAAGTAATTAAAAAAGTATCAGGTTGGGTTGAGTTCTCTTTCACATACTTGGTTGAGGAAATAGAGAGGAAAAGATTGGAAGGGAATTAAATTGGTGAAAGTCCTTTGACAATAGGCAGCCATCATAGCATCACTACAACATGGGAGCATTATATAGCAAATGTCTTGTGAGTACTTGGCAGGAACATCAGATAGAGGTGTGTTTCAGGAGGCTCCAAATATGAAGAGATTAATTTCTGATATATGCAGTATTAGGAACCCTTTAGCTCTGCCATTCCCTAGAATGTACCCAGTCTCTCTCATATTCTTCAAGCTGGTCATACTCTCATTTGTTGAATGAATAACCTAGTGATAAATTAATGACTGGGTTATAAATGAATGAAAATTAATGAGACTTGTAGGTGGTCATAAAAGACTATGACTATACACTTCGTGTTCACAAGTTGTTGCTTGCGTGTGGGACTTTCAAGTCCTGGTGTGAGGCACTCTGATAATATCTTTAATAAAATAGAAGCAACATTAGATTCTATCTCATTGACTCATCAGTTATTCGTGTTGAGTACAATCCTGGCTTCTTTGCTTAATTGCTTTGAAGGTCAGACCTGAAGAGTTTACTTCATGTGTTATTTGAACCACTGATTCTTAGGAGGTAGTTTTCAAATGATGCTTTCTCAATCTTTGCCACTCACCCTGTACTAGGGAGGAAGCCTTCATCTGGAAGTGCAAAAACAAAATATAAGCCAACATGAAAGAGGTGGGGGAGAAGAGATTATTTTCCAAGATAACTGGGAAGTTGTAAAATCTGGGGGACAGGGTCTCACCTAACATTTGCAGGACTTCTCAATCTTTATGTATTGGCTTCATATCAGATAGACTATACCCATTTGGTGGGAAATGGTTTATCAAGTCCCATGATCCAAGATGAAGAGTCTCTCTCCTAGAACTGATTATATCATCTTAGAGGGATTCTGACTGGTCATCTGCCCTTTCCAGGACAAGTCAGTGAGACCAGGTAGATGTCACACTCTGATTGGTCAACCTGAATCCTGTGTTTCCATCTCTGCAGATTGGAAATTGGACAGTTAATTGTGAGCCCCTCTTGGACATCTTTAAGAAGGGAAAGATGGTTGGCCAAAGAAAAGGTGAATAATATGAATTAGTATACACACTTCTCTAATTATATGCCTCCTAGAGCCAAAAAGAGGGGTTAAAAATGCATTTGCTCATGCTCTTTGCTCTAATTTGATTCCTTTTCACCAGAACTTAAGTTACAAAAGAATCTCTTGATCCTTTGCTAGTCCAGTAAGGTTTCCCTGTGAAACTTCCAGTATGCAATGAATTTCCTTCCTCTGAAATCCATATTATCTTTTTTTAACTTAAAAACATTTTTATGTTTATTTATTTATTATGAGAAAGAGAAAGAGACAGAGCATGAGCAGGAGAGGGGCAGAGAGAGAGAATCCCAAGCAGGCTCTGCACTGTCAGCACAGAGCCTGATGCAGAGCTTAAACTCACAAACCTCGAGTCATGAGCTGAGCTAAAATCAAAAGTCAAATGCTTAACAGATGGAGCCTTTCAGGCATTCCTGAAATCCTTAATATCTAAATCACATTTTGAATTCAAACCTATTCACCAAACATTGCTAGTACTTAATATAAGACATTTGCTAGGGAAATACAGAGATGAAATGGGCTTCACCATTAGGACATTTTAAATATAGTAGATGACATGCACATGGCCAACTAAAGAAGAGGGTGAGGGTGTCTTCACAAATACATTCTCAAGGACACCATGTGTTTTCCTGTCTCCATCTTGTTAGTGCTTTTTCTTCCGTCTGTGATCCCAAAACTACTCTTTCTTTCAGACAGAGCCCCCGATATTATTTCCTCTGAAAAACCAAAAGGAATTCATGTTCTTCTGCTAATACGCTTCCTGTGTAAAACACTAGACAAATAATAGTTGGTTATTTGTACGTGTGTGTCTTTTGCCCCACTGAAGGACAAAAGGAGGTCCTTGCTTAACCCTCATTTCTCAGCACCTAGCATGTCACTTGGCACAGTACGCCTTCAGTGAGTGGAGAATACACATATTTCTTAGCTCTTGTGAGAATTTCAGGTCCGTCGGGACCTATGAGCATGGAAAGCAGTTTGCTACATGGGAAATCACAAATACTTCATAATTTCAGATGCCTTTGTGCCCCTAACAAGAACTTTTTACTATTAGAATTCCCATTTTATAGATGCAAAACCTGAGGCACAGAAGTAAATTGATTTGTCCAAAGTCCTGGGGCTTCTAAGTGATGGAATTATGATTGGAACCAGGCAGTTCAGCTCCAGAGTAGGCTCTTTACCATTTTATACTACCTGTCAGAGAGAACACTGCATTTTTGTTATTTTATTAAAAATGTTTTTAATGTTTATTTTTGAGAGATAGAGACAGAGAGAGACAGAGACAGAGTGCAAGCAGGGGAGGAGCGGAGAGAGAGAGAGACAAGAATCTGAAGCAGGCTCCAGGCTCTAAGCTGTCAGCATGGACTCTGAGGTGGGGCTTGAACTCATGAACTGCAAGATTATGACCTGAGCCGGAGTTGGGCACTCAATCGACTGAGCCACCCAGGCACCCCGAGGATACTGCATTTTTGAAGTGCAGACTATGTTCCTGGGGTTTGACAACAGCTATTTCCTTTTGTCCCTTTTTATTCTGAATTTAGTCTCCCACCCCTACCTCTGCCTTCACTGAGCAGAAATTCAGAAGCCAGTGCTCATGGAAGTGCTGACATCTTGCAAAGATCATATTCTTCCTTAAGAAAGAGAAAAAGAAAGAGAGATGAAGAAAGGCCATGGTCGGAAAGCTTGTCTGTAACTTTTCTTAAACACTGGAGTCTAATTCTCTTGGTACACTTTACCTCATTCTGGAGATGCCATTTCCATTTGACCACATGCGAATTTCCCTGGAATACCAAGGTTCAAAGGAGAGTGCAGCCCAGAGACGTTTACTTATACAGAAAATAGGCAGAAATCAGCAAATGCCAAGTGATGTAGTCAGAGGTCTCTGGCACTGACCCCCATGGGGCTTTCATCTGCTGGAAGCATGTCACTCATCATGGCATTTTGTGGGGAACCACAGCTAAAAGGCCCAGGCACATTCCCATAAAATGGTTATCAGATGTGAGTCTGCAGTTTCTCAAAGAGCACCCTGTGGTTTCAAGTTAGCAGCTCACCACAGAGCTAGAGACAATTCCAAGGGCCTCCTTCTCCAGTTCTCTCCAGAAAAGGCAAATTAGTCAAACCTCACTGTGGAGATAAGTAGTTCACTCCCTGTGATCATCGGCTACATTGACTTACCAGAAGTACTGAGTTGGAAATGAAGATAATGCAACTTTTTACATGAGTGTGCTAGACAGTTATGGGACAATCTTTAGCTCCCAGTGACATTTGAGATCTTAAAAAAAAATTACATGGAAGAAGAAGAGGCTTAAGAATTCAATAGATATACTTTGCCCTCATTTACGAATGAGGACATGTGGACTGAGCCAGGTGACATGGCTTTCCTAGGATCTCAAAGACTATGAAGAAGCAGGATCTCGAATACGGCCCTCCTAATCTTAACCCAATGTTTTCTACAGTGAAGAGAAGTTTGGAGGTTTGAAACTCACCTTTGCCATGAGCTATGGCAACCATGAGAATAGTGAGAATGTTCTTTATCCACTAAGAGTTTTGGTTTCTGAACTACATGTGTGAGTGTGAATATGTGTGTGTGTGTATGTGAATGTGTGTGTCCTAGCTCCTAAAGGACCTGAAATTCTCATGCAAGAGCCAAGAGCTATGTTTATTCTCCATATGATAATGTGCGTATGTGATGGGAGTGTAGTAAGTGGCTGGTGGGTAGAGGGGCTGCAGACTTAAACAGGGGAATTAGGGAAGTGCCACCTGAGATCCTGACATTGAAACCAGGAGGTATGGAGTCACCAACGTGGATTACAGGGAGAAGAACATTTCAGGAAGAGAAAACAGCAAAATGAAATGCCCTGTAAAGAGAGGGGGAAGATTCTGGTCATACTTTGGAAGGAATAATTTGCATCACCCCCCCCCAAAGAAGAAGGAATAAGATACCAATGAGATCTCAACGGATGAGGCTAGAAAGAGTGATAAGAAATGAGATCAGAGAGAAAGGAGTAGATTATTTGGTTCTTATTCTGCATGAGGTAGGTGATGACCCAATTTAGAATATGATGGGACAGTGTGGAAGAATGGAAATGAACAAGAAGGCCATTTTAAATCATGCAAAGGGTAGTAGATCATTGTTGACCACGGCAAGGAGCCTTAGTAGAATGATTCGGAAGTGGACATGAATTGAGTGCCTTCAGGAAAAGGTAGAAGAGCTAGAGACTAAGTAGACCAACTCTTTGAATCAATTTTGTTTGGAAAAGAAGAGAATTAGGGTAGTAGATGGAGGTTGAAGTAGAATCCAGAGAGAAATTTCTCATTCACGCTCAAGAAATGCTTATTGTTAAGGGAGTCTGAGTACCTCAGTAGATTAAGTGTCTGACTTTTGATTTTGGCTCAGGTCATGATCTCGTAGTTTGTGAGTTCAAGTCCCACTTCAGGTTCTGTGCTGGCAGTGTGGAGCCTGTTTGGGATTCTGTCTCTCTCGTCTTTCTGTGCCCCTCCTCCCTTCTTCCCTTCTTCTCTCTCTCTCTCTAAAAATATAATTAAAAATAAAAAGAAATGCATATTGTTAAACCTCTTCCTAAATGAGGACTTTGAAGCTTTGGAAAAACAACAACAACATAAAACATGCCCCAAATCATGGAGTCATGGGGCAATACTATCAGTATTTGATTAGGTCTGCCTACCTTCCCAAACCTTTGCAATATCAGGAAAGTCATAGAACAATAAATACCTGAAGTTCCCAAACTCTTGGATGTACATCATGATGATGCAGACTTTAACCTACTGAGAATGGCTACATGGTTACATGAAGTCCACAAGGACTTGTACCACAATCTCTTCAAAGGCAGTAGTTTGAATGAGGTAAAAGTAGTAGAGTACTTTGCCAAACACATAAGATTTATGGTAGTTCCTGGGGGAATGATTGTTAAATAAATATTAACTCAGAGGCAATGCCTGTGACAGTGTTCTCTAGCTGTGACATACAATTCCTACCGTGCTCATTTTTAGTTTTGTAACTCCCTTTCCAGCCTCTGCTAGGAAGAGAGCACAGAGAGGAAACACTTTCCTAAGCTCACCCTCAACGAGGACCTCAGGCACAGTTGCTCACTTCCAGTCTAGATGCCTAACTTGTAAACAATAATTTTGAGAATTCGCAAATGCGATGATGTCACAGTGGGCATATTCTCCACCTGCTTCAAAAGCAAGTGTGTGAACATTGCTGTTGACCCAGAAAAGAAGTAGGTATTTTCCATGTAGAGAATTAAATTCGTCCTACAGCTCATGAATTAATGTTCGTATGTTCTCCTAACCAAAGGAACGTTGCATTAGAGTAGGCAGCTCTTTCCACCTCTCCAGCTGTACCTCCTCAACAAACTCAGTTGATATGCATGTTGAACACAAGTGCCGATTTGGGAATACTTGCTAGATTAGCTAATAACAAAGGTCCCTCCTTCCTGCTTCTGTTACCCCTTGAGTAGCTGTTCTGATAGTTAAATCCATTTTTATTCCAAGTAGAAGAACAAATTCCAGTAATTAGTGAACACTTTACAGTTCTTGACCTGCTTATAAGAGCCTGTTTCTGTTGTCTATAGAATATGAAAAGTCAGTAAGAGCATGTTTCATTTTTATGGGTACCAATTTTTTTTAAACACCACATGCACTAACTTAAAATGCAGTAGCTCAGAGAACAGAATAAAAAATGTTTCTTATTTACAGCCAAAGTTAAATAACTAATCAAAATTCTAACATTTGGTAACATGGTTTTGAAGAAAACAATGTAGCCTCAGACATTGCTTAAAGAGACAGTAGTCCTCTAGGGCTTTGCAAATATTTCCACATTGTATCAAATTAGTCCTTTAAGTATGCCTCTGGAAGTGTTACTTGTCATAAGCATAGTGCCAAGGTATCACTCATGCCATTAGTTACATATTTTAATACCAATATTGAGATATAGTAATTTACATGCTATAAAATTCACTTACTGTAAGTAAACTGTTCAAGTATGTTTAGTTAATTAATAGTGCTCTATGGTCATCAACCTGGTCCTGTTTTAGAACATTTTCATCAACCTTGGGTTCCTTTGCCATAAATCTCTGCTCTCACCCTTAGTCCCAATCAACCGCTGATATATTTTCTGTCTCTATAGATCTTCCTTTTTTAAGAAATTTTGTATAAAGATACTCATACATGCAGGATTTTTCATGTCTGGGTTCTTTCACTTAATACCTGTGAGGTTCATTCATGTTATTGTGAGGTTCATTCATGTTATAGCATGTACCAGTATTTTCCTTTTTAGTGTCAAAAAGTATCCTTTTGGTAGTATGGATATGAATTTTTTAAAAAGTAATCTCTAACCCAATGTGGGGCTTGAACTCACAACCCCAAGCGGAAGAGTGGCATTCTGTACCTACTGAACCAGCCAGATACCCCTGGAAAAGCATTTTTAAAATCTACTCACCAGTTAGTGGGCATTTGGATTGTTTCTACTTTTGTCTACTGAGTATTGCTGCTGTGAGCAGTGGGACTTGTTTTGGCCAAACATAGCTCCCCATAAATTGACGTGATCAGAATGTACTTTCTGCTCTTGATTTTGAGCTCATCCATGTGACTCATCTTGGCCAATGGGATATTCACAAATGAGATGCAAACAGTAATGTGCTTGCGTGGTTAGGTTACTCTTTTGCAATGACTTCCGTCACCATGAAGAGAGTTTTCATGTAGCTATTTGCTATTGCCTTTTCAGCTTGGGCACAAGCATGAAAACGTGGAAAAGACTGACGTTCAAACCACAATGGAGAGTCAAGCCCAGACTCACCAGCACCCAGAACCTCAGCTGCCCCACTGAGCCCAGCTTAGAACAGCTGGTCTGAAACTTGATGGCAAAGAGTGATGGGTAATAGTTTGAAGCCACTGAATTTTGGGGTGGCTTATTATATCACAGCGCTGGGCAATAGCTAATGACGACAGAGCCGTGAGTAATCTGACTGCACAGAGCCTCACGGCCAGCGTGTTTCTTACCATTGTCACTCGTCTTTCCTAGCCACTCCAACATGTGTCCAGCCACTCAAACTCACCATAAAGGCTCTTTTATCATCCCTGGAAGGTTGTTCCTCCTCCGCGTTGCCTCACTAATCTCCACTGAACCTTCATGTTTCAGTTTAAATATCTTTGGCTTAGAGAAGCTGTATACACTTTTGCTTGGAAACAAACTGCCCCAAAACTTAGTGACTGAAAATAACTATTTTAGGGACACCTGGGTGGCTCGGTAGATTAAGGGTCTCTGACTCTTGATCTCAGCCTAGGACATGATCTCCTGGGTTGGGAGTTCAGTTCCCACATTGGGCTCTCCACTGATAGCACGGAGCTTGCTTGGGATTCTGTCTCTCCTTCTCTCTGCTCCTTTCCCACTTGTGCTTTCTCTCTCTCAAAATAAATAAATACACTTAAAAAATACTTTATTCTCAGGAAGTTGTGGGTCAAAAATGTGGGCTGGGCAGTTCTTTTGTTTGGCCCCTAGGATCACTGATGTAGTTTCAATTTCCTAGATGATCAACTGAGGATGGATGGTTTAAGATTCACTGATAATGGCACATGTAGCTTTCAACTGGGCCACAGGTCTTCAGCAGGCAAGCTTGGTTTCTTCATGTGGGCACAGAGTCCCCAGTGGCAAGAAAGAGCAAATCTCAATGTACAAGGTGACTGCCTGCATCTTATCTTCCAATGGCCCATTGGTGAAAGCAAGTCAAATGGTCAAGCCCAGAGTCAGTGTGGGAAGGGGGCCACCCAAGGGCATGCATACCCAGAGTCCTAATGAACAAAGGGCTTACTGTGACTTGCCCTCCAGCCCCAATAACCCATGCCCTTCTAACTTGCAAAACACATTAGCCTCCACAGAAGAGCCCAGCAGACCATTCAGTCATGGCATTAGTCTCAAAGTCCCTGTCTTGTAATCTGCATTAGGTCCCCGTACAGGTGAAGCTCCATGAGTGCAGTTCCTTAACCGTGATTCTTACCGAGACAGAGACATAAGAGCTAAAAGGACAGTTGTTATGCCCCAAACGCCTGACACCCCATGGTGAGATAGGATGAAAAACACTGTGATGGATGCTCCATTCAAAATAACGGAAGGAATGGGAAGCAATAAAGGATGGGCACTGGTGTATGGAAACTATAACATATAACCAAGTACAAGGCATCAGGCCCCTATTCTGGCATGCTCACTGGGGTTGGTTCTTGACTGGTATTCTCCTATGTTCTTTGTTTCACTCTCAAAATTCTTGTCTCTAGCCTCTGAGAGAGCACCTCTTTCCTTCAAACATTTTTGTAGTAAGGTTTTTTCAAACTGCTTCTTATTCAAAGAAAAATTGGGGTTCAGAAGAAGCTCCACATTACCTTGACTCTTAGATTGTGTAATGCCCTTAAAGGCTCTTTGGACTTGGTATATATCACATTAGATTCACTCTCTTGGTCCAGATCCACACTCCTCATTCCTTTCTGAGATCCAGACCTATCAGGGCTGTTTTGAGATTGGGCTTCAGCCGGAAGATGCCATTATGATTCTGAAATACATCTTTGTCTGAAAGGGTATATTAAATATAACCTGATTTGGTCTTTGATATAAGGCCATTTCTTACTTTTAAAAAAGTGTGGAATAGTTTTATTTTCGAACCCAGAAAACCTTGATCACATTCCAGTTCCTCTAGAGTCTGTTACAAAGAGAGCAGTTCTTTACCCCCTCGCTCTCTTCCTGGACCTCACCATGAATGACTAAAAGAAGCCAATCAACACTTCCATACTCTTCCTGGTAATCTCTGAAGGCATATCTGCAAAATTCATCAGAAACGATGTTCTCTTCCATCAATTCCAATAACAGCTTAGCACTGCCAACAAAACAAATCAACTGTTTTCTAACTTCCGAGATCAGTTTCCTTAGCACTCCGCCAGACTCTAAACATTTTTTGCCATTTTACACGACTTTGAAACCAGCTGTCTTACCAGATTTCCATCCCCAACCTGTTGCCCAGTCTGAAAGCTCACAACCCGTGTGCTGGATTTTTGCATGAAAATTGCTCACTTCTAGGTATCTATTTCTGTGTCAGTTAGCCTTTGCTGCGTAACAAACTGGACAAAAAGCTTATGGACTTAAAACAGCAACCGTTCAGTGGCAAAAGAGTTCCTGGCACTGAGATGGTGTAGACTCCAGTGCGTGCATGTGTGTTTTCTACACCTCCATGCACGTCTGATCTGCTTATGGTTCACTAACCAAAGTTAATCACAGGTCCAAGCCCAGAGTCACTCTGAAAGGGGCCTCACAAGCATGCTCATAGAGCAAGGTTTAATTCACGGGTGGCCATTCCTCTCTCCACCAGGAAGCATTTTTTGACAGCCTGAGACTACATTATAATGTCTTGCTTTATACTCTCTTACCACCCTGTACTTCTCTAAAACAATTAAGTGTATACTTTGATATTTAACTTCTGACTCTCTAGCTAAATGTGTGTTCCTGGGGACCAAGAGGAGATCTTTTTCATTGTTCTATGTTTAGCACACACACAAAAATGTGCCGGGTAAGCACTTAAATGTTGGATGAATGAGTGATAGAATAAAACTAGAACTAAGGGAAGATCTACAGTTTCCACAGTTTTTCTTTTAGCAGTGAATATATGTGAACTTAGCTGCACATTTGTTTACCTATTTAGTATCTCTCTCCCCTTCTAGAGTAGAAGTTCCCTAGTATCAGGAACCTCACCCACTGTGTTTAGAAAAAATGCCTAGGGGTCCCTGGCTGGCTCGGTTCATTGAGCGGCTGACTCTTGGCTTCCACTCAGGTCATGTTCCCAGGGTTGTGGGACTGAGCCCCATGTTGGGCTCTGCACTGAGCGCGAAGCCTGCTTGGGATTCTTTCTATCTCTCCCTCTGCCCCTCTCCCACTCGAGCGTTCTTTCTCTCTAGAAATAAACATTTAAAAAATTTCTGAACTAAATATTCATTGGATCTTTAGAAATAAGGAGACAATGAATATTAAATATATTAAATGATAAAATATATTTTATATATTAATAGGATTAATGTTATAAACATATTAAAATAATATACTCTTCATTCAGACCAGGGTGTGGGCTTTTAGCTCACAGGCCACCAAAACAAACAACCCAAGACTGAGAGGCAGGATATGGTCTCTCCTGGAATCTGGGCCAGATTTATTTCTCTCTCTGGGAAAGGTTTTCATTCTGTGGGAAGAAAAGAGGGGGGACAGTCATCCTACAGTGGGCTTACAAGTAGCAAAGGCATATCCCAGGTCTCAGGAGGAAATGGGGACAGAGCACATGACACGTGAAGAGAACAGCAAGGTTAGTGTCCTGATGTAACAGCAGCACTGAGTGCAAGAACCAGGCCTTTCATCTCTTCCCCAAACACCTCTCTAGTGGGGGACCCGGCGTGTAAGTTCTCTCGCCAGCATCCATGACAGCTCAAGGCCTCCACGTGACAGCCAAGCAGCCTGCGTCACTCTACAGCAACCTTGAAGCTAAGTGACGTATTGAATGAAGGACATTTAGAAAGCCCCTTATTAAACTTAACAGAAGTTTACAGAGATGTACCTTCACATTTTTGCATTCATTCTTTCATCTATTAACTGATTCACTAGAATGTAATTGAATACTTCCTACTCTATTGAACATAAGTGTGTGGGGAACTAGTATAGTTGTGTCTACACAAAATGTGTTTGTATTGATAGACTGAGGACAGAGAAGGGCTTTCCCATTTATCACTGCACTGACACTCCGCTAATCAGGTCTACAGGACAGGAATCCACCCTGGAGCAACCGGCAGCCTGCGCCCAACTCCTGTGAAGCTAGATATCCCCGTAGAACCAAGATGCACAAAGCCAGTGGCTCAATGCGTACAAACAGCGCTGACTGGGGGAGGTCAGCTCCTCCTGGTCCTGGTTTGCTCAGCCTACCCTGCAAACCTTGGCCTGAAGAACTGCGCAAGCCTTCGGCCTAACTGTTCAAAGAAACCAGTTCCAGTACACTTGCCAGCCTCCAAAGCTCTTCTTTAAAATTAATTTTTAAAAATATTTATTCATTTTTGAGAGATAGAGACAGTGAGCGTGAGTGAGGGAGACAGAATCTGAACCAGGCTCCGGGTTCCGAGCTGTCAGCACAGAGCCCGACGCGGGGCTCAAACCCACAAACAGCAAGATCATAACCTGGGCTGAAGTCGGATATTCAACGGACTGAGCCCCCCCGGGGCTCCCCAAAGCTCTTTAATAAGATTTGTGTAACACTTATTGTGCCCCAGAGCGCAGCGGTCTCTGTGCTGAGTGTATACATGTATCTGCTTATTTACCTTTACACCGTCCTGGAGGGAAGTGCCATTATCCCTACAACGCAGACAAAGAAATTGAAGCTCGGAAGGATCAAAGATCATCCTTGTGGTGAAAGGACAGCGGGACCTTTCATTCACATGGCATGTCCTGGTGCCCCTCATACCCAGGCCCCAAGCTGGGCCTGTGCTTAAGGACAGTTATTTTGCCTTTACAGTCAAAGCTCTTTCCGCCAGGTCAGTCTGGCTTCCAGAAAAGAGATGGGGTGGGGGTGGGGGTTAAAGTAGAGAAAGTGGGGCTGGAGGAAGTGAAAGACAGACGCGTCCAGGTTTGTCTGTGGACAGCCCCCTGCTTCTCCTGCTTCTCCCCTCCCAGACCCCTCCTCCCCCTTCCCTCCTCTGACCTGCGCTCTCACCCCTGACCCAGGCCAGCGCTCTTTCTCAAAGGTCTCCCTGGAAAGGATAACAAAAGGGTTTTCACTGGGGCCGCAGCATGTGATCAAAGCATAGCTCAGGAAATGGGGGCCCTCGAAAGCTGTTTATCTAAAATCTCTCATTTCACTAGTTGGAGCATTGTAAGAGCCCATTTTGTACCTTCTCTCCCAGGGGCAAATATTTCAGTTACCTGTGTCTGAGGAGCCAGGCGGAGGCCACACAGACTTGGCTTAGTGAAAGGACACATTTCCCTTTATGCCCCCGAGCACCCCGCCCCCGGCCAGCTTGGAGGCCCAGGCGAAACTCTAATCTGGTCTCTCACAGGACTTGGAGTGGTTCAAGGCAGTGGAGATTTGAAGACAAAAAGCTCTAAATCTAAGTTGAGGTGGGAGTGTTTTTTATTACTGATAAAAAACAGAGTCCTTTTTCTGGGTTATTCAGATGAGCCCAGAGTAAATATTTATGCTTTCAGCTAATGGGTCTGTTTTGAGGAGCTCTTGGGACTCCCCGACAGCCAAGCTGATGGATGGCTTTCTGCTTCCCCAGTCGGAGGGTAGGACCAGGCAAAGTTATCCAGCATGGGGAAGGAAGGCTTTTCCTGAGGGCTGTCAGCGTGCATGAGACACAACATTCCTGCCCGCCAGGGCACAGGGTGGGTGAGGGACCGCTGTGCAGGACCTCCCGGCTCTCCCACACCTATGGTCAGTGTTCCCGGAGCAAACACCGCCTACCTCTGAGGAGAAGGAGAAAAATGGATGGCCGCAATGCCCCCATCCCCATTGGTTTGAATGCAGCACTTTGTTCTCTGATAGTTTTGGGGAGTACAGCGGTCACCCACCTGCACCCCCAACACACGATACCCACATGACATGCACATTCACACAGGGAAATTTACATATATGAATAAAGGAAAGGGACACATATGGACACACTACGCAGAGAGATTTTGGAGGGTAGAGGCTCTTCCTTATTCGTATTTGTGTTCTCACATTGCCTAGCAATGCCTGGCAGAGAGCAGATGATTAATACATACTTTCTGAATGAATACATGAATTGTAATTATAATTATAACCATTTATTTAGCACCTAATAAGTGCCAGGTGTTGAAGGAAGCACTTCGTAAACATTTGCTTATTTAACCCTCCCGATGGATTGCTAAGTTTGGTGCCGTCTCTCTTCCCATTTCACAGATAGGAAAAGGAGGCTTAGCAAGGCCAAGGGTTTTATCCAAGGTCACACAGCTGGTCAGTAGCAGCAAGATATATCTGACCACAGAGTCAATCTCATAACACTCCCCTGTAAACTCATTCACCCAATGTAGAAATTAAAAACATTTCTACAAATGTTGTATAAAAATAGCAGTCCTTTTATCACTGAGGTGCTGGAACCCTATCTGGGGGCCCTCATTATGTGGTGTCACAGTCTCAGACATTTCCTTCTTGTCCTTTCTCCTGTTCCCAGTTGTCAGACACTCAGTGGAGGCATCAGCTCCAGAGTCAAGAATTTAGATTTCTGAGGAGCATACTAGCAGTTTCCCATCTGCATCCATTTTCTATCACTGCTAAAAGGGGCGCCTGTGGGGCTCAGTTGGTTAAACACCTGACTTTGGCTCAAGGCATGATCTCACGGTTCGTGGGTTTGAGCCCCACCTCAGGCTCTGTGCTGACAGCCCAGAGCCTGGAGCCTGCTTCAGATTCTGTCTCCCTTTCTCTCTGCCCCTCCCCCACTTGCACTCTGTGTCCCTGTCTCTCAAAAATAAAAAAACATTAAAAAAAAAGACTTCATATTTTAATGCAACAGTCATTTATTACCTTGACGTTTTGTAGGCCAGGAGTTCTGGGCGGACTAAGCTGGTCTCTACTCAGGGCATCACAGGTTGAAATGAAGGTCCAGGCCAGTGGGACTCTCATCCGAAAGTGTTGTGGAGAACCTGCTTTCAGGCTCAGTCAGGTGTGGGCAGAGCTCACTTCCTTGCAGGTGTAGGATGGAGGTCCCTCTCCAGCTGCTGGGACTGTTGTCTGCTCTTAGAAGCTGCCCACACTCCTTCTCATGTGGCCCCTTCCATCTTCAGACAAAAGCGTGTCAGTTCTTTCTCAGGCTTGAGAACCTTCTGGCTTTCGTTTCTGCAACCAGCTGCAGAAAGTTCTCTTCTTTTAAAGGCCCAGGCGATTAGATTGGAACCACCTGGATAACCTCCCTTTAAGGTCAACTGTGCCGTATACCATAACACAGCCCCACAAATAAGTCACAAGTTCTGGGGAGTAGGAGGTTGGATTCTGGGGGCCATTCCTAGGAATAATTCTTGCCAGACTGCCGTTGATCACCATGGAAAGACTACATCAATACTTTAAGACTCAGGCAAAGCACATCAAGATAGAGCCAAGAGAAAATAACGTGACACTTATTGTAAGCTCTTAATAAATGTGTATCTGACCACCCGCTGTTTAAAGTGAGCCAGAATGTTACACGAAGGAAGGAAAAGAGAAGGACATTCTTTGGTTATGTACGAATAGTTCTCACAAATGAATCCTTTCTAATTTAGGCATGGTCCTAAGTGTTTTACATGTATTAATTCCTTTTATCTTCAGAGAAGTGTACAATATTAGGATATTATGATCTCCATTTTACAAGTGGGGGACAACGAGACTCAGGAAATTGCCGTATTTTGTAGAGCTAGTGATTGTTGCAGGCTGGCTTTGAAAGCAGACAGCCCAGCTCCCTCTGAGAGGATGTGTTTGATTCTTACACTAGATGCATCTAGACTTTTAGGCATCCTGTCATAGAGGACTCGGGCAAAAACTGGAACGTAAACTAGGTGTCTGTGGGTCTGTGAGATGGGCTAAAACCAACTGAGGTTAGAGGGGCCTGGTGGAGAAAGCCTGGGATTTCTTGTAAGAAGATCTGCTGTCCACTTGAGACCATGAGAGCTACGAAGGTTGTGACCTTGGCCAAGTCATTTCATTTCTCAGAGCCTGTTTGCTCATTTACAATATGGGGATACTACTATCAGTTCCTGAATTTTTAAAGGATTGTCCTGTGGTTCAGTGCTGTGCAGACATAATTTTAATGGGCTACGCAAATCTAAGAAAATATTGTCATCTGATATTTGTGTTTCCTTTTTCTCACTTCCCGGGATTTATGTGCTGCTGAGAAGGAGAGCCTTGTTAGGTAAGAACATTCTTTACATCTTTAGGCTTTGGTTGTTGCTCACCTACAAATTTCATATTCATCCTTAAAAAACTACCGCTCATTCTGTCTTCTTTCACAGTCTGCCTTTGTGTTTCCCTTTGCATATGTGAAGGTGATTGGAGTTAATACCCTTGAGGAATTCCATCAGAGATTAATAGAGAGGACGTTTTCACAAAGACTGAGGCAGAAGAGAGAAACAGAAGGTGGAAGAGAGCTGGAGAAAGGTCTGGAAGCAGTCATGGATTGATCTGGGGTCTCCAGAGAAACAGAACCCATAGGATGTATATAGATTTAAGAGGACATTTATTATAGGAATTGACTCACGTGATCATGGAGGCTGAGAAGTCCCGCGGTCTGCCGTCTGAAGCTGGAAACCCAGGAAAGCTGGTGGTGTCACTCAGTCCCAGTTTGCAGGCCCAAGAAGCAGGGGAGCTAATGTCTGAGGGCAGGAGAAGATGGATGTCCCAGATCCAGCAGGGAACAAGTTCACCCTTACTCTGCCTCTTTGTTTATTCAGGCCTTCAACCCATTGGATGCTCCCCACCCACACCAGTGTGACTTTACCAGGTCCTCTGATTTGAATATTAATCTCTTCCAGAAACATCTCCCAATACACCCAGAAATAATGTCTTACCAGCTATTCAGACATCCCTTCGCCCAATCAGTCTACTTATAAAATTAGCCAACATGTGGCAGGAGGAACAGGAAAGGCTAACTGAAATCCTAGGAGGCTTACTTTTCTCTGCAGATGGATGGAAGAATGAACTGGAGGGCTGGAGAAAGCAAGAGAGAGGTGATGCTTAGAAACAGCTACTCTGGAAAAAAAAGAATGAAATTGAGCAAACACATGTTAAAGGATTATCAAGGAACGATTAGAGTCTGGCAAAGATGGGAAATCACAAATTTGTTATGAAGTCAATTAGCACGATTATGCACTTTTCTTCCAAGAGATCTCAGCTGGGGATCAGAAGGAAAAACATCCCTGTATTTGCTTGAAGCTCAGAAAGAAACACATATTTATTGAGCACCAACAATTCATCCATTCACTCTTACAAAAATATTTATTAAATACCTGCTATGTTCCAGGCACTGTTGTAGGAATCGATGATGGGACAATAGCAAGGTGAAACAATTTTCTTTCCTAGAGGAGCTTCCAGTTCTGTGACAAGAAACAGAATGATAAAGAGGCAAACTAATACACGATTAAGATAACTGCGGATTGTGATTTATACGTCATCAAGTATATACGTATGTATTGACACTTACATATATGTGCATGAAGATTTCAACATATACACATACATCCCTCTATATCTTTGTTGGTATAAATGTATACTTTGCATCTATTTTTCATTCTATTGAATTATCACACTAGCATGTGAACCATTGTTCACTCATTTTATAGATGAGACTCACAGAAGTTAAAAATATTTTTCAAGGTCACACAGATAATAAAAGTCAGTGCCAAGATTTAAACCCAGGCATTATGATCCTAGGCCAGTGTTCATTCTGTTGTTTCACCACGCTACACGACTGAGCTTTCTGGCAAAGTGGGCACATGGGAGGTAAGAGGGAAAGGGATCCGATGGTACTATTGAGAATGAACAGTCATTTCTATGACTGACCTAAAGGAGCAAAAGATGATGAAGCCAGGAAAGGGAGAGAGGTCCCGACTTGAAAAACAGAGGAGGGGGATCAAGGGTCTGTGATTTTTCTGGAGGATTTCCAGGATGTTAGGAGAGGGAGAGAGTAGGCTCTGGTCAAGCTTTTCTCAGTATCCTACTGAGAAAGTATGGTTTAGCAATTCCTTGTGAGCTTCGACTCTGAGCTTGGTCTTTCTTTGATGACAGCTCTTTTCTTATGCCTAGTTAAGTGTCTGGGGCACATCACAGAGGACACACACTAGGTCTTCCATACGTTGTTGACTGAATTGATGAAATCAGATGTGTATAATGCACAAAGCAAATGGTAAGTGCTCCAGCCTACGGTAACAACGCCAAAGACACTGTGTTGTTGTCTGGTATTGTTACTATTGTTGCTTTCTCCCTCCAAGTAAGCTTACGACTTAAAAATCAAGAAGTCTTGTATTTGCAGGGAAGGAGGAGATCTGGTGTTTTACTTACCTTTAGAATAGGCAATTTCCTAGGCTCTGAGGTATATACAATCAGAGAAAAGAGAATCCCTTTGTCGATAATAAAACTCTTGAAGAGGCATTTGATGAATACCCTGGAGATCATTTAATGAGCCAAAACCAAAACCTCCTCAATTTTACTTCCTCTGACTTATGGGGAAGAGCAGTGTTGTTTCTTTCCCCTCAAAGACCTTCATGTTAACATTCCAACTCACTCAGCATCACCTGAGTCAGCACATCACCGCGAATGACAGTCTAGTTCAGTGAACAAGCAAAATGGTTTATTTATAAGCCTCTTTCCCAACTGGGATCCTGGAAAAACTGCTGTTCTCAGAAGTAAATAAAGGTCAGGATGCCTTAATATATACTCAGTGGTAAGTCTAGTGATGGCTCTTTTGTGATGGGTGAAATTGTGAGCTCTGAACTATTCCTGGATATGTTAGCATAAAATTTTAGGGGAGAATGTGCCATCTTGAGCCCACCCCTCGGCAATGTTCCTGTCTACTGTCCCCACCCTCATTGATTCTCATTGTGTGATTGTTGCAATAGCTTCTTAGCAGGTCTTTCTACCTTGAAGCTCTTGGACCACCCCACTTCACTTCACCCAGAGTGGGTTTATATTCCTTAAGACAGTTCTACCACTTCAGTTCCACTCCCACAAAGCTTTAATTATAAATTAAAAACTATCATTTAATGATTGTTTGCCCTATGATGGACAATTTACAGAATCATTTTTTTGTCTCTTTGCTTATATTTATTCCTCATGACCTAGAGTTTTGAAGTCTATATACCTGGCACAAAGATGGCATCAAGAATGGTGGTCGAATGAATGAGGGGAGTCATCTTACCTTCAAAACCACCTCATGTAGTACATATTCTTTACCTATTTCATGAACCTGAGGCTGGTTATGGTTAGGCAACTTACCTAAGATTGTAGGAGAGAACCCAAGTTTAAAAATTCATCCTAACTGATCTCAGAGCTCATTTGTTAAACTAATATTCAACTCTGGATCAAAATGGCAATTAAGCAATTGCCCTAAATAACCCCAAACAACAAGTCTGGCCTCAATGCTGCTCAAGTTCTCCAAGAAGGACCCAGGACTTCCTTGTCCACATGTTTCATATCGTGGTCCTCACTAAATTCAAACCTTACTCAGCCTTAGAGTCCTAGTGCACCTGTTACCATCTCAAAAAACAATCTAGATGGTCTCTATGAAAGATTCTCCTTTGAATTCCTGCCACAAACTCACCCAAGACTCATACTTTGATGCTAACTATTTGCATGTTAGGCTGATTGTGAGGGAGTGAGTATCTTATTGAATTTTATGTTTCACAGAGGGTCTGATAAAGCGCTGGACACGGGAAAGAGCTTTAGTAAATGATTTTTAAACGAAATCATACTAAATTTGATAACAACTCCTTTTAGACTCCAGTTTCTCCCATCAGCAGTAGTGAAAGTCTATTTACCAGAAAATATATTTTCTGATTTGAGAAACTACTGTAAGCCAGAGAACAGGTTGGACCAGCCCCAAGGCACAAAGTTCCTCATGGCCTTGATGGAGATGAAGAAAAGGAGTTTGTTTTTTTCTCCTTTTGGCAAAAGTCCCAGACTTCCCTAAGTTTTGAAATCGGCTTCTGGGAACACTAAGTGCATACATGCCTCTCCAGTCCTCAACATACACAGGTACACACCCATTCCATGGGACATTACCTTACTCAGCCTTGTAAGGTAGAATTTGAAGTAGGAGTGATATGGAAAAAGGCACAGTAGAACCAATCAGTACGGTTTTTAGCATTGCTTTTGTGATACTGAAAAACAGGCCAGGAGAGCCATCCTTATAAGTAAAGATGTTGGAGACATTTCTGGTACATTGATTTGGAAATCATCAAATAGAATCCTAAATGCCAAGGCCTGAAAACCCATCTCCACTGATCTTTCTTTCCCTTTTAAGGCCGGCAGAACTGCAAGCTGGGATAACACTAAGGTATTTTTAGCAGTGTATATTGATTTTTTTTTTTTTTTTGCCTTTGGAAGCTACTATATTCTATTATAGCCCAAAAACAACAAATGAAAAAAGCCAGCTGTGGCAAAATCTCATTTAAGGCAGCAGCGTAATGACAATGATATTAAAATAATAATACGTTAGGCAGTATCTGAAGTTACAATAGTTGAATATTCTGGCAGGAGGAATCTCTCATGAATGCTTTGCTTTCTGAATAATGCCTTTTTTTAAACTGAGTGTTCTAAAGAAAAACTATTAAGGTAGATGAAAATTTTAAGATGTGGTGCACTTGCATGTGGGCAAAGCATAAACGGTACAAGAGAGGGATAGTCAATATCAATAACTAACACAGGCAACACAATCAGAAAAATGCTGAACATGCATATATTCATCACAAAGGTTTTTCAGTATCCAGACTTTCCATCTTCATCAATAACATCACTGTCCATTAAGTGGATTGTCTTAAGCCTTGGCTGCCCCAGACCTTTGCAATCCTAGGGAAGTAGACCAGCTAGATTTTATGGTTTTCCTAGTTCTGGTAGAATATTGAGCCTGACAACCTCTCTTCTTTTTCCCATAGGCTACATCTACTAGTAAAGTGCTATGTCCAGCCTAGAATGTCATAATATCCTATACTTAGCTTCTTGCTATTGGCCCATTAGTGTAAACTTCTAGAGTTTCTGTGTAAGTCCATAATGTAAATTCCACACCATCCTCTTGGAAGTAGCTTTGGCCCTTCCCTCCACTCCTGCTTTTTTCTCCAAAGGAGGAGGAATCATTTAGAGGGTTTGTGAAATTAGTAAGGTGTGACGTATGCATTATGTAGGTCTCCCCTCATTTTTTAGAGTAAGTTGCTACAGAGAATCCTATATCCTTGATTCTTCCATGCTCTAGTCTAGCTTGCTATGAGGAGGCCAGAGCTCCGCAGAGATGTCTGTTTTTCATGAATTATATTAGGAAACTTAATCTTTTTTTTCAATGTTTATTTTTGAGGGAGAGAGAGAGATAGCATGGACGGGAGAGGAGCAGGGGGCGGGGGAGAGAGGATCTGAAGTGGGCTCTGTGCTGACAGTGGAGAGCCCAACGTGGGGCTATAACTCCTGAACTGTGAGATCATGACCTGAGCCGAAAATGAACGCTTAACCACCTGAGTCACCCAGTTCAGGTTTAGCCATAGTAAACAGGCAAATTTGATCTGCACTTACCTGACCAGAGGATTAATCCTCAATATACTGAATTATCATATTTGCTTTTGAACCACTGGTCACTTATTTTATAGCTGAGGCTCAAAAAGTTTAAAGATTTTTCTCAAGATTGTACAGATATAAAAGTCAAAGCCAAGACTTCCAACCAAGGATTCCTGGGTCTTCCTGACCCTTCTGAGGATAATGTAACATGTATGATCTTTTATATAGTATATACTTTTCTAACATCTACATAAGACTATAAGGAGAGACCTTGTCACATATATTGCTAATATCAAAGCAATACAGAAATGATGTCTTTCTTCTATGTAAATAGCCTAAAGTGTAAAAAAAGTGTAAGATTTTCCTAGTGAACTTAGGCAGGGTCTTTGGGATCCCTACTTGATTCAATGTGTTATAAGCATATGTATTTTATAGAATTGGTCCCAGAATTTTTTCTGGGACTGATAAAGGACCTTATCTGTTTGTTATTTCTGTTACTTGTTTTTTAGCCCTTTTAAGAGTTTGGGGAAACACTTTTCCATTTCCACTTTTCTGATACCATTTCCTTCTATATGATTCTACAAGATTACTTGCAATACCTCTGTACTTATTTGAGCAAGATGAAGAAGGTAGGGCTTGCTTCCTAATTGTCTTCTCATCTAGTGTAGCCTTCAGTTCCCTACGAAATGCATCTGCTCTACGTCTTTCAATTTGCAATTAATTCACCTAAATTTATTTTATTTTTTTTTAAATTATTGATTTTGGGGCGCCTGGGTGGCTCAGTCGGTTAAGCTCCGACTTTGGCTCAGGTCAGATCTCACGTTCGTGGGTTCGAGCCCCACGTCAGGCTCTGTGCTGACAGCTAGCTCAGAGCCTGGAGCCTGCTTCGGGTTCTGTGTCTCCTTCTCTCTCTGCCCCTCCCCCTCTCACGCTCTGTCTCTCTCTGTATCAAAAATAAATAAAACATTAAAAAAATTAAAAAAAATTATTGATTTTGAGAGAGACAGAGTGTGAGTGGGGGAGGGGCAGAGAGAGAAAGGGAGACAGAGAATTTGAAGCAGGCGCCAGGCTCTGAGCTTACAGCTCAGATATATATATGTATATATATATATATATATATACACAGACACACATATATATATTTAATATATACTATACATATATATTAAATATAAATTCTAGGCATAGATAGCAGTATTGTGAAGGTAGTCAGAATGGTTTTTATGCCAGAGAGAAATATTAGCACAATAAAGTGGAGGTCAGGGCTGACTGATTAAGATCAATAGCTCAGAAACAAAAAATGATAGATTAGGGGCATTAATACTTTATTTAAATATGATTCATGCTCCAAGTTTTGTTCTATACACTAAGGTCACAGGAACTCTATCCTCAAGAAATCTCACCATCTCTCAGAGGACATTAGATACCCTATCTCTTTGTCTTCAGGTGATGAAAGCTGGTGGCAGGATGCAGAAGTGGGGGAAGCACAGATCTGAACCTGAACTTGGTTCCATCAATTGTGGGGTTCTGTTCTCACAGGTGCATCTACCCAGAGACTTCCTAACTGCATGTAAAAATTGATGTAGAAACACGTCTCTGCTTTGTCTCTTATTTCCTGTAACAGGGCACTTTTGTTCCTCTTCAATATATGAGACTTAGTGATGAATAAAACATAGGATATTACACGTATGTGTGTTCTGGGGGAGCGGGTTGGAGGGGTCAGTTATAATTTTATCTCTCATCACCAAGTTAGGATGTGATCCTGTGTTGGCAAGAGAGCCATCCAGACGTGGATTTGGAGGCTAGCTCTGCTTGATACCAGCACTGTGCTCCATCTCTTGAAACCTCAGCTTCTTCATCTGCAAAAGGGGAATAAGAATTGCTCCCTTAACATATTCTCATCAGGATTTAGTGAGATCATGCATGTAAAGCACATAGCACACTGCCCAAGACAAAAACCTGCTTTGGTCAGATATTAGTAGCCATTATTGTCATAATTAGACCTTTCCTGATGACTGTTTCTTTCCTTGCCCTTTGACATAGCTCTCCAAAACTCACAAATCTGGAGGCTTCAAAACTTTCAGAGCTTGCTGGAGCCATCACATCAAAACTTCCTGTTGTACAGAGGGTGAAATTGCTCTGGATCACGTAGTTAATCCAGTGACTGAGCTGGGGATAGAAAACAGGGGTCCTGATTCCCACTCCAGTGATCAAACTTACCACATCTTATTCCCAAAGGTTCCTCCCAAGAAGCTTTTAATACCTAAAAGTTAGACTTCTGAGGGAAGCAGTGTGTTATCAGCTGACGCTGAACAAGGATGTGGTAGTTTTTGCTGGTTCAACCCCTCTCAGCACGAATTCCTTGGACACTTTAATTTCATTAGTCTGAGCAGAACCTTATTCAGGACTAAGATGTCAGGTGTATAACCTCTTTCAGTTACTTCTCATAACCATCCCTGAATTAAAATGAGAATGCATGTACTCCCACAGTGGAGACAGGAAATTATACTCCACATTGGCTGTGAGATGACATCTTTTGTATGAATCCCATTGCCCACAGTGCTGTGATTCCCCGCTACGGTCCTACAGCCTTCACCTTCTACCCCCTGCACTGCCTGACACACTCTAGAGAAAGCATGCAATAAAAATGCTTCATTATTTTCCATATATTTTTATTCTTTTAGCCATTCCTACAAGAAAAAGATAGTACGGTGGGAGAAGTGGTTGCCATGGAAACTGGCCAAGGACAAACGGTCTCTTATAGCCTGGTGTGAGGCAAGGAGACAGGAGCAGACGGCAGCTCTCACAAGTGGGAAGAGCTGGGGAGTCACGTTGTTCTCGGAGCTCTGTCTGCCTGGCTCTTTGGACCTCACGAAAGCATTGTACACTGTCTCTTTTCGGTGATCCTGGAGGTATAAAGGGAGGGTGTTATGACATATCCTCGGGTATGTCTGACATAAGGGAAAGCAGCCCACTGGATCCATAGAAACTGGAGAGTTTCAAAGAAATATGCTTTTCATTGACCTTCTGAAGATTTGCCCTGGGCTGGACACAAAGTAACCTTGACTGTTAGCCCCAGCCTGCCACAAGCCACCCGCCGAGCTGAGGGCCCATGGAAGGTGGCCGATTACATTCACCAGCTCCGAACTTTCTAGTTGCACAGCGGTTAAATGCCTAGAATTTGTGTCAGCCTTCGCTGGTTCAAATCCTAGTTCTTCCCTCTTACTAGAGACATAGTTTTAGGCAAGTTCTTGAACTTCTGTAGTCTTCAGTATCCTCATTTGCAAGGGATGATGATGGTAATTATGCTGCTGGTGATAAACCTTCCCAAACATCTTTATAAAACAAAATTGTCTACCACTTAGTACAGTGTCTGGGGTGTTTGTATAGGCTCATTAAATGCTGGTCATTATAAATGCTTATAAATTGAGTTTTGACAAGAGATGATATTATGTGCTCTGTAAAAACTATTATTTTTAGATAAATGTCACCTTATAGTAATAGAACTTTTATGTATGCTTAAAACTCATGGCTACCCTGCAAGATAGGTATTAATATAATAATAGTTTTACATATATTAGTATTCATTACTATAATAATATTGGTAACATATAATATAAATACATAATATATAATATGTATGCTAACATATGTATGTTACATATATATGTAACACTATGTATGTCTGTACATAAATATGTAAACTGAGTCTCACACACATTTTTAAGAAAATTTTTAAATATTTATTTATTTAGAGAGGGGTGGGGAGGGGCAGAGAGAGAGGGAGAGAAGGAATCCCAAGTAGGCTCTGCAGTGTCAGCACAGAGTCAGTCACATGGCTCGAAGTTTTGAACCACGAGATCATGACCTGGGCTGAAGTCAAGAGTTGCACACTTAACCGACTGAGCCATCCAGGTGCTCCAAAAGCATTAAACAATAAACTTTCAAATGGGCTCTTTGTGTAAAGTGCATTGTTAAGCTGTGATGGATCACCATCTGTATGTGTGAGTGTTCTCTGTCCAGGTGCTTAGGAACGAAACAGAAACAGAAGGACCTACTCAACTTACAGAGAGCCTCATGCAGGCCACGTGATGGTATGTGTGATCTGTGTCACAACATGGAAAACTGAATGGGTAACACAGTGAGTTTCATTTTCTAAGGGCCTCACCCTCAGCCTCTGGTTTCCTCCATCAGAGCCGAGCAGGGAAATGGTCAGGGATGTTCCTCTTGGCACCCAGGCCCTCTCTGGAGTGCTCCTCCTTCCTTGTGTATCACTTCAGCCACTTTCTTGTACATGTTTACACTCTAAGAATGTCTTCCCTGTTCAAATATGCTTCTGCTTTTCCATGCCTGTCGTGCTGTCCCCACAACATTAAGGTTTCTTCCTTCTCTTCCCTGCCACCCCCATTCCTTTTATCTTCTCAGATAGACTTGGATAGCCCTTTAGCCACAATCTAAACATGTTCTCCCTACATGGTCTCCCCATGATAGATTACACATCTAAAGTGCTACCTCCATATCATACACACACACACACACACACACACACACACACACACACAATATCAATTTTGCATCCTACATTATATTAACAGCGTTGCCTGGCCATCAACGCTACTCACCCAGGAGTGAGGCAACATCTCTGGTATCTTCTGTGTATTCCCTGAGTGAAGCCCAGTGCCTGGAACAAGGGCATGTTTGATATCTGTTGAGTTGAATAGACTCTATCTGGTAGAAGATGTTTTTTTGGGTCTAAACTCTGCTGTATGACCCAGGGGACAAAGTGTCAGAACTCAGGCTCACATTAAGGAGTTTGGAGCCAAATCACTTGGGTCTGTTGTGGCCCCATCATTCATCAGTTCTGATTCTGAGTCAGTTTGCAACTCAAGCACTTATTAAGTCTTTTTCTTTTTTTTTTTTTTCTCTTTCTTCTTCCCCTTCTTCCCCCCACTCTTAAGAGCATCCTATGTGTTAGGATTATACTAGATGTCAGGGATGCACAAATGAACAAAATTTTCACCCTCCACATTTAGATGGACCTCATGTTGGAATAGCATTAGAGTTTAATAGGGGTGAGTTTAATAGGTGGAATAGCATAGAGTTTAAGAGGTAGAAGCCAGTTATATCAAGGTAGGGGGTGGTGAAGCGAGTTAGGCTCATCTAAAATGTAAACAGTAATAATATCTGTAAGAGTTACATGAATTTTAATTCCCCATACTACTTTTAATGCTGCTCTTCGAGGAGGGTATAATGTGTTTGTATGAGGAATGGAGAGCCCCAGTGGAAACACAGCTGCTTCTATGTATAATAAAAGAGATTATAATCAACTACAACTCTGAGAATCCCCTTAGCAACCATTCATTTGCCAGCCGGCTCTCCGAGCTGGTGAATATCTATGGACAGGCCTTGACGAGGGAGTCCATAGCGCTGGTAAATTTGATAAAAATGCCAAGGAAAGGAATGTCAGCTACTCAATAGCTGCTAAGGGAGGAGTAATATAGTGATAAAGAAAGGGCTACACCCATGAAAGTCTAGCCGACTGAGTTATGAGAATAGATGCTGTTTAAATGAGAATACATATGGCAGCACCTCCAATCCAACACTGAGGCCCAAGCTTCTTTGCACAGTATTTGTGCCACAGTGTGTTTGTGAGTGTGGCGTGTTTCAGAGAATCACATGGGCACAGAGTGGACCATGCAGAAAGCTGAAATGTGATGTTAGGAAGTAGCTGAAAATAAATGTCATGACTTTGCTTGTGGTCACATTCACACACATTTGCTGATGCATACTCCGTGCCAGCCCTGGATAGGTGCTCTCCCAAACTTCTCTCCTAATGTTCACTGCAGACGTAGGACAAAGGGAATATTCTCTCTAATTTGCAAATGAAAGTACCTGAGAGTCAGTAGAGATTGAATAATATACCCAAGGTAACACCTCTGAAGAAGCACAAACAAGACTGTTCTATTGTTTCTGCATCCAGTCCTTGGCTCCCATCCACAGATACAGATAAATGTGTCAATTTGTACCATTTGGATTGCTTTGGGGGAAAGCTCAAAGTATAATTTGTGACCTCTCATTAATATCGATAAAGGCAGGCCATCTTTTTTGCAGTGGCATAAATGTTTAAAATTCTGGGAAATGTTCATATCCATAAATTGTTCTGGAGAGAGTGATGGACTAATCAGTAAAATACAAGAAGGATTTTTGTGGGTTCAGAGCAAAACTCTTTCTTTATTAAATCTATTTATGTAAATTTAACTAGTCACATGTGGCTACTAATGTCTTTATTTGGGCTGATTTTAATCAACGATGTCATCTTGACAACATGTTTCATGGTAGAGGGCAGTAAAGTCAGGGGCGGGGTGGAAGAAGTGGAAATAATGGTGAGGGTAGAAGAAGGGGTGAGGCAGAATAAAATCATGCAATTCTAGAATAGACAATGGGAAGAGATCTTGAAGTTCATCTACTCTAACTCCTTCCATATGCTTATGAGAGAATTGAAGCTTAGGGAAATGAACTTAGTTAAGACTCCACAGGTTAGCAAAACACCAAGAAGATCTTATGTGTGTTTTTCGTTTTTCTATTTAAATGCTATAGTTACTTGCTTTTCTAGAAGAAAAGAAAAAGGCTGTAATGAAGATCTTATGTTTTAATGCCTCCCAGATTTCCATCTCACTAGGTTATAACATATATTTGAAACTAGAAGTACTCACACTTGTACATCTACCTGACAAGTCCATGCACGTTGAGCTCTCCCCTTTGCTCACCAAAAATGCAAGTGGATACCATCTTATTCACAGAATAGTCAACGCATCTCTGTATTGAAAAGGACCAAAGAGGTCATCTAAAACAACTTCTTACTCAGTGTAGGAATTGCCTTGACCTGCTCTAAGTCATGGCTCTGAACTTCTAGGGAACCCATTAGAGGCAGGTCAACTGTGCTAAGACAGGGCCAGCTGAGAAAAGAATTATTCTTTCTTTGAAAGTGAAAGGTGCCTAGACCTGTGTCCAGCTGCTGGCATTGGAGGTATTGGGGTCCAGTTTTGGGCTGGACTTGCCTCAGTTGGTCACAAGTTAAGTGGTTTTGGGTTCGATGGTAATCGTGTGATTTGAAGACAGGATAATGGGAAGCAGCAGAAATTCTTCCATGTATTAGCTACAGAAGCTCAGGCAAGTTACACTCTCTGGGTCTCATTTTCCTTATCTCACAAAATGACTGTGAGGATGAAGTGACAGGAAACATCTAAACCCTCTCGCCTCGAGTCTAGCACACAGGTTCATCTGGACACCCTGTAAGTCTCTCCAAAGACAAGATGGTTACAGAGTTGGGAAATGAAAGGGATAAACTTGAGTTTGGCCAAAAGCCTAGCTCAGCACTGAGGAGTTGGGAGAGCTAAGCTCAGTTTCAAAGATTATAGCACTTCTCCACTGGGACCCTGGCAAGGAGGAGCTTTGAGCCTCACATCAGGTCTCTGGAATCCACTGATTTCACTGCTACAAAACCATCCAGAATGATAAATAATCAATGCAGTTTGAAAACAAAACCTTTCAAAATGCTCCATTCTTAGGGAGAGAAATGATGTACTTTATTCTGTTCACTGTCATATCCCCAGTGATTCGTATGCACTCCACATTGTATACACTGAAACAAATTTTTAAATGAATGAATGAGTGAGTCGATGAGTCAATCATTTTTTGGTAGGACTGGTGTTGAGGGCATTGCTTGGCAAGTTACGTGACACCTTGTATCTGAGATTCCAGGGGAGAAACTTTCCTTGGGGCTGAGGACCAGAAATGAGTCTGCCTCATTAGAGAAATGACTGTTTTTTAGTTATAGACAATGAGCATCATAGAATCAGACTCTTTTCTTTCCACTGGCTACTCAATGATTCAGAATAAAACTTACAGCCATCGCTAGCAAAGGATCATTTTGCCTTTTATTTATTTATTTATTTTTTGCTTTCCTTCTTTCTTTTATTATTAGTTTTTACATTGGCTGCTTTCCTAGTTGTGTGTGTGTGTGTTCACTCTTACTATATCATATGCCTTTAGAGCAACCTGACCATGTCTTAAATAAAGTTCTATCACTTGCATATTCTTTTACCTAAAATCACCATGTTCCTGTGTAATGCATATAATACTATTTCTGTAGGATAGAGTTTTAGCTGAGAGCCAAATGGAAATAGTCAGTTACTCAGTATCTCTATTTCTGTACTTTTTTCTTCCAGGACTGAAATTCCCAAAGTTTTTGAATTAAGACACCTTTCAAGGTATCCCGTCCATTCCTAGGCATGCTCTCCAGAACTATGAAAACAAGTCCAGATAATAGCCTCTCAAATATATGAGGGTGCCCTGACTTGAATTGGCAAATAAAACAAAGGACACAGAGTTAAATTGAATTTCAGATAAATAACAAATAGTTACTATTTTATAAGCATATCTCAAATATTATGTGAGACATACGCATACTAAAAATTATTTGTCATCTATTTAACTGGGTGTCCTATAATTTTATCTGCTAAATCTGGTGGCTATATTCCTTATAGAACCCCAATCCAACTGTGGTAAGGAGGCTGAGACTCTAAGAGCCCCAATTAATTAGAAGCGAAGGACTCCATAAGGAACTGAGTTTGATTCTGCTAAGAGATTCAAGGTTTTTTCCAGATACTATGTTGAATTCTCCAACCTATATGAGTGTGTAGGCCTCAGTCCTTCAAGACCGGTAAGGTATCTCTTAAAAAGAAGAAATGTATTGCTTTGAATTAGGGGAGCTCACTTTCCCTAGTTAGGTTTGAAGCAACCTCTCTCTCTGGGAATTATTTAAAATGCATTCAATGTTCATTAAAACAATAAAAGCCTGCTCTTCATGCCCAACCCCAATTCTGACTGGCTGATCTGCTGTCTCATTTATGTCTCAATCAGCCTTGACTATGCCCCAGGCCTGTTGCAGGAACTGATCTGATTTCCATGGGTCAATAATCCACACCCTCCTCCCTCGCATGGAGATACCGATTTGACAACAATGCATGGAACAATTCTCTTTATGAGAAATCCAGAAACTAGTTACGAGATTCCTGGACCCCAGGTGAGCATGAAACCAGCTGCATCAAAGCTGTTAGGAAAATTTGTGCCTGTTCTCACCATATTCCTTCCCCGGGGTGGACAGTGCCACACAATCTGGAGGAAATTCCCAATGCCTGGCTTCTCCCTGAGGTGGGAAAGGGAAGAACCGGACCATACATTTAACACTGTGAATGTGTGTTGGGGAGCCTGCAAAAGCCCTGAGGCAGGAATGCAACATGCATTATGGTTGATCCAGGGCAGCTTGGCAGTGAGGGTCAAGTCACTTTGAAGGCAAAGAATTTGGGAAGAATATTCCAAATTCTTTGCCACATACATCAGATGTGTCTTTATCCATGTTGTTCCCCAAATCAGAAATGATTTTCCCTCTTTTCTGCCCCACTGTTTACTGAAAGGGCTAGGTTAAAAGTAACCTCCTCCATAAAACCTTTCAAGTCAAATGGCCTAAACCATCATTGTCTGCTTGCCTTGTCCCTGGCACCTTGGCTATCTTTCACATCTCGACCATATTTGTTGTCAATCTCTTTTTTACATTATATAGTAATTAACATATATTTGTTTCTTTCGTTAGTTTTGATTTTTTTCCTAACTGCCAGGTGCCAAGATAGAAAGCAGTTTTCCAAGTGGCAACGTAGAACATTGTCAAAAGGCAAGGCTGGTCCATGGAGCACAGGAGTGATACCTTTGTCATGCTGTACTGAGTCAACCAGCACTCACTGAATGAGAGCCAACAGCCTTCAAATTAATTTATGTTGCAAAAGGGATGGGAAACCAACCAGAGGGCAGGATTGATGGTATAATAAAATAATGTCCTCCTCTCCTCTCTCATCATCTGTCTTCTTGTGAAGTGGTCTTCTGGGTGGCAGGACTTAATGGGAAGGTAGAGTTTAGGGTCTGGGTGCTTGCTGCTTAGGAACATCTCTAGCAATGGTGTAAATAGAATTCAGAGTGGAGCCCCCAAGAGCAGCAGGAAGAAAAGCAAGAGGGAAGTAAAGGAACGTTGTGCTTCCGGTGCAGACCGAGAGATTGAGGGAGGAAAGCAGGCAAGTTTATGGGCAAAACCGCATGCAGAGATGGCTCATCTTGACTGAGCATGCCCATTCTTTTATTTTGGGGGAAGTATGAAACATAGGATGTGCTTGGAATGCAGATGCAGTGGAAGGGAGGGCATCCCTCTAGAGAATCTTGATGCAATGCATGGTAGGTATTAAAGCAAGGCTTTAGGGCAAGAATAGCAGCATCAAATGAGTGAATTGGTCCAGACAGGGTTGTAGTGACCTTGGTCAGGCACATCCTGTTTCATGGAGGCAGCTAATTCTTCAGATCCAGGAGGATGTTGCCCAGCAGGAATTTGGCCCGTTGTTCTCACACCATTTGTTTATTTGTTCTTGATTGCTTCTTTTTTCTCTCTGAAACGGTCTTGTTTTATGTTGCTTCAATAGGAATTACCTTTACATTTAAATAATATGAGTGAATTCAAAGGACTAAAATGATTTTGGGGAAGACTCACTTGCAGTATGTGTTAATGTTGAACATACCCTAACTTATAACTCAGAATTTCCATTATTTCCAACATGCCAAGAAATACGCACATGGGTTTAGCACAACATGTATATGAGAATTTTAATAAAAGCATTGCCTGTAATGGCCAAAAATTATCAGTCATCAAAAGTTAAGTATCCATCAACAGGGTAAGAGATAAATAAGTTGTTGAATCAATAAATGACAAATAGGCTGTAGGACATGGTGTAACTTGTAGGATTTAGGTAAACGCATTGTGGAATGGGGTATTATACAATACGCTGTACGTGTGTTACATGCAAGAATGTGAATGACTCTCACACACTGTTAAATATAAAAAGTCATACCATATACCCTGAAATGAGTTCAGAGATAAAAACTACAATACAAAAATGCAAAACTAACCAATAGAAAGAGAAATAAAGACAGTGAGAGGTGACAGTGACAGGAGAGTACTGGAATGGGGCTTCTTGAGTACTGGTCAATTTCAGTAGTGGTCACACAGACATCTTTACCTTGAGAGGATTTATTGAGCTGATGATATAAGTGATTTCCTATACGGATGCTACATTTCATATAGCATAGTAATAAAAATTACCTAAAATCTTTTTAAATGTTTATTTATTTTTGAGACATAGAAAGAGACAGAGCATGAGCAGGGGAGAGGCATAGAGAGAGGGAGACACAGAATCTGAAGCAGGCTCCAGGTTCTGAGCCCAACATGGGGCATGGGGCTGGAACCCACTAACTGAGATCATGACCTGAGCCAAAGTTGTTTGTTTTACCAATTGAGCCATCCAGGCACCCCCAAATTATCTTAAAATTAGGTATGTTGAGAGACATGGATATTGATGGAAAAAAATGAATAAAATAAAAATCATACCTTTCTATGAATCTAGCAAAAAAGTGCTGGATGCAAAGCAGCTTTATTGAACTTAATTCCAGAGAGTTGAGAGCCTGGACTTTTCCATGCCTGGGCACAAGTGGCTTATCCATTCGCAGGTGTATGGCTCAGGCTGGTCTGCAGTGTCAAAGTGAAGCACACAGTCTTTGATGGTACTGCGATCAGTGGGATAGATTGGTGTCTGGAAGAGCCTTGCAGATAAAAATGGATCATTCAGCTGAATTCTCACCACACCCTCCTGAAACTTCCCCAAGAAAGTAGCAATGGTGGAGGGGCTAGGAAGCAAAGACAATTCACCCTCTCACACAGCTCACAGTGCTTAGGTTCTGGAAACCTGCTGAAATTGAAATAAGAAGGGAACCAAAGCTATCTGAAATAGTGGGCCAATGTTCTGCCATCACAAATATGACAAGAACAAGGGGCTTAGTTTCTTGGAAGCCCCAGATTGTGGCATTTATAGCTGGGCTAAGTAGAAATGAATTCAATCTACTTAAAGTTGTGACCTGGACCCAGCTCAACTAGATTCCCAGAATAAGTTGATTGGTAAACTCAACCAACTACAAAGCAGAGGGAAGAACCTGTTAGCTCAGAAAACAACAAAACAAAACAACAAAACTTATACCTCACTCTACAATGTCTTTTATATGCAATGTGCATAGTTCAGTTAAACCATGATGAAATATGGGAACAAAGAGGAAAGCATGATCTATTATCAAGAGAAAAGAGTCATTAGTAGCTGAAGAGTGGTTGTTTTAAAGCCTTTGTCTATTAAATCAAGTATGTAGGAGAGTTTGCAAGGATAAGGAGAAGATAGATGAGCTTTTGATGATCATGGGAACCAGTGATATGAGATGGAGTCTAGAAAAGCCCCAAACAAAAAACATTAATATTATGATTAGCGGAAGAGTACTTGAAGGTAACTGTCATATACAGAAAAGACTGTAGGAAAATATTAGATATAATCAGTGATACAAAGTGGGAATTTCAAGATAGAAATGGAAACTATCTAAATGAAACCAATAGGAAATTCTAGGATTAAAAAATCGGCTCTCAAATTGAAATATAATCACTGGATGAAATTAACAGCAGAAAAAAGTTTGAGGAACTTGAAAACAAAAAATAAAAACTTTAAGAATCAAAGCTCACAGAGAAAAAGAAGAGTGAAGGACACGAACTCAGTGGCCTTTAGAACAATATCAAATGCTTTGACATAGCAGATGAGTATCAGAGAGTAGAGAGAGGAAGAGAAGAAAATATAATTGAAGAAATAGTGTCTGATTTTCACCCCGAATTGATAAAAAGTATCAGCCTATAGATCCATGAATTTCAGTGAAACCTAAAAGATGAATGAAAAAACAAAAACCAAAAAAATACCAAACCCTAGACATACAATAATTAACATGTCAGAAAAGGGTGATAAAAATTCTTAAAGCCAGAAACAAAATCACAAGGGGGAGTAAAGTTAAGGAAAAACAACTTCCTTTTCATCAGAAAAAATGCAGGAAAAGCAAATCAAAGGATAAACACTAAATGAAACACGCCAACAACGAATAACAAAAAGTCAGACTCAAACCCAATCACATCAGTAATTACATTATGTATGGCCCAAACATGCCAGTTAAAAAGCAGACACTGTCAAATTGTTTCTTTTAATTTTTTAATGTTTATTTATTAATTGAGAAAAAGAGAGAAAGGTGGGGGATGTGCAGAGAGAGAGAGATGGAGAAGGAGAATCTTGAGCAAGCTCCACGCTGTCAGAGCAGAGCCCTACAGGGGGCTTGAACTCAGGAACTGTGAGATAATGACCTGAACCCAAACCAAGAGTCCAGTGTTTAACTGACTGAGCCACGCAAGCACCCCTAAAATCGTTTCTTTTTAAAAAGCAAGACCCAAGGTGCCTGACTTGAGCTCAGGTCATGATCTCACAGTTCATGAGTTGGAGACCTGCATCAGGCTCTGTGCTGACAGCTCAGAGCCTACTTCAGATAATTTGTCTCCCGCTCTCTGTGCCCCTCCCCCTCTCAGCTCCCGCGCTCGCTCTCTCTCTCTCTCTCTCTCTCAAAAATGAATAAACATGAAAAAAAAAAGCAAGACCCAATGATTTGCTGCATAAGAAACATATTTTCAATACCAGTGGGCAAGTAAACAATCAAAAAAGAGACCATGTGAAGAACATTAAACATGAGAAAGAGAGCATGTGTCTATATTAATATTAGACAGAATTGATTTCAAGGGTAGGCATCTTAACAAGTAAATAGGGATTTTGTAAAAATTTCTCAAATAAATTCATTAAGAAGACACAACAATCCTAAATGTGTATCCACCTAATGGTGGCAATTCAAAATAGATGAAGAAAAACTAGAGAAGAGAAAGGATTAATAGCAATACATAAAAGATGAGAATAACACTGTTGACAACCTTGAGATAAAATGTGTAGAAAATAAATAAAATAAAAAGATAAAACAAATGGAAGATATGTAGAAAAATTTCAAATATTTGAAAATGAAAAAAAATACTTCTATATAATTTATATGTCCAAAAGAAATACAAAGGAAATTGGAAAAAATATTTTAACTAAATTATACTGGATACAAGCACATCAAACTTTCTTTCATGAAAGCTAAAACATGGAATTCATGGAAATGTATGCCTATTGTGTTGGTTTTATTTCAGAAAAATTTCAAAAGGGATCGAAATCAATGATCAAACCTATAACTTTAAGCTAGAAAAAAAGGACAAAATAAGTCTAACATAAGTAGAAGAAAAGGAAAGATAAGTGGAAATCAATGAAATAGAAAACAGAAAAGCAAAGGAAATTAATAAAGACAAAATAGTCTGCTTTGAAAAGTTTCTTAAATTGATTATTCTTGGGAAGTCTGATTAAGATATATCTCCAATTAATAATATTAGGAATTAGGGGAGCCTGGGTGGCTCAGTCAGTTGAGTGTCTGACTCTTAATTTCAGCTCAGGTCATGATCCCAGGGTTGTGGGATTGGGTCCTGCATCTAGCTCCACATGGAGCCTGCTTAAGATCCTCTCTATCTATCTTTCTTTCTCCCTCCCTCTGCTCCTCTCTCCCATTCTCTCTCTCTCTCACATAAAAACAATAATAATAATACCAGGAATGAACGAGAAGAAATATTCACAGATTCTATGGATACTAAAAGTATAATGATAAAACATATATAAATTTATGTCAACCTTTTTGAAAATTTAGATAAAATAAACAAAGACACAAATTACTGAAATTGGCACAAGAAGAAACAGAAAATATATATTGCTCTATATTGTAAAGAAGTTTAAATCATAATTTAAATAAATTCAGTGTTCCCAGTAAGTTCTATCAGTGATGAATTCTGTCAAACATTGAATAGATAAATAATAGTAAAAATACACAAACTCTTTCAGAAAATAAAGAAATACTTTCCAACCCATTGTATGAGCCCAGCATCACCATAATCCCCAAACCCAACAATTTGACATTACACACAGAAAAAATCCCTTATAACTATATGCAAAAAAATCTTAATAAAACATTAGAAAATCATATCTAGCAATATATAAAAAGAATAATGCATCATGATCAAGTGGAGTTTAATAGCTGGCATGCACTCTTGTATAATAATAACATATCAATCAATGCAATTTACTACATTAGAAACATAAAAGTGGCAATGTATATAATTATCTTAAAAGTGCACAAAAACCACTTGAAAAAATTCAGCATTTCAGAAAACGTAGATTAGATGGAAATTCCTGCTGCCTGATCCTGGGAATATTAAAAACTAACCTCGTTAACACTTACTGGTAAAATATTTTAAGATTCCTCAATGAACACAAGGCATCTGGGTGGCTCAGTTGGTTGAGCATCTGACTTCAGCTCAGGTCATGATGTCATAGTTTGTGGGTTCAAGCCCCACATTGGGCTCTGTGCTTCCCAATTAGATATATATAGTCAATGATTCCAATTAAACTGGGGGCATGACTTTTTGGTAAAAACTAAGTATTATCTTAAATTGGCATGGAAATTGAAAAATTTCCTAGAAAAGTCAAAACAGTTTTAAAAACAGAAAATGGTTGGGATATTTACACTTTTGATTTCAGGATTTATTTTAAAGCAGCGGTAGTTAAGACAGTGCAGTGCTGGTGTGTAGCTGAGCAAATAGGTCAATGGAATAGAACAGAAAGTCATGAAGTAAATAAACATGGATTAAGTTAACTAATTTCTGAAGAAATCATTAACATAGTTTAATGGGGAAAGGTACATCTTCTCAAAATACAGCGCCAGAACAACTCTACCCACGACACTAAATGATTAATTCAAGATGGACCATTTTCCTAAGTTTAAAGCTAAAATTACAGAGCTCCTGGAAAGAAACAATGGAATATACCAGCAAATGTGGCACAGGCAAAGATCTCTGAGACAAAACACAGCAAGCACTCATCATAAATGTGGGGGGAGAAAAGAGAAGTTGGGTTTCATCAGAATTAAAACACTGCTTTAAGAAAAAAGGCAGATTTGGAGAAAATGCTTACCATACACAGATGACAAAGAATCTGGGTCCAGAATATATAAAGCATTCCTTCATATCAAAAATAAAAATACAAATAATCCAATAAAAAATGGACAAAATAGTTGAACGGACACCTCACAAAAAAAGAGACATACAGGTAGCCAAGAGGCATAAGAAAATCAGCTCAACATCATTGGTCTTTAGGGAAATGAAAATTAAATTAAAACTACACTGAGATACTACTCCAGACCCATTAAAATAACTACAATGAAAAATGTTGGTAAGTTTGTAGAGCAAATGAGACTCTCACATTGCTGATGGAAATGTGAAGCCATAAAACCACTCCAGAAATTTGTAGCTCCTTATAAAACTAAATACTCCTATAACATAACTGACCAATTCCACTCCTATATATACTTCTAAAAGAAATGAAAGTGTATATCAAAAGAAAACTTTTACAAGAATGTTCCCAGCAGCTTTATATTTAATAGCCAGACATTTCTATCAGCAGGAGAATGCATAAACAAATTGGGTCTATTCGTATAATAGAATAGTAATCAACAATAAAAAAGACCAGAGCCACTGATACCCATGACATGAGTCTCTTAGACTTTCTGTTGAACACATTTATCTTTAGTTATCACACTTAAAACTGTACATATTGTCTGATTCCATTTGTATGAAATTCTAGAACACGCAAGAATCTGTTGGAATATATCACGTCACTTGTGTCCTGAGGCTGAGATATGGGTTGGGCTGCACATGGGCAGGATGGAATGTTTTTTGATAATAAAGTGTTCTATGTCTTCACTGGCACGGTGGTTTTCATGGACGTATATATTTATCAAAATTTTATGTAACTATAACCTCAGGTTCTGTTCATTTTCTTTGTGTAAATGATCATACACACACACACACACACACACACACACACACACACATGCATGCACCAAACCCTTAAACTGACAGATGTCTGGATTGAAATCCTGATTCTGACATCCAATAGCTAACTATTGTGTCCTTTGTGTGTGTGTGTGCCTTTGGCAGATAATTTAACTTCTCATAGTAGCAAACTTAAAGGTTCATTTGACAACTGAACCCAATAATTTGTCACCTAGTATTATCCTGGGTACCTACTTAGTCTCTCAATAAGTATTAACTATCATAGCTAAGTATTATTATTAAAGATTGATCATTAATGTTTTTTCCCAATTACCTTTTTTAAAAAAATTTTTTTTAAATGCTTTTTATTTATTTTTGAGAGACAGAGAGAGACAGTGCGAGCAGGGGAGGGTCAGAGAGAGAGAGAGAGAGATAGAATCTGAAACAGGCTCCAGGCTCTGAGCTAGCTGTCAGCACAGAGCCCAACACGGGGCTCGATCCCACGAACCGTGAGATCTGACCTGAGCCGAAGCCAGAGGCTTAACTGACAGAGCCACTCAGGCGCCCCTCCCAATTACCTTTAAACTTTGGAGAAATTTACTCTAAGTTTAGGAAAGGAGAGTCAAAAGGAAGAGCAGGATGATTTTTAGAAAAGTACTTGTCCTGGAATCTTAAAGTTCTAGTTGTAGCCTATTTGCATGAAACTCAGACTACGGTGTAGCAGGAAGCAGCCTGACCCAGGAGGAAAAACAGATACTTTGGAGTCACTGAGGTTGGATTTAAATCTTGCTTCCATAGCTTATTGGTGGTACACAGCAGTTGATCAGCCATACTACATGACCTTAAGTAAGTAATTTAACACCTCTGAGCCTTAAGTTTTATTTCCAAAGTGCAAATAAATAGAACTATCCTACATAGTTGTCTGATTAAAAATGTCACATAGCACTTACAAAGGCCTGGCCCTTTGCAAGCCATCAATAAATACTTCCCTTTCCATCTCTTTCCCTTGGTGTGCTCATTTTAGTATTATGGGCTACAGTTACCTTAGTAAATTAAGGGAATTGATTTCTGAGGCAACTTTAAACTGTTAATTCGTCTGATTTGAAATACGTTTAAACTTGTAGTAACAATCTGTAGGTCTACATATTTATACCTTTACCTAAGATGAAACCCAAAAGTTCCTGCAGAAATTAAACCCAACCAAAAGAACAAAAGTACAGATTCATTCAGATGAAAAAGATTGCATGGCCCAAACTCATCCCTGCCTGGGTTGCTGTGTTTTCTGTTACTAAGGCTACAAGAGTTTGTTTACACAAAAAGCACATCTTTAATCATTTAAAAAAAATAAGACATGGGGACAAATTGTACTCCACTAACGGTGGGGGGGGGGACAATAAACCCACAAATCCATCTGGGGAGGTTGGATATGATAGACCCTTTAATTTCAAGAGTAACATGGTCAAAGAGTTCAGTGAAGAGATGACTTAATTTCATATTTGGTTTGAAGATGAAAATCTCCACTTTCCTTCATCAGCTAAGGGGCACAATGCAGCAATGTGGGTTTATAAGAGATGTTGGCAAAATATAACCAGTCTTTTTCCACTGTGGACTCCTTTGCAGATTTGAAAGGTTTTAGAAATGTAGAACAAAAGAGCACTTAGTAGTTTTGTATTAGAAGCCCCCCCCCCTCCAGATTTGTACAGAGAAATCGGCAGCCCAGGGAAGGAGTGATGTTGCTCATGTCATTTAGTGCTTGGTTGCGATCCGAGGTCCAAGCTTCCTTTGATTGTATTTCTCTTTTATATATTCATACTGAGAGTGACCTCACTTAGAAATTATAAACCACACACACTGGAAATCACATTCCTTACCCTACATGTATACATCCCATTTACCCAGTGGATTAGTGATAGACTGTTGAGCTAGGTCACTGTGGAAGCCAACTTAATATTTGTCCCCCAGTAACTTATGTTTGCTTTTAGTTTATGATTTCAATCAGTTTCTTAGACTTTCCACTTGCTCATTATGGGCTAGTCACACTGAGGCGTATCAGCACCACATATCAAAGCTAAAATGTTGGAAATCACACAGAAAGAGAAAACCTTAAAAACAACTGGAGAAAAATGGAACATTACATATTGGCAAACTGTGACTTGAATAAACAAAGAGTACTTATCAGAAACCATGGATACCAGAAGACAGTGAAACACAATTTCAGAAAAAGGAAAACGGATGAAATTTGTCCCAGTAAATGGGTGCTTTCAAAACTACTATAGGAAGTTCTTCAGGGGTAAGAAATAATACCAAATGGAAATTTGGATCTTCTAAAGGGAATTAACATAAACATTTGGGTAAAAATAGAAGACTATTTCCCTTTTATGTTATTTAATTTACTTATGACCGTGTAAAGCAAATGTATAACATCATCTGGTAATTATATGTGTATGTAATATATGCAGTATATATATGTATATATATATATGCACATGTAATAATAATGGCAATTATAGTATAGAACAGGAGTGGTGAACAGACTGTATAATTGCAAGGCTTCTACATGTTACGTCAGGTGGTACCATATTAACACTAGGTCCAATTTGAAATGTTAAGAATATATTTGCCAATTCCTAGAACAATCACTAAAAAAAAACAAAGAGGTAAAAATCCAATGGACATGTTAAGTTAAATTCTATTTTTTTGGTTTTTTAAATTTAAAAAATTTTTGAGACAGAGACAGCACGAGTGGGGGGAGGGGCAGAGGGAGAGGGAGACACAGAATCTGAAACAGGCTCCAGGCTCTGAGCTATCAGCCCAGAACTCGATGCAGGGCTCGAACCCACAAACTGTGAGATCATGGCCTGAGCTGAAGTCCTACGCTTAACTGACTGTGTCACCTAGGTGCCCCTAAGTTAAATTCTAAGGAAAAATTCAAATAATTCAAAAGGGAGCAGGAAAGAGGAACAACAACAGCAACAACAAAACCGATGGCCAAACAGAAAATGGTAAGTGGTAGATTTCATTTAACAACACTACCTTAAATGTACATAATACTACATTAAATCCAAAGAAAATATGAGATTTTCAAATGGATAAAAGAGCAAGACTCCACTATATATTTTCTACAAGAGAATCTCTTTAAATAAAAAGACACAGGTTGCAAGCAAGCAGACTTAAAAAAAGATTTACCATAAAAATAATGTGGTCGGGAGTCGTTAGGATGGTTACCATGCCCTTTGTAATCTCCCCTTGAGCGTGGGCTACAACTTCTGACTTCTCCTGATAGGAGAATATGGCAGACATGAAAGGATGATACTTCCCAGATTATTAAAAATCTGTGGGCTTTTTCCTCAAGCTTTCAATTCTATCTACCCATCATCTATGTATGTCATCAACTGCTCTTGGGGAAGAAAGCCAGCTACCTGCTCGATCCTGGGGACACTTTGACAAACCCGTAGAAAGCCCATGTGGTGAGAGACAGACTGAGTTCAAGAGGCCATGCAGTGCTGAGATCTACCAACAGTCACTTGTGTGAGTTTAGAAGTAGAATTTCAGCCCGGGTGGAGCCTTGAGTTGGCTACAACCCTGGCCAGCAACTTTGCTGCAGCTTTGTGACGTCCCTGAAGCAGAGTCACTCAGCTAAGCTGCTTGGTGAATTCTGACCCACAGAACTGTGAGATGGTAAATGTTGGTTGTTTTAAGCTAATAGATTTTGGAGTAATTGTTTCACGACAATTTATAATTATTGCAAAATAAACTTGAGAAGGCTATAAAACCAAGATAAAATTATAACAGGTATAAAGAGAATCATTTAATAATGATAAGAGTCAATCCCGTAGAAGGGCATAACAATCACAAACATGTATGCCCCAAATAAGAGAACCTCAAAATACCTTAACAAATATTTATGAAATTATAGGAGAAAATAAACAATTCTACAATCAAAGAAGATTTTAATACCCCACTCGCAGTACCTTATAGAACAGCTAGGAAAAATAAGTAAATAAGTAGATAATCTGAACCATACTATCAACCACCATGACCTAATTAAACCTAAATAACATGATGTAGCACATGGGTGCACAGAGTGCATTCACCAAGAGTAAACATATGCATGGCCATAAAACAAGTCCCAGTAAACATAAAAGAAATGTAGGTATGTGCTTTGAGTACAGTGTAATATAATTTGAAATCAACAAAAATGAGATATCTGGGAAACCACAAGTATTTGGAAGTTAAACAAAATAATTCAAAATACTCCATCAAAGGAGAAAGCACAGGGGAAATTAGAAAATATTTTAATGTAATCATAAAGCAAATATAATACACTAAAGTATGTAGGATGAAAATAAAGCAATGAATGGTGAGAAATTTACAGATTTAAATGCTTATTTTGAAAAGTAAACAGTCTAAAGCAATAAGCTAAGATTTCACCCTAAGAAATTAGGAGGAAAAAGAGCATAATAAAGTCAATAGGGAAAAGAAAATAAATAATAAAGAAATAAGCAGAAATCAATGAAATAGAAAACAACCAAATAATAGGGAAAAGCTTAAATTAGATGCTTTGAAAGTATCGCCAAAATTGATAAAAGTTTAGCTAAACTGAGAAAGAGAAAAAAATTATGGGCGAGAAAGAAGGTATGTCACTAAATATTTTATACATATTAAAGATAAGAGATTATTATTAATTTTATGACAATAAATTTGACAACTAAGATAAATGATGAATATGCTAGAAAATTCGATTTATGAAAACTGATAAAAAATGAGATAAAAAATCTGAGTAACTTTGTATCTGTTAAGAAAACACACACACACACACACACACACACACACACACACACAACTCTGGGCCCAGATGACTTAAACGCTTTAGAAAGAAACAGTAGGAATCTTACACAAACCCTTTCAGAAAATAGAAGAGGAGGAAACATCTCCTAAGTTGTGTTGTGAAACCTACAAAACTGTAATACTAAAATCTGACAAAAACATTATTTGAAACAAAATTATTGACTACTATCCCTCATGATCATGAATGTAAAAATACATAACAAAGAGTAGCAAGTTGATTTAAGAAATCTAAAAAAGGAGAATACATCATGATCAGTAACGTTTCTCTTGAGAACGCAAACTGGATGGAACACTTTGAAATCCATCAGTATGTACTAATTCACCATCGTAACAGAATAAAGGAGGAAAATAGGATTGTTTCAACAGATGTCTAAATAACATTTGACAAGATCCAAAAACCCGTGTGATTTAAGCTCTCAGCAATCTAAGCCTAGATGGAAATTTCCTCTATCTAGAAAGGGCCACTTTGAAAAACATGCATTTACCATCCTACCTAAGAGTGAAATATTAAATATTTTCCTCCTAAGATTGGGAGCCAGCCAGGATAGCTCCTCTGATTGCTAGAATTCAACATTACTGCAAGTTCTAGCTGTTCCAAAAAGGCAAGAAAAAGAAAATGTATAAAGGTGAAAAAGGAAAAAGTTAGACTGTTTCTATTTGCAAATAAGATAAAGTTTTCGTCGAAAGCTCCCTAGCTCCCAAAACAGCTATGAGAAACAGTGACGTTAGCAAGTTCACGCAATAGAAGGTTTCTTTTTTTAAATGTTTTTATTTATTTTTGAGAGAGAGAGAGAGTGTGACAACGTGAGGAGGGGAGGGTAAGAGAGAGAAATCAACACAGAATCTGAAAACAGGCTCCAGGCTCTGAGCTAGCTGTCAGCACAGAGCCCGATGCGGGGCTTGAACCCACGAACTGTGAGATCATGACCTGAGCTGAAGCTGGACGCTTAACTGACTGAGCCACACAGGCGCCCCTAGAAGGTTTCTATAAAACGAAACCTCAGTTGCATTTTTACATATTAGCAGCAATAACTGGAAAACAGATCAAAGCTTTAACCCTGCATACAATAGTAAACTTGTCTGATTCCATTGTTCTTAAAATTGCTATCTCCCCAAATATCTTAAATCGCTGAGGTAGTACCCCTGAAAACCTGTGTATTTCTTGCCTCCAGTACTCCATCTCAGTTTTACCCCAGCAAGAGGTGTTAATGATAGCACTTCCACACCATGCCAGGGGCTTTCTGGACTCGTTTTATCAATGATGGAGTGAGTACTTCTGGTCAGCTGGCCAATGGGTAAAAAACAGCTCGAGTATCCTACATTAGCATCTGCATTCTCAGACCCTTTCCTGCAACACAGTTAAGTCAACGTTCCATGGGGGAAAATACTAAGGTATTTGCTGGCTAGTGGTGTCCCCGGAAGTGTGCTCAGGAATAGCATCTGTGAGAGAGTAAGGACAGCATGATTAGGCAGTGAAAGGTGTTGAAGTGTGATGCAGTTATAGACGAGGCCTCAGTTGACCCCAGAGGGTACTCTGAAGTGTCGATAGCCCTCCAGCAAAGTCCTGAATTGTGGCATGGGGGTAAGACTTTGTACCCCGGAAATCAACCAGTCACTAACTGTGAGTTGACATTGGAGAAGGGAGGTCACCTTGTGCAAAGCCTTCATTGAGAACAATTAGTAAATGCACTTCCAAAGACACTTTCTAATTCAACTTTCTTAAATTATATGTCCAGAAGCCTCACAGGTCTGCTCCTGTGTTTGTCTTAATTCTCACTTAGATTCATTCATATGTACTGCATCCAAGACTGGGTGAGGATTCCCTCTAAAATTGAAATTATAGCATTGTATGCCTTTATACTTTACATTCATCACTAGATTATCTATCTATCTATCTATCTATCTATCTATCTATCTATCTATCTATCTATCTATCATCCATCCACCCATCCATACTTTTCACTTAGAGTATTGTGAAACTCTCAGAATTATTTAACAGGATTAAGCTCACAGTGAGAACTTAATTGCTACATCCTTTATTAAATTTTCTCCTTCTTCTTCTCCTTCTTCCCCTTCCCACCCTTCCCCTTCCCCCCTCCTTCTTCTTCTCCAAAGTTCTCCCATACCAGAATTTCCTGCATTTGTGTTCCCAATAAACTATTATTTGAATATCACTCTAGGGATCTGTGTATGGGGAGTCTAAATTAAGACAGTTGTTATCAGAAGTGGTCCTAGGAATCAGATCCTTAGGATGGGATCCCATAATGTTCCACTTGCTGGCCATATGGCATCAGGGACCTGAGTGCTTATAGTAAGTGGGGTGATGATAATCCCTAGCATGCTAGAACATCATGGTAACTAATATTATCACTTGTGATAAATTAACATAAGCTAAAGGTGGAAGAGGATACATTGCCTTATATAATATCTCTAATAGTTGAGATATATGCGGGCAATGGTAATTATAAATAAATTGGAATTTGTTGTTCATTAATGATTGCCCCCAAAGCCCAAAAGAAAAATAATGTCAGACTAAGAGCAGACTTTTTCTGTATTAGGCTCTGAAGGCTGCCATGCAAAGCACCATAAACCAGGTGGCTGGAAACAAGAAAAATTCATTCTGTTGGAGTTTTGGAGGCCTGAAGTCTAAAATCAAAGATGTTGGCAGGCCACACTGCCTCCAGAGACTGAAGGGGGGAGAATTCTGCCTTGCCTCCTCCAGCTCTGTGTGTCCTGGTGCTCCTTTACTTCAGGGAACATCGCTCCAATCTCTGTCTCCATCTTCACATGACCTTCTATCCTGTGTCTCTCTGTGCCTTCCCTGTTCTTATAAGGGTACCTGTCACTAGATTTAGGGCTCACTAGGAATCCAGTGTAATCTCATTCCAAGATTCTTACCTTAATTATATCAGCAAAGACCTCTATTCCAAATAAACTTACATTCTGAGGTTTCGGATGGACATGTTTGTTTTTGGTGGGGAGCAACTATTTAACTTCTTATTGATACTAACTCAGAGCTTGGAAAATAAAATCCAACAGGCATGTATGGCAGACTTAAGTAGACTTTCACGTGCAACTCAAGGGCAGATTATACTGAAAATCAGGATCTGATTGTCAGAGTAGCAGAATTACAAAGAAGGCTGATTTTGGGGCCATAGTAAGTATTCTAACGCTCAAATCTGTGCTCTAATATGGAAGGGATAGACTCCTGTGACCTGGCATGAGGACATCAGGATGAATATGCTTGAGAACTTTGAATCCCCAGATTCTCCTGAACCCTCAGGAGGGCACAAATGTCTCTCTCATCAGTTGGAGATGAGCAGCCTCCCTTGCCCGCACATGATGCAAAGCCCATGCTTAAGGGACAAGACTCTGAAAGTGGTACTTGCCATCCTTGAGATCTACCTCCATTTTCCTCACTGCTCCTAGTGGACCAATAATTAGGGTGATGTCTTAGCATGCCTACCTGGAAGAATTACTGTTTCTGATTCGGGAAGAAAGGGATTATTATTTATCAATGGATCTTCAGGACCCAGTGACATATATCAGCAATAATCAGGGCAACATGTTTGGAAATGGACTTCGAGGCTTTTGGAACAAGACATGGGGGATATAAGCCTGGATAAGGGACATTTTCTCATCACTCAGATTTTGTTTCTGGTGAGGATACTTGAACTTAGGTGTAATACTCAAATAGGATGGCTGTTTGAAGCTTGCAGAAATGATTGTCTATAGTAAATGAGGTTGTAGCATTGCCTTGGTGGAGTATTGAGGAAGGGTCAGACACTAAGACAGGAAGGCATGTTATAAGGGATTTATGGCATAAGATCAGAGACTATCAACTGACTTTGTTACTCACATAATCTTCAGGTTGAAGGAATCTAAACCATGAATATTAGTCAGACTTCAAGGTATGACACTCTATTTATTACAAGATGAGAAAACGGCATGGGCAAAGGCAGAGAAATGAAAACATACAAATAAAAATAAATAAATAAGCAGTGAGAAAGATTTAGCCCATTTGGGTAACAGGATGTATAATTTGTGAATCTAAAAAAAATTATCTCTTTTAGGTTTAGGGAGGAAATTTAGGTTCATCAGGAGAAGTAGTCATGCCCATCCTCTCCCAGGTTGCCCCTGTGCTCCAACACTCCTCTCTGGCATTAAGTTATCCTCTTGTTGAGGAAGAATCTCCCAAGAGAAGCCTGACCTTTGTTTTTAATCCCCACCCCTGCTGACTGGCCCTGCCCTAGAGCACTAGATGGAGCTCTATGGAAGCAGTTCTAGGGGTTGTAGGGAAAGCTGGGGTAGAGGAGTTAATGAGGTTGTAGGATTGGAATTTCTCAACTGGAACTGAGCATTGCTCACTGGGACACAGACTACAGACGGGACCCACTGATGGATGGCCTATTTCTAGATCCTTGACACCTTCTGTTTATACATAGAAACACCTAGACAGCTGGAACCACAAGAGTCTTGCTTAGGGCGCGTCGTGGCAGAGAGAGCACTGGCTCTGAAGTTCACCCAAAAAGTTGAACCAGTTCTGCCATATAGAGCTGGTACTTGGGCAAGTTCTTCTTCCTCTCTAAGACTTTATTTCCTCATCCTTATCATGGTGAAGACCTCTTTCATTAGGTTCTAAAGCCTAAATGAGGTAGAGAATCTGAATCTGAATCTAAATCTAAATGTTTGGCATATAGGCAGTAATCAAAACATTGGCTCTGTTGCAAACAGGTATCTGGGCTGTGGGTGGGGGTGGGGCAGAGATGAATGCATATGGCAATTAACAATGCTAGGAATTGCGAGCATTCTCATGTGCCCCCCCTTTGCTTTTTAAAATCCACTAGAGAAGTGTTGCCATGAGAGAAGTATAAGTAAAGAGAATCAGATAGGATTGTATCCCATCAACTCAAGTTTAAAATCCTCCAAGCACGCTTTTTTTTTCCTCCATAAAATATCTCTTCTTAACCTGAAAACCATTCTGGAAGATACTAACAGTAACATTAATATTGCAGCTGACACTTCCATAGCTTTGAATGCTAGGCATTTCCTAAATATTTCATGTGCACAAATTCAACTATGCTTACAATTTTACCATTTAAGCTTTACAACTTCCCTATAAGTTTAGCTCTGTTTTCATTCTTGTTTTACATAGAAGGTTATAAGGTCATGTATAGGATAAATGATTTCCCAACTTCACACAGGAAATCATTGGCATAACTGAATTTTTAAACCAGTTTTGAGTCAGAGCCCATGTTCTTAATTCCCTTTCTATGACATAAGTCTACCAAATACTTGCCATTTGAATGCTGCCTAGAGACTCTCTTAATGTTTTAGGTCCTCTCTTTTAATTTTCTTTTAAAAAATATTTTAGTGAATTTTTATTTATTTTTTAGAGAGAGAAAGAGAGAGAGTGCAACCAGCAGGGGAGAGGCAGAGGGAAGAGGGAGTGAGAGAATCCCAAGCAGGCTCTGCTCAGAGCAGTTAATGCGGGGCTCAAACTCATGAACTATGAGATCATGACCTGAACCAAAATCAAGAGTCAGGCCCTCAAGCGAATGAGCCAGTCAGGTACTCCCTTTTCTAATTTCTGAAATAATGACATATTTGGTAACAATTTATCTTTCTAGGCTCTTGAGTTTCCCTGGGTCCTCCTTCTTCTTTGGATTCTCCTCTATTTCTCTAAAAAACATAACAGGAACAAATATAATGTTCATACCTGGAGCAGAGCGTGCTTTCTGTCTGTGTGTAAGATGGTGAGTTTTCCCCTGGTGCTCTGGCACTTTCTTGTGATAGGGTGGCCAGTGGGATAAGGATATGGTCTAAACTCTGGTCACACTAAAAATTGGCTAAAATTTTTACTTTGCCATGTGGGGTGCTTCGGAAGAACTTATTTTTACAGAATCCTTATTTTAAAAAAAACATTGTGGAGGTAATTAATGGCACTAGGTTGCACACTTTAAGATGATTTAAAGGGGAAACCTAGGAATTACAGTACCAGGTATTTACCCAAAAATACAAAAACACTAACTCAAAGGGATACATGCACCCCTCTGTTTATAGCAGTGTTATTTATAATAATCAAACTATGGAAGCCGCCCAAGTGTCCATCGATGGATGGCTGGATAAAGAAGATGTGGTATATATACACGATGAAATATTACTCAGTCATAAAAAGAATGAAATCTTGCTATTTCCAACAACATAATGGAGCTAGAGAGTAGAATGCTACGTGAAATAAGTCCATCAGATAAAGACAAATACCATATGATTTCACTCATATGTGGAATTTAAGAAACAAAAGAAATGAGTGAAGAAAAAAAAAAGAGAGACAAACCAAGAAACAGACTCTTAAGCATAGAGAACAAACCAATGGTTACCAGAGGGGAGGTGGGGGGTTGGGTAAAATAGGGGATGGAGATTAAAGATTGCATTTATCATGATGAAAAATAAAATTAAATAAAACCATTAAAAGTGGAAATTTTATTGTATATTTTACAATTAAAAATGACTATTAAAAATAAAATAAAAATATATAATTTAATAATCTGAGAAAAGTATATATGTAAATGAATATCTAAAAAAATATTTACACTTATTTATTTCTGAGACACAGAGAGAGACAGAGCACAAGTAGGGGAGAGGCAGAGAGAGAGGGAGACACAGAATCTGAAGCAGGCTTCAGGCTCTGAGCTGTCAGCACAGATCCCAATGTGGGGCTCGAATTCACAAACTGTGAGATCATGACCTGAGCCGAAGTCTGATGCTTAACCAACTGAGCCACCCAGGCACCCCTGTAAATAAACATGTTTTAATTTATATTATTATATACAAACATATATAAATTTATTAATGGGTGACCAACACTCAAAAGAAGGCTGCAAGTGGTAAATCAAGGATTCTAGTGAAAGAAATTTGAAATTTTCAGTTATTAAAAAAATGTAGGCTGAAATTCTTTAGCAAGTGAAGAGAAAGACAATAGTGTGGGGGGAGGGGTGTGCATGTGTTTCCAAGGAACAAGACAGAAGCCTGCTTGACCTTCAGGACTTCTTAATCTCTGTTGTGCTCTCTTGTCCTTTAGTCAACATGAGGAGTCATTGGAAAGCTGGGCTACCAGTTAGAAGCAGAGGAAGAGATGATGTCTGACATGGAAGAATTAAGTAGGAGGAGTTTGTTAGTTTCCACACCTCTATCTTTTCCTCAAAGGCCTCTTTCTAACTCATTCTATGCTTAGCCTGGATCAACCCTCAATGTTGTCTTCACTGCTGGCTTCCATGATGGCTGTGCTACAGCAAACCAGAGCAGTGGTTCACCTTCCTCCAAACCTGACTTATCTTCTTTCTACACCAAGTGCCACGGGGCTTCTATCCCTTTCACTCTGGCCTTTGGTTAACATTATCAGAGGGATGAGGAATAAGAGGAAGAGAGGAAAGAAGTGTAGGTAGGAAGAAAAGAGGAAGGAATGAAGGATGGAAGTGTAGAAGGAAGGAACGAAAGAAGGAAGGGAGAGAGGGAGGAAGGAAGGAAGTCCCTTCCACATACAATTATTTCTTTAATTCTCTCAAAAGTATATGAATAATAATCATTGTGCCCATGTTAAAGATACAAAACCAAAGCTAGCTTGCCTTTGACCATGGTCTCCCATTAAACAAGTGTTTATTGATAATACCCGAGGTGGAAGATACTGTGTGTAATCAGTGAAAGTGAGACACATTTTCTCACCTTATGGAGTTCACAAAATGCAAGTAGACTGCAGTGGACTAAATGTTTATGTCTCTTCAAAATTCACACGTGGAAATTCAAATCACCAGGGTGAAGTATTAGGATGTGGGGCCTTTGGGAGGTGATTAGGTTATGAGTATGACATCCTCATGAATCTGGTTGGTGCTATTATAAAACAGATCCCAGAGAATATTCTTTCCTTTTCCCACTATGCAAGGACACAAGATGGGTCATCTGCGATATGGGAGGGAGTCCTCACCAAAGCCAGGCCACGCTGGCACTCTGATCTTCCAGGAAGTAAGAAATCATTTCCAGTGTTTAAACCCCCATCTACAATTTGCTGCAGCAGCGTGAACCGACCAAGACACAGATATAAACAAGTGCAAACATACCATCACCAGCAAGCAATGAGTCAATTCTCAGATGAGAAATACTCTCAACTCCTATGCATATTCAGAGAGATAGGGCATTCATTAGAAGCTCGGTGGGTCACTTTTTAATTTTAATTTTGCAGTTGAGGTTCTGACTAGCACTGATTATGAATATTGCATTTCGACCTTGTTTTTTTTTTAAGTTTGTATTTTACTTTCATTTGTTTTGAATCGAACAATGTCTTTTAAGCAAGGTTAAGTCACTTGCCTCCCATCAATTTTAAAACACTTCTCAAACCACAGTGAGAAAAAGTTGCAAACCTTAAATTGCACAGGGAGCGAATCATAGAAAGATAGTTAATGTGGAGGCTGTGTCAGGTCACTGGAGAGCAATAGAGTAGGGCTTCCTCAGTCAACCAAAGGTGGTATCTGTCTTCATCGCAGGTTAGTTCTTGTTTTGTCAGCACATGGTCCATGCCATTCCAGAAAATCTACAGTCCAGAGCAGGATATATCATGCTCACTTCTCCATAATTTGTGAGGCCCCTCAAGTCAGGAGGAATAGGGTGTGTGTGTGGCAGGATGATCTCTGCCAACAAAAATTTAAAGCTGAGTCAAGGAGAGAAATAACAATATGTTATGTTTGCATGGTACTGTATATAGAGCACTGTTATCCTCCCTCAGCAAGACTGAATGGTGCCTGAGGGGCTACGTAGGGCAGGAGGGCTGGGGCAGGGATGTTGCGACCTTGCCAGGGTCCTGTGTTTCAGAATAGGACAGATGCCTCTGAGTGGATAGAGCAGCGGTGTGTGCGCACTGGAATTCCAGGAGACCCATCAGTACTCAGGAGTCAGATGACTACCTCAGAGAAGACTTGGAGAACCTCTCAGGAAGAGAGTACTACCTACAATGTTGATAAAAGGGATTCACTCATCATTTACTATAGGATAAGAGGTATGCCACTACCTATTTAATTCTGAGAAGAACTTGATAAGTATTATTATTTTTCCCATTTGCTGAAGAGAAAACTGAGGCATAGTAGGTTAAGTAATTAGCTCAAGATCACATTTCCATGGCTGGAATTTGAACCCAAGCCCTAATTCCAAAGCTCATGGTCTTAAGCGCTATGTTATACTGATAACATCTTGGATCCCAGAGATTGTAAACCACACAAAAGTCAAAAGAATCAGGTACTCCATATGTGATGTGGATGCAGAGATGAAGATGTAGACCCCACTCATAAGAAATGTATGTTTCACAGGGAGAGTTATGTGACATGGCTGAGTGGCCATGGGGCCAGCAAGGCACCCCAGAAGGAGAAGGGAGAATTGTTTTGCTAAGGAACTTGCAAGTACTGTAATGGTAGGGGCTGCCTCACCCTTAAGCTTTGTGGGATTTCTCCAATGAGGAATTGCTCTGCCTAGATCAGAGATGGTCACATGGTAAGTTTCCAGCAGAATTTATCTCATCTTCCATGTCATCCTTCTTGAACACTTGTTATTGACACAGAGGGCATTTTCTTATGGCAAAAGAAAAGGCGATGCTCAACAAATGGGATAATGAAGGTATGGTAGAGTACTCTCAGAGGGAAGGGTAAGGAAGTATTAATTATGCATTTGGTGTAGTAGGCGATTCTTCCCAAAGGAGGCAAAAGTTAAGTGGGATGTAAAAGAATGAGGCGCAATCTGTCGAGAGTAGAAAGTGGTATTCCAAGACATTGATCAGTATTCACAGTGGTTCCCTAACTGGAGAGCTTGTAATAAAATGAAATCTTAGTTCCTGACCTTGGGATTCTGACTCAAGTGATCTGAAGTTTGTCTGGGAGCTTTTGTTTTTAACAAGTCATCCAGAACTCTGCAGCAACTAGGCAAAGTGTTTTAAAGTGATGCATTTCATATACATACCTGTCCATGAACGGACAGGCCATGGTAAAGAGCGGATGAGCATTTCAGTCAAGTTGTCAAGAGGGTTGAAGAAGAGTAGGTGATGATGGCAAAAAATGCAGGTGGGGACTACATTGTAGAGGCCCTGGTTACTTCATAGGCACCGCAGGGCTGAAAGAGTTCCAGAGGAGCACCCTAATCAGGGGGTATTTTCAACAAGACAATTCTGGGGGGGGGGAGGGTTAGGGGAATAATTAGACTTGGAACACCTGAAGGCACATTAGAAATTCCTATGATAGGTAGCCTTATATGAGGAGAGCCTTGCTGAGGAGAAGTTGAGCAGGGAGAAGAGGTCCACATTTGGAAGATACTTCTTTTTTTTATCTTTTTTTTTTCTTAGAGAGAGAGAGAGAGACAGAGCACAAGCAGTGGAGGGGTGGAGACAGAGGGAGACACAGAATCTGAAGCAGGCTCCAGGCTACAAGCTGTCAGCACAGAACCCAATATGGGGCTCGAACTCATGAACTGTGAGATGATGACCTGGTCTGAAGTTGGATGCTTAACCAATTGAGACACCCAGGCACCCCTGGAAGATACCTCTACGATGGAAGGGATAAACTCATCATCAGTCATTTTGACATATATTTTTGACAGTATATGACATTTATTTATTTGGGTTATTACTTCAAATCTGTTATGAAAGATTTCTTTCTTGGAATAAAAGCTTTTCTTCCATCCCACTTCCTACCCTAAAATTCAAGAAAATCAGGAAACACAGAAGTTGTTTCCTTTGAGTTTAAATTTGTTCATCCAAAGACAGGTTACACAATTTTTCAGGCACTGGCAGTCTTGGGTGCAGACATGAGTTCACTGCAACACTCTCAAGGAGAATCAGATAAATCCTGGGAAGCAAAATGTTCTGCGTGTTTAAGACAGAGAAAGGGCAAGTGGAGATGTTAGTAGAATTTGTGCCAAATTTCTGCCACTTGTTCCCAAACATTTTCTTTTCTCTCATATATCTTCCACTCATTCATCTGGTGACATTTTGCTTATTGAAGTTAATATTTCATTTGCTCTGCATTCAAAACATTGTGGGGGGGGCATTGAGGCTAAATAATAATAAATACCACTCATGTAGGGTGGTGTGGAAATAATGAAAGGAGTAGGGAGATTCATTCAATATGTCTCAAGTGAAAATATAATTTTATAGATACCTATAAAAATATCCATATACTTTAACCAGTAATCCCACTACTGGGAATTTCTCCCAAGGACATAATTCTAAAGGAGAAAAAAAAAGGTAATGTGAAAGCAAAAGTTTGGAAGCATCAATATCTACTTATGAAAAATCAAGACAAAAAAAGAAGATAAATATTCCAAGAACAATAATATCGTTAATGAAGTTATGTTAGATAATTGATGACATATGACTTTTTTTTTTTTTACCAGAGTTATAACTGGTCAGAGAAGGGTGATTTTGTTCTTTAGATGTTTCATAGCAGGAGTCAATAAATGCCATCCACAGGCCAAATCTAGCCCATGCCTATTTTTGCAAATAAAAGATTTATTGGAACGTAGCCACACATGCCCATTTCTGTACATATTTCAAGCTACTGCAGTAGAAGGGAGTAGCTTGTACAAAGACTATACAGTCTGAGAAACCTCAGATATTCATTTTCTGGCCCTTTTTAGAAGAAGTGTGCTTGGCTCTGATTTGAATACCGGCTCTGCCACTTCCTAGCTCATGATCCTGGGGATGGTATTTTATGGTCGGAGCCTTGGTTGTCTCATCTATGAAATGAAAATCATACTTCCCTTAGAGCGTTGCAAAGGGGACTGAAGATCTTGTTTGTAGCACACATTGTTTGGTGTTGGACATGGTCAGGAGTTCAATCCAGGGGTCAGACACACTGGATTGAAACCTCAGCTCAGCCACTTACTAACTTCATGACCTCGAGGAGCTTCAATCTACTAAGCTTCAATCTACTCATAATATGATATGATGATGATGATATTCTATCAAGTTTGCAGTTCATTGAGAAAACATTTGCAAAATGTTAACACGGTGCGTCGTACCTACGGCAATACCCTGCAGGAGGTAGCTGATATTCTGCCCCGGATCCCATCCCATATTTATCCCTTCATACAAGTCTGACAGTGACACTTGACTTACATTACTGTGTCCCAATGACCTTCTCAGGGCAGTCTGAACCCCTTAGCCCAACAAGGCTCCTCATGCTGGTTCCTGTGGCCTCTATAGATTTATGTCCCCACATCTCCCTCCTCCCTCCATTCTCCTCCATGTACAGCATGTAGCACAGGACCTCAGAAATCACAGCCCTGCAATAACTATTTTGATTTTTTGAAAGTTAATGAATATTCAGTATGTTGTGAATTTTGAAACATGTGAATATATTACTTAAAAACAAACACACACAGAAAGACCTAACACTTAAGGTGTTTGCTATGTGCTGTTCCAAGAGCTCTACGATGCTCCTTTGGCCCTTACAACCACCCTGTATGGGAAAGTCTACTTATTAGCCTCATTTTGCCTGTATGGGAAAGTCTACTTATTAGCCTCATTTTGCAGTTGAGGAAACTGAGGTACAAAGAAATTGAATAATTTCACCAGAGTCACACAGGTGGCAAATAAGACAGAATTTAAAATCAAGCAACTGGGTGCAAAAATCTACACCACTGAACACGTTGCTAGATTTCCTCTTACGATGTAAACAGAACTAAAATGAGAGTTGACAGATTCATTTAAAAGGCTGATAACTCCAGGTGTGGGTGAACCAAAACCCTCTTGCATTTACGATGGGAGTATTCATTGGTCCAATTCTTTCCCCACACATATCAGCATCTCTTAATGTTCAGTCTGAGCTTACCCGATGACTCAGCAATTCCCTCCCTAGGTATTTCCCTGAGAAATAGGAATGCAGAGGTCAACCAAAGACATGAATGAAAATGTTTATAGGAGCTTTCCTTGTAATAGTCTTAAAATGGAAATAATCCAAACAGATAGGTGAAAGGGTAAATAAACTACAGTGTACTTGTATACTATATTCTTACTACACTTCAATATAAATGAATAAATGACTGCAATGTACAATAATAACATGGATACTTTCTTCAACATAATACTGAGCAAGATAGGCCAGGTGCACCAAATGCATTCTGTATGACTCTACTTCTATAGATTTTAGGAACAGGCAAAATAAACTATGTTAATAGAAACCAAATGGTAATCCATGTGTGTGCAAAGTGGGGGAGAGGGAACATGTTTGACTATGTGGGGGGAGAACCCTTAGGTCATGGAGATATTTTGCTTGAGCTGAGAAGTGATTACACATGTGTAGACATACATAAAACCATCAAGGTAGGTTCTTCAAATTTATACCCATTAATGTATATATCTTATATCTAAAAAAAAAGCTAATGACTAAGTCTTAGTAAACTGTAGACCTTTGAAATTTAATTGAACAAGAAGGTACTGTTCTCTTTCTCTCTGTTTCTTGAAACAACCCCCTTTCCTAACCCTCCTAGCGGATTCCAGGTCGTGCTATATTTAGAGCAACAGAGGAGTACAATTGGCCTTGGATTCTCAAATAGAATACCAAAAAACAGAAGCAGGTTCTTTCTGTCTGATAAAATAAGTGAGTAGATTTCCCCCATTGCTGTAGCCAGCAACCAATCAGGCAATTGTTGTTGGCTCAAGGGCAACGGGATTGTGAAAAGCATCCAAGGATGGAGTCAGTGTTTTGCGATCTGCCTCAAGCTGTGGGCTCATGCACTAAATCAATAAAAATCATCAACAGATTTTTGGACTTACTTGAAGAAAGTAGCATTGCTGTGAACCTCCTAGACAGATACAAAGCACCGCTTGACTCTGAGGGTTAAGAACATCTTGCAAATAACAATTCCCATTGTTCAGAGTGATTCTGGCTGATGAGCAAATGATTTCACAGCTTGACAGAACGAATGTAGCTGTGTATGACTTTGCACTTGGGAGAACCTCATGAGGAAAATTTGGATCATACTGCATCGAAGAGCTAATGATTTTGGAGGTTCACTGGTTTGCTTTAGTTGACTAGTAGGGAAAAGCCTGAAACATTATCTGGTGATTTAAACATTATTCACCTCTCTGGTTGTCTTTGAATGTAAGACATCTTAAAAGAAATTTCAAAATTTTATTTTGGCAAAGCCATTCCTATAAGGCCCGGTAGCAGATTCAGCAAATACTTATTGAGAATTTACTCTGCTCTTTGAAATGGGTATGAAAACTACATTTGGTAGATGAGAAACTGAGTTGGCCGAAGTTCCCATAATTCCCTATCCTGGCAAAGCCAGAATTTGAATCAAGATTTTCTGACCTTGGGAAAAGCTGTCTTAAGCCTCTGCTTAATTACAGTTGCTTCTATAAAGTAAAATAAGCACATCTTAACATCAAGTCATATTTCTACTGTAAACTAGGTATATGACCTTGGACTAATTACTTCACTGCTTTAACTTTAGTCTTTTGATCTGAAGAATAAATAGGTTTGCCCTATTGTCTCTCCAAAATGTTGTGGTTTGTACCTACCATATTTAGCTCTAAAAATGTGTCCCTTTTTATTTCCTGTCATTGCACAAAAGGAACCACATTAAAACCAAAGACAGTTTTATTTGAACTAGAAATCTGTTGGGAAATTGTAATTCAAACCACTCAATCTATTCTTTTCTATAATAAGATTATTTAAAATTACCCACTCTCACAGAGAGGGACCAGTGATGAAAGACCTGAGTTGTATAACCAAGGCCAGATTTTAAAAATTCAGCATAATTGACATAAATAATGTGCCAAAAGACTTTAGAATGGTTAGGACAGAAAAAATGTAAATATTTTAAAGAATTGAGTAAGTGAGTATTCTAATGGAACAAGTAATGATTTTCTTTATATAATGTGGAAGTAAACAGAGAATTTTGAGGTTGTTTTGGCTCATAGTTTCATAAAACAACTCTCAGAAGGATCTCACGTATCCGTGCTTTGCTCTAGCCACTCAGCCATATTATTTACACCTATTAACCTCCTAAGGATACAAGTATCTAATGCTAATAACATTTCAACCCTTGCTGGAATTAATTACTGGATTTTCTCTAGAACTGAAGTAACAATATATCATAACACACAAAGATTATACCACTGGCACTTAGGGCAAAAATCCTATATTCACCTCTTTTGCACCTTCAAGTAGAGGGACTAGGAGAGGAAACAAAAAAGCTCTAACTGACCCATTTGAGACACAGAAACATCAGCCAGAACTAAAGGGGTGGATCACTTCATTTTACCCTGAAAGTAGCCTCTGAGGTAGGGATTCCATCAAGATAGAAGATACAAAATCACATCAACAGACTTTCAACATCCTCTGATTGCTATTATCTCTCAACCCTACTACCTTGAAAAGCTCCCTTCTAGTTATATGGTGATGTGTTCTTCATGTCTTATGTAATTTACTCCCCACAACATACTTATGAGTTTGGTCTTCTTATCCTCATTTTACAAATTAGAAAATTAATGCTCAGATGGTTTAAGTATGTTATCCAAATATATCAGATGACAGAATAGGAACTGTCATACAGTTGTGTCTGGCCCCAAAGCCATATAAAACCTTTCCCCTAACGTCAAGTGCCTCTGGAAGCTTCCAATTAAAATGCACCTCCAAGGGGGAAAATGAATTCACTATGGATAAAGAGAATTTTCTAGAAATCTCTTAGGAATGGAAAGAATTAATTATAAACCAAATTCCCCTAAAATCTAAGCACTTTAGAAATGAGTCTCTTGGAAGTTATTTTTATTCTCCACAGTGCCATTTTGTACCAGAAGAAACAATCCATTCAAAATGTCTCACCTCACTAAACTACTAGTAAGATTTCCAGAAAACAAACAAAACAAAACACCTCCTTTTCCAGGATGAATTCAATTTTCAGGCAATTTATGGAAAATAAATAGAGGAAGAATTCTAAAACTTATTATCAGAATTAAAAATAACAGTTCATTTCTTGAATTCCAGCCAAGCCAGAAAGAAGCAAAGTAGAAATGAATTGTGTAATGACTTGTTCATGAAACGTGTACTGCTTAGGAAAATTTGAGATGATAGGAGAAATCATATAAATGTTAATTGCTAACAATTATTGGTCAAAGATATGCAAGACCCAAGATGCCCACTGGAGGCCAATAGTAAGGGAAAGCTCTTTGGCTGGCCATTGCAGTGACCTCCACTTCTCTGTGAAGTTAAGCTGCTATGTAGAGTTGTTGGATTGTTGCTTCCAGGAAGGAGGCATATGCTTCTTCAACCACATTTTGCTTCTCAGTATATGAGAATCAAGTTAATACAGACTAGAACTTTTTGTACACTCAATTGGTAGAATATTTTCTTGTCAGAGAAGTTGATAGTTGGGTGTAATAAAAATTGTACAGTTCTATGAGTCCAAACTTTGGAAAATTACTTACCTTCTCTTAGCCTGAGTTTCCCAGTCAATGAAAGCTAGATGAGGATCATCTACTTTGCTGTAATGTAGGGAGAAGTAAATGAAATGATGCATGTACCATATTAAGTGCTCTATCTTCTTTATTTCTTCCCTTTTTCATGATGAACTTGTGTTCAGGATTTGCTAAAAATAATAACAGAGAACTTGTGAATGAACTTATATATAAAGTAGCTAGGAAAAAATGGGAAGTGAATTGGGTTAATCATTCAGAGGTATGTTTTAAAATAACTTCCTCTGGAATATTAAGGAAGTATTAATATTTCAATATGTATTATTTTTACAAGGTTGGTACTGATAAAATTTTATTGGGAAAGACAAAATATGTATAAAGTACCTACAGCAGAGCCAGAGATATAGATGTCCATTATATAACAAGTCATCTTATTTTTGTACATAGGTTCAATTTTGTCTATATCAGTAGCTTCTGGGTTTTGAAGTCCCCAAGACCTTTGTTCCTGGCTGTTTATGATTGGATCCAAATCACTCCCAGCTTCCTGTTTTGGGACATTTTGGTTTCCCATCTTGATTACTGTTTCTTCTGTGTACCTCTTTGATCCATGAATAAAGTTTGTATTTATTTATTTAATATTTAACTCAATCATCCCTTCTGAAAATGATTCCTGGCTTCTACCATCACCTCCCAACTCACAACTGTGCTTCTCTGTAATTTCATGGGACCATCCCTGACCTGGACAGCACCAAGCTAGCCACTAGCTTCATGTAGAATGTGCATTTGACTTCAGACGTTTTTTCAAAGAGAGCCGGATATTACTCTACAAATAAAAGAGAAGAGAGGGGTGATTATTTGCTGAACACTCTACCATCAGTGTGACAGCGATGTGGTAGATTATAATTTCTCCCAATCTTTTGATCCTCCCTGTGATGAAATAATGCATCCAAGCTTCCTGCCACATTACTTTGTAGCACTTGCCACCAAAGTTGGTAGAATATATTTTCCCATTCCATGGATGTTGGGCTTGGCCAAAAAGCCTGCTTTGGCCAGTGAAGTATTAGCACTTAGGACATGGACTAAGTGGACTAAGGAAGATGCTTCAAATGATTTCCTGTGACTAGACTCAGCCTCTTGCACTTCTGCCTCCACTCCATGAGTGTCTGGGAAGTTGCTGGCTCAGATGGAATGAAGACGCAATATGGACTACAGATTATTTTAAAGTCAAGGCTTAAAGAAGTGAACAGAATGGTCTAAGACCACAAGAATGATCTTTTGTACCATTGCTGGAAGGGACTATATGCCGTATCTGTCTTCAAACATTTCCTGCCCTGTCCAACCCCTTCATCTCACCTTCCAATCTGAGTTGGACCCATTCAATTCTCAGTATAGCCTGATCAGAGAAGTCAGTATATAAAGTAGACCTACTCATATTTAAATAAAAATTATTTATTGTTGACTATATCGATTAGTGATTGTATATAGCAAATTCAGGTGATAGCAGTGAGTAAAATAAGATACAGTCTCTGTTCTCAAGAAGTGCACATTCTTCTCAGGAAGAATTGTAGTTAGAAACTACAAGCCAGTACTTAGATATGATCAAAGATGATAGTCAATCTACCCAAGAGAGTAGGCAGAAAAATGAATCAAAGGAGGCTCAGTGAATGTCTACAAAAGTGAATTCTGAGCTGAGTTTTCCAGGTATGAAGAGCTGTATCAGATGGACATGAAGAGCCCTTCCATAGAGAACAGCATCTTCAAAGGACAGATTTGTTAAAAATAAATATATCACATGGGCAAACGTGAGATATTCAAGGTCCTAGAAACATATGTCTGTACTAGAGCATCTATAAAGGGATCTAGAAGGTAGGCAGGATCCTCAGCATGGTAGCTCTGAATTGGTTGAGGAAAGACTAGTTAGTTGTTGATTCTTTTGTGTCACTTCCTACCCTGCCAACCACTGTTTCCACTCCCATCCATTGTAATCCACTAATCAGGGGGAGAGGGTATTGCATCAAAATCGGACAGGAAAGGTTTGATTCAGTCATGTGAACTTGTCCCAATATGGCCCTAGAATTATGGGTATCTTGACACTATTTCCAAGTTTTACCCTCTATTTCAGCTTGGCTGCCTATTATTGGATTCTTAAGAATTCAAGTTTGGAAGTAGAATAAGCTGTGCCATTTTCATTAGCCCAGACTCAGCTGTGTTGAAATGAATGCTATCTTTGATTTCTACCTGGATCCTTAGGTCAGTTTCTCAATCCAGTAAGAAGCAGTAAGAGTGGAGGAATGATTGGCAAGATTTCTTCTATACCTGCCTCACTCCTGTAATGCCAAGAGATTTGAATTATGACTGTGGGCAACACAGAGATTTGGAAGAATTTTATAAAGGTGCCTGGTCTGGTGAGATTTGCCAACTTTACACAGGTTATTAGAGAGTTCATGAGGAAGCATTATTTTAGTTTGTACTTTGAATGATCAGGACATTCGCAGGTGGAGATGGAGAGGCATTCTAGATAAAAAGGACCAATAAAAAAAGGTGGAGATGGATGCCTGGGTGACTCAGTTGGTTGGGTGTCTGACTTCAGCTCAGGTTATGATCTAGCAATTTGTGAGTTCAGACCTGCATTGGGCTCTGTGCTGACACCTTGGAGCCTGGAGCCTGCTTTGGATGCTGTGTCTCCCTCTCTGCCCCTCCCCCACTGGTGCGCGTGTGCGTGCTGTCTCTGTCTCTGTCTTTGTCTCATGAATAAATAAACATTAAAAGAAAAGAAAGGCGGAAATGATTGTGTTTTCAAGCAATGTGGTGGGAATTATTGTAGCATTGCTGGAGAATGCATATTCAAAGGGAAGGACTGGGAAATAAAGCTTTGAATAGTAGATGTGCCTGGGACAGGTTAAGAAAGCATGGAAAATTAAGGGTTTGCTGTGTTTGGGGTGAGTTAAGAGAAATCACTGAAGGATCTTATAGAAATAGTAACTTATAAGATTTGTCAGCATCAAACAGACCCATCAAATAAAAAATTATGCTGTGACATGTGTTTGAGTATTTGTGTAAGTTTTTCCGTCATTTGCATTGTGAATATTAAGAGGAGCTAAGTAAGGTTGATATTCACTGAAGTTTGAACTTAGGCCAAGTAAAAATATATTGGTTAATATACCTGTGTGTGTATTTGTGTAAATATGCATGTAAAATTAGCAAGATGTTTATACACTTTCAATATTTTAACAAGAATGTCCATGCTTAAACATTTTTTAAAAAGTTATTTTCAGTCTCATTTGTTCTTTAAAGGAGGGACAAACCCTACCAGACTTTGGGATTCTCCAAATGTCTTGAGCTATTTTTTCAAATGCTTTGGGTTTGGCATGTCTCAAAGCCAATGTTTGCCAAGTCCTTTTTCCCTTAATTTTTAAACCCACATGTATTCCAAGGGAAACTTAATGCACATGTTTTTTATTCGTTTACAGTTAACTCATCAAAAAAGTTTTAAGGACATTTGAAGTTTAACAAACCTTCAGAGTCTCTATTATTAAAACCCGGGAAATTGTAATTAAATCCTGGAAACTCGAGGTTGGCATTTATTCAGAAATTAGGATTCCCAGTCACATGCTTGCACCTAACCAAATGCCTGTGCTTTTAATGAAGAATTGGAATCATAGTTTCATGTTTAGTACTTGGTGTGGAAGGTCGAGGTTCCCAGTACTAAATCTGTTTCCAAATAGTAGCAGCAGATTTTCTTTGGACCTTACAAAACTTCTTGGTTTTCTTCATTACAAATGAAATGCCTTTCTGAGATGGTTGAAGAACAGTTTTAACTAGTAAGTGGTGCATGTACCTATCATGTTTGCCTCATTGCCATTTGTAGCTACTTTAGTTGATGAGAGAGACATGGGCTGGGAATTACCCTCCAGTGGTTACCATGTTAATTTCCTGGCATCAAAAACTCTGATCTTATTCAGGTAGAAATTCAGCCAATGCCATATGACTGGACGTTTGATACCTGGCTGGTTCTCCACATGAAGATTGTTCTCTCCATTCGTCCTGTCAGTATGTTCTCTCCATTCTTCCTGTCAGTATTGAAGAAAATGGATATTAAATTTTTTAAAAATTTTTGATTAAAGGAGATGGTGGATTTGGAGGTCTGGATTTTATTTTTGATTTAAGAAAAAAAGTCAAGTTTCTTATAATTTCCACAATTATGAAGTGATGGCACTAGGCTGGATTAATGGTTCTCAACCTATTATTTTTTGACTTAGAGTGTGCTATCTAGTTAATAAGGTGGAAGGTCCATGAGTCACACTTCCATATTTCATAGGACATCAAAAAAGTGTGTTTGTTGTTTATGGCTTTAAAAAATATTGACATCATTGTGCATGTTTTGAATAATGTAAAAGGAAAAGTAATGCATTCATCTTTAATAAATGGAGGTTGGTCATGACAGTTTTTTACTTTTATTTTTAAATAGGAGTAGTGTGTATTGTGAGATAAAACTGTTCATTGGTGGTAACTGATGGTGGAAATTATTGTGATCAGTTATTTTTGAGGTGTCTTTCAGTTGTAAGGCTCAAATACTTAATATTCAGAAGGTACTTTGACTCTATGGTTTCTATGTAGCGAACATTTCTTGAGGACCTTCCTAACTCTTGCTTCCTCTTCTCTAGAAGTGACACACCAATACACAGAGGTGGTTAATCCAGTAGTGGTGGCTAATCTGTGGGAATCTCCCTTCACTTATCCCCAGCTGATTGGACCATGTATTATTACCTGACCCTTGCTACATAAATTAGATTTTCTCTGGTAAATTTAAGCTGAGAGAAACAGGTTGAGTGTTTCGTGAACTAAGAGATATTGATGACAATATTCAATGTGAATATTCTCAAACAACCACCATTGGAGTCCTTTGGAGTTTTCCAGATTTTGCCTTGCCCAAGAGTGTTTGTTTTCTAGTACTACATGACAAATCGCCATAAGCTTATTGAGTTAAAACAATGCAAATTCATTATCTCTAGTTTCTGTGAGTCAGGTTGCCTGGTTCTCTGCTCAAGGTCTCACACAGCTAAAATTAATCACAGCATCAGTAGGAGATGCAATCTGAGGCTCACAGGCTTCTTCCAAGACCCTGCAGGTTGCTGGCAGACTCAGCTCCCTGTGGTTGTAGACTGAAATCCTACTTGTCTTGCTGGCTGATGGCTAGTGATTACTCTCAGCTCCTAACAACCTTAGTCAAGTTCTAGCTACATGACCCTCCCATACATGACAGCTTACTTTTTTGAAGCCAGCAGAGAATTTTCTCCATTCTGCTCTAACAGTCTTATACAATGTAGTGTAATATAGTGTAATCATAGAGTGGCTATCTATCATATTTATAAGTCTGGCCCATACTCAATGAGAGGAAATTATAGAGAGCAATTATAATGGAGCAGGAAACTTGAGGGCCATCTTAGAATTCTGACTTCCACAAGTAGATCTGGTAGTTTGAGTCCTAATTTTTGAAATAGCCTGTTTTCCTTTAAAAGAATTGTGTGTGTGATTGAATGTGTGTGTGTGTGTGTGTGTGTGTGTGTGTGTGTGTGTGTATTTACCTAGCTCTAGTTTTTTCTTTAGTTTGGTTGGGTTTTCCCAATTACAATCAAAAGACCCTTAATGAACACAGTATATTATGTACCCACAGCATCCCAAAGACTCCCAGGGAATAGCTGACAAAAAGGGAAGATGTTTTCACTATAGATTCATATAAATTAACTGCACTTAAAAACAAATCAATAATTTGGTAATTGTTACATGAAGATGGTACATTGACTTTCTTCTTTGTGCCACAAAATTCTTGACCTTGCAAATGCTTCATAGCTAATTTAATAAGGAGTGGTATATAGGATTGTTTCTAGTTGGCATTCCTCAGCCACACAACATACTTTCTTGGTATTCTTCCTGTCAAAAACATAGGGTTTAGCTCTTCTAGAATACATCAAAGTCAACTATAATAGAAAGTCCTTTATCCAACCTGCACACAACTGAGTTGGCAAATGAAGTGATGCTCTCCATTCTCTCTGTAAAATATGGACCAATACCATTGACATCTCAGCATTCATAGTAATTGGATGCTCTCTGTTGCACATTTGAACTTTTGTTCCCTCCTCCCAGTTGCACCTGTTGCTAAACCTGGAATGCCATTTTACTTGTTATTGTGATTATGTATTTCAATTAAACAATATGTAAATGGACAAAATATGAATATGGAAAGAGAATTATTTTACTATGATACTAAGAAAACTAAGTGAATGCTTTGGAAAGACTCAGTAAGTTCCAATTGTTTTTAAAAAGCAGCTGAATTATGTAATTGAAATTAGATGTGTGCCAAATAATTTTAAAAGATGAAAAAGCCATGACAAAGACCTAGAAAATGTCTATATCCAGTTTGTTTCAAGAGTCCTCAGGTTTGACCCTCACTTTAAATAAACCAAATAATAGATGATACATAATATTAATATAAGGGGAACATAATACTCCAATTAACAGATCTCATCTGAATGAGAAAGCATAGGTCTAAGTCGATTATTAACCTATAAATACATTTTAGCCAGGTTACATTTAAATAAAATTTAAGATAACTGTGCATTATACTTTATGATTTCCTCATTTTTACTAACTCTTTGGCTTTTCCAGCCAATTACGAAAAGAAAATAGTTACTGTAGAAGTTTTATCCCTTCAGTCATAAGCCTGTCTCTCTAAGTTTTAATGTTACAGCAATTGTCCATTCCTATCTTCTTTTGGATGTGATTCTGGATGTCTCTCTTTTTTTTAGATTCTGGGCAGATAGGTTGCTTCTAAGCTCCAGGTGATAGTTGTTTTTGTTTTTCTTTTCCAAATAGTCCACAAATTTCATCCCTTAAAACACTAACTAATCCAGCATTATGTTGTTTTACCTTTTTCATTTTCTTTTTATCAGCATTTCTGTTTCATGTAAGCTTATGATTTGGAAAGACTGCTAGCAAACTTAAGTATATCAAAAATTGTAAACAGTGATATAAATGTTTCAGTGAACCACCTTTGCAAAATCACACAGACAAAAAGCAGAGCGGTAAACAAAGTGCTAGGAAAACAATGGGCCTAGGTTCAAATATGAGTAATGTAAGTGATCAGCTTTGTGACCTTGGATGAGTCATTGAAATTCATGAGCCTCTGTTTCTTCCTTTATAAATGGTCTTTGTCAGGCTGTGTAATAAACCTTCAGGAACTTTTCCAGAAAACAAACAAATGAATGAACCAACCAGAAGAGGGAGGGTCTTCCACTGTAAGCCACCATGACTTTTTCTGTAGTAAATAAGTGATTTGTCCTATGGGAACTAAAAACCTCTGACCACCACAGCCTGAATTTGAGGATAGGGCTTAGGTCAAGAACTGACTGGAAAATGTCCCACGTGGACAACTGGAAGGAAAATTTTGCTGAACAGGGATACTTTTTCTTGGATGGTGACAGAGCCCAATCAAATCCTCTTTCTTGGGAATTATTGTTAGGCAGGAGGGGAGCTGAGGGGCAACTGAGTTGTAAGAACAGCAGACTTTAGAGGTGATTTGGGGCCACCAGATCAACGGTGATTAATAATTAATATTAATTAATATGTCAACATATTATTAACAGTATAACTATTTTATATTTATAAACTTTAAGTATTTATCAATTTGTATACTTAAATTTATGATACATTACTAATAATATAGTTAATTAATATTATTCTAATTCCCACACGAGACCTGGTTCTTCAGTCATTAAGACAGTTTTGGTGCCTCCTCATGGATCCTCAAAATAAATTCTCATCACCTAGGGAATCCAAGGGTGCCTCTGTTCCTTGCTCAAAATTGCCCTCATCCAGGCACTGGCATGAGAATGGGATTATGTACCTAGACCTCAAGCCAACATAGAAAGTTCTGGGAGAATTAAAGGTAATTTCCTCCAGGTATCAAGCACAAGTTAGGACAATGGTGATCAGAAAGGGTAGTTATAATTAATACAACTCTTTTTATATAATATTTGTGACATCTGAGAGAAATTGGAAAGTGTTAGCGAACTTCAGATTCTTTGTGGGGGGGGGAGCACTTTTTAAATTGAACATAAAACACTTCTCTGGTGGAAGAAGGTTAAGTCATCTCCAGGTATCTTCAGAAGCCTCTGACAGACAAAGGAGACATGTACCCACTGAGATTTTCCCTCCCCATTCTGTTACTAGTGTGGGCATAATCAGATTGCCCCACTCCAAACTAGAAAAGGATGGATCAAGTTTTCAGCTCAAAACACATCTCAATAAACATGAAAATTAACCTGGAAATAAACTGAACTTCCCTGGGAGTCTCTGTGAGAATCAGTCGCCTTCTCCCTGGCCCCAGCAGAAGGAGGACAAGAAGGAACGAACCAGGAGAATGCTGAGCAGCACAGTGGGTGGGCAGGATGGAAGCCCGGAGCTAAGAGCTCAGTCACTTTAGAAGAACATCTTTTGCTGAATTGAGAACAGCCTTTGTGGGTGCTGGTTCTGACTCCTTTGCTTGCTTGGCACACTTTGTCCCTGGTGATACGGATGCCAAACTTGAAGCTTGTTGTTATTATAGGAAATTGAGGGTCGGCTTTATTGCATTGCTAGTTTCCAAGAAATAAACCCTTTTTTGGCAACTAAAGAATAGTGCTTCAACCAGAGTCTGGCTTAGGAACACTTGGAAGGCATGCTGCCTTGTAACTCCTTGCATGTATTCTAACTTATTGTCTATTCCTTCCATTCTGCATCATCCATGCCCACTGCACAGAAACACACAGACCTAGTACATACATCCATAATCCTAGTACATACATACTCACAATTGTGAGTACATACAACTCACAATCTCTCTCTCTCTCTCTCTCTCTCTCTCTCTCTCTCTCTCTCTCTCACACACACACACACACACACACACACACACACACACTCCCCTCAAAGATTATAGATGCATAGATACCCAGGGACAGATGTGCCAAATTTGACACATCTGCTAATTCCAACAAGTGTAACAGTTGTGATATGAGGCATGTTTCTTTCTCTTTGAAACCCAGAGGATTCCTCTAATAGACAAACAAAGTCGTCACCTCTTCAGCATGTTGCCCTAGGATGGCATGACAGTCCAGGAAGGACAGAGTCCAGAAGCTGAGAACTTGACTCACTCTTGGCTACAGGTCAGATCTCACCCTAATACTGACTCGTCAAAATGGGACCTGGGACAAAAATCACCCAATCAACTGGCCACAGGTATCCTCCACCTTTTTGACTTTCCTTGGAGTCTATATTTTCTTCTGGATGTGCAGAGAGAAGAATCCCTTTACTTCTGATTCAAATTGGGCATAACAGCAGAGCAGATGGTGGTGAGTTAAGTAACATCAGAACACAGAGTACAACTTGTTTTCAAAAACAAATGGCTCTTCTCGGAAGGTACAATCTAATAGGACTGACAAAAATCAAAGTCAAATTCAGGGAAATTGTTTTTTTTAGCAGTCAGCCAGCAAGCTATTTCCCCATCACTAGACTGCAAGAAATTTCAGGGCCGTATCCTCCTATTTCTCTTGGTACTAAAGCTGAGATGCATCAGGGGAGGAAATAAATAGTAAATAACAATAATCAGTCAGCTTGTAGTTATCACATGTTTTCATATTTCTTATGCTTGAGCTTACAGAATCCTTTCCATCAAATAGCAAAGAATCCATAGAAATTGTATTCATTTTTCTATTAAGAATAACGAGGTTCCAAGATTTTCAGTGATTTGTTCAAGGTCAAAGAAATAGTAAGGACTATATACAAGACTCAGTCTTGGAGATAATTCCATTATGCATGCAAGTATGTAAATATGTTTCATTTATTACACTTTGTGCCAAGAGACTTTATAATGAATAAAACCTTCAGAATTCCTGCTTTTACCAGGCTCACAACTTAGCAAGTATAGAGGACAGGCAACTGAGCAGATAATGATACAAAGCACCAAGGGCAAAGTACAAAGGTGAGATGAGAGCATTAGAATCCCATTCTTTAGCCTAAAGGTGAGGGGGGATGGGTGGGTAGAAAATGGGTTGTCACAGTGTCTGAGCTGAGATCAGAAGAATCAGAGGAAATTATTGTGTCAGGAATTGGAAATTAAAGGGCAGAACAGAGAAGGCGGAAAAGTATTCCACACCGGGGAGAGCAGGAAGTAAATCAGATTATGGCAGGTTGGAGGACCAGAAGGGAATTTGGGTTGAACTTGGGAACTTATTTAGTTACAGCTAAATAAAGGATGAAGTGAGTGGTTGGAGATGTGGCACAGGGGTAAACAGAGGCCCGAAAGTGCACACCTCATGAGTGCCTTCCCCAAATGACTCTGGGTTGTGTCTTCAGGATAATGAAAAACAACTGAAGGTTTTCCTGGAGTGTAACAGGTTGGAGAATGGGCTAGGAAGGACGTAAACCAGAGGCTGCAAGTCCAGTTAGAACCTGCTGAAGTAGTCCATGATTTGAATTTAGGCAATTGGGATTTGAGAAAACCAAATGGATTCCTTTGACATCAAAAAATTCAATCCAACAGGATTTGTGGAGTGATTGAATTTAGTGGATTGGAAGAAAAGAGATGGCATCAAGTGGGGTTCTGTGGATGAAGAAGTGATTGCTTTACTATTTTCTTTACCCATTCAGTGTCTGTGGACTCTCATGGCCTCTCTTCTTGATTACTCATGATCTCCACTCCAAAGGCATGATGGCCAGGGTCACCAGGACATGGTTCCATTCAACTTTTAATTGTTTGGTGATTGGATTTAATAATGGAATACACAGAAGAAATATAGTTCCCTTTGGAATAGGCTTGTGGAGGAGATTCTGATCTCAATGTAAAAGTATTAAGGTCCCTTTCATTGTTGGTGCAAGGACATCACCAATCCAGGGAATGGAGAGGCCATTCTGAATCCTTGACCTTGACTCAAAATAGATTTTTAAAAAATGTCAGAGCTAAGGAGGATTCCAAAACTCATCTGATCTGGTCACATCTATTCATGTAAACAAAGAGACAGATCCACACAGGTGAAGTGGATTCCTCAGGTTAACATGGAAAGTCAATGAAACAATCATCACTGAAATGCAGTTTTTCAAATTCTAAACTACTGTTGTTCTTCAATTAACATTAACACCATAGAATATTTATTACATCTACTATGTACTAAGTATTATAATCAGTGTATACACTCTCTCTGAAAGGTAAGGATTGTTTTTGACAACCATATTGCAAAATAGAAAACTGAGGTTTGGAAATCTAAGAAATCTGACAGCACAATGCTGTTCCAGTCTCTAGTGAAACCCATAACTTTAAATTCTCTGCTCATCCCACCAGATCGTGCTGTCCCTCCCAGGCTTCATACTTAAGGAAAGGTCTTTAATGAAAAGGATGGCAGATTAGAGCCCCACTCAAGGTACTAGCTTCCTATAATGCCAAGGAGATGCATTTAGCCCTTTCCTTTTAACCCCCTGACCTGGAAACCTAATCACCCCTCAGGTGTTGCTGCTGACCTGGGTATCTCTGACAAATGTAAAATTCCAAACATTTCCACTGAGGGCTTTTTGTTCTTCCTAAGCTCTGGTGCGTCATGTGAAGACAAAGCATGAATCTAAATTGCCTGATTTTTAAATTATTATTATGAGAACCAGTTGCCATTTATTTTAATCTTTTCAGTTTATAACCTTGCCTTTTGGGTCTTTATTGGAGAAAGTCTTTTTCTTAAGAAGAAAGGTTATTTAAGCAGGGGTTTCTCTGTTTTTGTTCCTATAGTCCTGCCTACCTGCAGTTTCCAATTTGAGAGTGGATTGGCTATACCTCTGAATGTTTGAGCAATGTTGTGTAGCAGGCTAGCCACACGAGGCCCCAGGAGGGTTATAGCCATTTTTGGCACCGCTTAGTCCTGTGACGTATTAGGGCTTCCTCTCAGTGGCCATTACATTAGGAAAAAATTTACAGCTCATGATCAACAGCTGTTCCTCTAAATAAAACAATGTCGTTTATTCTTTTCCTTTTAGCATGCCAGAGTCCCATGCTGTGTGAGACCAAGACTTACACTTGGCATTCTATGGAAACTACTTAATCCTTGGAAACACATGGGAAATTCAGTTCCTTGTTCCCTTGTTCATTTATGTGTTTGTTCCTCTGTTCCCCATTCCACTTATGCTTGCACTCACTTGCTTCCTCATTTGCTTGTGCTTTGCTGATTTTTTTAAAAAGTTGTGGTGAAAATACTTTCGTGTAGATAAAATATGCCATTATAACATTTTTAAGTGTGTGATTCAGTGGCATTAATTTTTTTCACAGCGGTGTGTAACTATCATCAGGATCTGTTTCTCAAGTGTTTTTGTCACCCTAAATAGAAATTCTTTTCTTTCCTTATTCTTTATGATTTTAGTCAACAAATAGGTATGAGGGAACTAATTTGGCCATAGTTCTATTCGAGGTGACGTAAGAGAATATAAACCTTAAACTTCATAAAGATTTGATGTGAAGGAGTTAAGACTATGCTTAGGACATACGTGCCTTCCCAGAGCCCATTGACTCCACCACCTTCAGAGCCGCTGTCCTGCTGACCTGGGCTTTGGGTAACATTCCAGAGCAGCCAGGACAAAGTACAAACTCACTAATCTTGTTTGGTCCTTCAATTTGGTCTTCAGTACCTCCCTGCCTGAGATCCCAGCACTGTTTTTCACTTCATAATTTGGTTGAATAAAGTGGCAAATTATCAATAACTCATCACTAACCAAAGCATTACCATCATCAACAGTAAGAAAGACCAACAGTGAAACCACTAGCGCTACCAGAATCCTACCCTTACCAAACCCCAGCACGTGGGCTACATTTCATACCTCTGGTTCTTAGTAAAACATCTTTGTACTCACCTTCATGAATGAAGGTTTATAAACTTTGTAAGCTGAAAATCAGACTCAGAAAGTTAGCTATCAAGTTGGCCATCGTAGGTCTCCAACAGAATTATGGCAAAAAGATGAGGAGAAAAAAGGGCTACCAGAGAGTGGCTTTATGACGGCCACTTCATTAGTAGTCATTCTAAGGGAAGTATAGGAAATTCTTCTGAAGTCACACGGAAGTCAGCACTCAAGACAAAGGAAAGATAGTATATTCAAAAGTTACGATACTGGTTTTAGAAGCAAACAAATGACTGATTCACATCCTAGCTCTGCTATAACTACATTCCTAGATGTGGCTAATCACATGACATCCCTAAGCTTCCATTTCTCCATGTGTAAAAGTCAGAGTGGCGATCATTGATGATCTGTTGTAAATGGATAGGATAGTGAATGCAGAGCAAAGTGATTGTGACTCATATTTGTTTGAATGCTTTTCACCTGTGAGGCATTATTCCAAGTGCTTCACCTGTGTTGATTTATTTATCAAGGCGACACCATGAGGTGGGTATCAACATGATCCCCATTTTTCAGATGAGGAAAAGTGCTACAGAGAGTCAAAATAATTGCCAAGAACCACTCGGCTTATAACTGACAGTTGAATTCTGACTCCAACGTCTTGGTCACACATATTACTACATCCTGAGAAGTTTTAGCAAATATAAAAGAGGTAGTAATATTCAATTAGGAAGTTAAAATTCATGAAATGATTATAACCCTTAGATTTCATGCTACTTTCACCGTAATTTTACCTTGTTTCTTCTTTAGGTTCCTGCAAAGCTGTCTGTTTCTCCTCCCTGGTTCCCAATCTGTCCTCCCCAAGGTGAATTTTAGGAAGGACAGAGGCAATCAGGGTACTCCGCCTTCAGATTTCTTCAGTGATTCCTCCTCCTAATGTCCAGACACCTGACCGTGCCACTCAAGGCTTTTAAGATCAGTGCTCACAATTCTTTCAGCCCCTGCTTCAAAGCCGGTTCACCATCTGGCCATACTGAAGTGCTCTGGCCCCTTCCCATCTCCAGCCATGCTCTTACTTCTATCTGAAAGAGCTTCTTACCTCTTACCTGATTCAACAACTCACTCATTCTTCAAAAGACAGATGGGAGTGTCTTTTCTCCTTTGTTATCATCTGTGACCCTCCTGAAGCCACACATATATAAGCATGCCTAAGTCTACTGGGCTTTGCTTTACTGCACCATAAAGGAACTGAGTTTTTGTGGGGCTTTTTGTTTTGTTTTATTTTTTGCCTTTTTTTAATTTTTACAAATTGAAGATTTGTGAAAAACCTGCATCAAGCAAGTCTTTCAGCACTTTTTTTCCCCAACAGCATTTGCTCCTTTCATGTCTCAATGTCATATATTGGTAATTCTCACAATATTTCACACTTTTCCATTACGATTTGTTATGGTGATCTGTGATCAGTGATAACAGATCGCTGACAGCTCAGATGATGGTTAACCTTTTCTTAGCAATAAAGTATTTTTAAATTAAAGGTATGCATGTTGTTGTTTTAGACATAGTGCTATTACACACTTAATGGACTCCAGTATACTGTGAACATGACTTTTATATGTACTGAGTAACCAAAAGTTCACTTGACCTGCTTTATTGGGATACTTTCTTTATTGAGGTGCTCTGGAACTGAGGTTTGCCTCCATGTGTGTCTTGCCTTCCAGAAATGTATTCTGTACATTTCTCTGACAGGATACTTACCATACTCAGATGCAATTATCTGTTTATAAATCTGATTTCCCTTCTAACCTACAAGCCCCTTACAATAAGGCTTCTTTTTATCTTTTTGATTGTCAGCAATAACAAAGTGACTCAAATTGCCTTAAAAAAAACCCCAAAACATGTATTTAACTGAAAAGTCCAGACAGACAAATGGCTTCAGGTATAGCTGGTTATAAATTTTCTTATAGTGTAATCAAAGTTAGATTCTTAATTTTTTCTCTCTAGTTCCACCTCCACTTGCCCTCTTTCATATACAGCTTTCAGATGGCTCTTTCCTCATACATATAAAATAAATTCCAATAACTTCTAGGCTCAGATCCAGGACCCTCAGGAAAAAATATCACTTCTTATCATCGATTTTAATTGGGTTGTGCTTTCAATCTATGAGGCTAGAAGAAAGAAGTATATACTAATTGGCCTAAACTTAAGTTACATGGTCCAATTTTCAGCAAAATGTGGATTCCCTCCAGAACCATTGAGATAGGAGAGAGATTGCAGTGATTCCCCAGAATAAAATTATAATATGGTTACTGGAAGGGTAAATTTGTATTAAGCAGCATGTACATGCATGCACATGCACACACACACACACACACACACACAGCATGTTATTTTCTTAACTCTGCTGTCAGTCATGCTCAACAAATGGCAATGGATAAAGGAGTGTGTGTGTGTGTGTGTGTGTGTGTGTGTTTGTGTGTGTGTATATCTGTCTACCTGTGTGTATGTTTATATACAGAGAATGGAGAGCAAAGTAGAGACCAATATGTAATATTTTCCCTAGCAAAAAGATACTACATCAGTCAGATTATGCTGTTATCCTTTTTTACTCACGGTTGAGTACTAAATGAATAGTTCTAGATATGCTAATTGATATACCATTTTTCTTCATGCTGAAGAATATGTGAAGACTGCTTTATTTTTTGAAATGCAATTTGTTGTGCTATATGATTCTCCCCATGAGTCTTTGGAACTCGAGGTTATTATAATTTCATAAAAAATGAATAATTAAATGTTAACTTTTGGGGAAAGATTTTATTCTTGGTTTCCATTTCTTTCCATCACTCCATCTCACATTTACCACATTTCATATTTCAGAACTTCTTTCTTTTTTTTTAATGTTTTATTTATTTTTGATACAGAGAGAGACAGAGCATGAGAGGGGGAGGGGCAGAGAGAGGAGGAGACACAGAACCAGAAGCTGGCCCCAGGCTCTGAGCTAGCCGTCAGCACAGAGCCTGATGCGGGGCTCGAACCCACGAATGTGAAATCTGACCTGAGCCGAAGTTGGAGGCTTAACCGACTGAGCCACCCAGGCGCCCCTCAGAACTTCTTTCTGAACTGATATCTATTAGATGCCTTTAATAGCTGTCTAAATATACATCATCAACTCTTGTCTAATCATCCCAACTCTTTGAAATAGACCATCCAATTCATTCATTAATTCAACCTCCACATATTTTTAGAATAATATATATTGCCACTCACCAGAGGAACAACTACAAACATGATATATTTCTTTGCTACAAAGTGGTAGAACCAAGAGACAAACTAATATTACAACAACACCAACTATGCCTCATATGTTAAATATTAACCTTTGAATCACAAGTTATTGTCTATATAAATATTATATAAGAAAAAAGTAACAGTGAGCAAGGGTGTATATACCATACACAACACATATCACCCACCCACCCCTACACGGGTTCTCCTTTAAGGATGGGTGGGATTTCACATGGTAAAGTAGGCAGAGAATGTCACGAACAAAGGCCAAAGTCTGGAAGAATGGGACATATTCAGGGAAATCTGAACTAATCTTTCTTTTAAGGAGGTTAGTAAATCTAAGAGTGGAAAATGGGTCTATGTACAAGAGGCCAAACTATGAGAGACCTTGAAGACTGTGCTAAGAGGGTCACATGGAGCTCTGCTAATTCTGAGGCATCATGAAGGCTTTTAAGGAGGTGAGTGACACAATCTACTTTGTATTCTAAGAAAATAGCAAGAGGCAAAGGACACAATGGATTAAGATACGGATTGGTAGATAGAGAGCTGATAGATGTTTGATAGGTAGGTTATATACATATATAAATATATGCAGTTTCTCATTTTTTCTTCTATGCTACTAAAAGTAACCAACTGATTAATATAATGAAATGTTAAAATATTAGAAGGTTTTAAGTAATTATCACTAATGATCATCTAGTTGTAGATTTTTGATCCTCAAGTGGCTCTGAGCTGTTTTATCTATTCCTCTATATCCATAAATGTGATCATGCAAATATCTGGTAATAAGCAATGCAATCTTTAAAATCACATATACACTTTCCAATTTAATGACTGTGGATACAGTATTTCTTAACATCTAATGGAAAAATTGACTGAAGCATCAACCAGTGATTGCACAGATAGTAGCTTCAGGAGGCAGGCTAATGCCATGATGATCAGACTCATAGAGACTATAGAATTCATGCCTGAGTGACATAGGAGTTTGGCAAAATTATAAATAAGAGGCCTAAGTGTTTGAAGTTTGGGAAATGATGTCCAGTCTAGCCTACCTAATTTTACTTCTGTATTTTGCCTTGTGATACAGTGAGAAGTTAAGCTATAATTGGAGAAAGGGGCGGCTTCCAGCTTCAAAGCTAATGTTCTTGAACCATCCTGTGTCCTTCAAATACTTCATTTAACAGCTAAGGAGAGGGAGCACCAGAACAGGTTGACCAAAATTGGCTCTGAGTATTAATACAGAGAGACCCATGAAGACTCTAGAAAGTCTGCACTGGTTTCTTCTTCTCAGAAGACTTTCTTTAAACAGATAAATGCCAAGTCACCTCTGTTAATAGAATCAAAAGGTTAATTGTAATAGATTCACTGAACTCCCATCCAAATGCCTCTTTCATACACATTGGTATTGAACAGTGTAAACATTTCTAAGAGTTTTTAATTTATTTTCTTTTTTACCCCATTATCATGTTTTTGAAGCCTTTTATAGCTTGTTTTATATTCCTTTTCCTACGAAGTTTAAAAAATTCAGTTCTTTGTATTTCCGGAACCTTATTCTTAAGCTTATTTTTATGTATTCTATGGCTTGGGATAGGTTTTGAATCCAAGTGCTTTCAAGCTATGTCCATCGATTTGAATGAATGGGTATTCATTCATTCATCCATTTATTCAACAAATAGTTTTTCAATTCCTGTTATATGCTATGTGTAGTCTAGCCTGTCTCTAGTTTATCAGCAATTTTGAATCAATGAAGTCCACATAATTGAAATCTTATAGTGAAAAAATACATGTTGAGGGCTAGAAAAATTTACTAACTCCATAGGTAGAATAATAAATACCAAAATGTGGATAATATGGGAGTGTCTTATTTTGTCCTTTTTTCCCCCTTAAGGATTCCACAATAAATACCCATTATTTTATAATGAGGAAAAACAGGTTTTATTGAAAATAAATTTTCTCGCTTAATTTAGAACAGTTTAGCATTCATTTTACAAATTTAACATTCTTCTCCCTCCACCTTCCCCTGAAAACTGTCCTCTTGGCCAAAAGGCCTCAAGGTCATGGACACAATTTTGTCCTTTTTATTTTTGCTCCTTGCTTTATTCCAAGACTGGAAAAAAATTCATTCTTTTAAAAGAGAATTTCATTCTTAAATGTAAGAGCATACTGCCATAGAAAGAGCCATTAGTCAGAAAGACCAGAGTTCAAAGTCATCTCTCCCTTCACAAGTAATAACTTGGAGAAGTTACTGAGTCCATTCCAGTCCTGGTTTCCTTATGAGTTCATATGGGGTCAATAATTCCTTCATGATGATTTGCAGAGGAGATTAAATGAGATAAAGTATGATTCAATGCCTGCCCCATACTAGGAGTATTCCAGAAAATGGGGCCCTTCCACTCTACTTCCACACTGGTGTTGGAAACCAAGGTCCAGATAAGATAAGATGTTCTTTAAGGTCAGTAGTTGAGTCAGGCTTGAGCTTGTGCCTTCTATTACCACTGTCATCTACGTCACACTGATTTCCTAATGCAAGTCAGATATTAGAAGCATCACAAATGGCATTTCCACTTACTCTGTGACTCATAGTTCATGCTTGTAGGCAGTTTAAATAGCATCAAGGTACTTCTTCCTTAACACTCATTTCTTCAACAAATAATTAATGATCCCTAATTATGTAATATGCATTTATTGTGGAGAGGTATATTTACCTGATAAATCTAAACCATCCTACTGAGGAATGGAAGCGATTTCTTAGCCTATATTGTTGATGATGGGCTAACTCTCTACCTGGGACTGAGCAAAAGGGCATTTTCAGTCCTGTTAAAAAATGATGTAAAATATCTCTGGCTCTGTCTACAACAGAGTTTGTAAGTATTTCCAGGAAATTAGTCATAGCACGTGATTACGGGTAAGCACATCTCAAAAAAGACAACTACTTCTATTCTTGGAATTTCATGTTTACATCAACATTCTGGAATCTGTCCAAGCAAGGGGTCTGCTTTTCTTTGGCTCAGCGTCTTGACTGCATAAAAGGGGATTCCCAATATCTTATATCAAACTTAGCTTGGATAAGCAATGAGTACATGGATTGGAAAAGCATTTGAGAAAGAGATGACTAGAATTATAAATAAACCTATGAGTATATGGAGAAAAAGGGTTAACTTCCCAAACATTTGGAAAATGTATCTTGTGTTACTGTAGATGGATGAATGAAGACAAATCATAAACATTATCTTGTAATCCAGGCCAGAGGACTTATAACCAGTACTGAATTACCACTTCATTTTGCTGGTTATAAGTCAACTCTTCCTTCTCCATCTAAGAATAGCATTTTATTTGCGCTGATAGCATAGTGTTTTGAAGTGAAGAGATTTATATCACTTTCAGACACCTTCAACTTGGCCAGTACACTTTGTCTACTTGGACCTCAGCTTCTCCAACTTCTAAAAAGTGGGCTGTGCTATTTTACAAAGCATTGAGATGCTGTGAAGATCAACTAAGACAATGTGCATAAAAGAAGTTGTGAATATCAGCTATTATTATCATCACTATCTTTAATAACCCCTTTAGGTCACTTTGTAATAGAATGCTTCATAATGAAATCCATTATGTGAGTCTCAGACTCCTCCCTGGAGTTTAAGACCTTTGAGAATGGGGTTTACTCATCTTTAGATCCTGCATCTTCTACTGGAGTTTGTGCAGGCTTTCTGTTTCCTTTCCAGATCCACATTCTACTTAAAAGAATTTGTGCCTCCTTCCCTTCTTGGTAGGGGATGTATATCAGGATGGCTGAGTGGGTATTTAGAACGGGTTTGGGCTCACTCTTCACCAGGACTCTGCAATTTTAATTTTAGCTACAAGTGTTGATAGAAAAGGTCACAGAGTTCAGGCCACTCTGCAGTGGAAATGAAATTGGAGAAGGGCATGAGGCCAAAAATAAGGCCCTTTCTAAGTAGTGTTTGGGGACATGGACTTCATTCAGCACTTCAAGTACCCATTAGTCCTTCCTTTGCTCCAGACCCTTTACCACTCAATACTCAAGTCCTCATAGGGGCCTGAGGGTCTGCTATAGGAAAGAAGAGTTACCTTTTCCTAACACCATGTCCTTTTCTAACACCTTTTCCTTTCCATGTCCAGCTCAGAAGAAAGGAATTCACCTCAAACAGGCTGGTTTGCTCAGTAACTGCCCATGGACCTCATAGTCCTTAGGACCCTTTATTTGAAACTAACATACTTCAGAATGCCAGCTGTTGGTAGCAAAGGAACAATGAATTCTGTGTAAAGGAATGACTTATACCTAGTAATTGGACCATCTCTAGAATGCATCCTTGTCCCTGTGAAGAAAGAGTACTAGACTGGAGGCAGGAATAAAGGCTACATACTCTTCTGTATAGCTCTGGAAACACTTGGGAATTCATTTTTTGAAATGACAGAGACTGTCCTATCTGTCTCATTTTAAACAGTATACTTTCTGATAATAATAATTGCTGTCCTGTTACAGCTTGTAACTTAAGTATTTACAAGTATGATTGACATGAAGATTTATAATGCTACAAATTTTTTAATTTTCTGGTCTTCCATGCCAAGGAGTATCCAAGAATCAGAAAGTCCACCACAAATATTCCAAACAACCTTGATATTCTTGCATGAATTAGTAGTTCAATTTAGAATCCAAGACCTCAGTACATTTGCAGTTTGGTAATATTTTTTCACTTATATTTTTCATACACAGTACGGTGAATTTATGTGCTTTCCTGTTGTATTTATTGTAACTAGAGCAATTACAATGTCATTAACCTCAACCAATGACTTGATCACTCTGTTCTAGTAGGTGCTCAGTTAAAGTTGTGATGGAAAACTGAATGAAAGTCTAAGATTCATAACATAAGCCAAGGTATTCTATGTTCTAGCTCAACCTAGACCTCCAGGTTTATCTTCTTTACTTTCTCTGACCTCCATTCCTCTATCAATATTGAACTTTTGCTTACAGTTTTTTCCACACACAAAGTATTTCATGCTTCCCTAACTTCATTGGTATTTTCCTTTCACTTTGTCCACTTTTCCTCTGAAACTCCAGCTCCTTTTTAGAATTCAGTAGACATGCTGTCAATAGAAAGTCTGAGAATCCCCTTCCACTCTTGTCTTATTAAATATTCCTCTTAATTAAGCATTATTTCATGCCACCCTGAACAAATCTACAACATAGCACACTTCAAAAGATATTAAAATTATATCTTTTTTTTAATGTCTGTGTCTCCTATCATGAACTCCTAAAGAATCCATGTATTAAGACTTGAATTGCATCCCATTTCCCCAAAAATATGTTGAAGTCCTAACACCGTTACCTGTGAGTGACCTATTTGGAAATAGCAATCTTAATTTGCAATTAAGATGTGAGTTAAGATGAAGTCCTACTGAAGTAAAGCAGGCGTAAATCCAATATGTAAATTCAATATGGCAGGTGTCCTTAGGAGAGGAGAATAGAGACACAGGGAGAAGATTGTCATGTGACAATGGAGGCAGAGATTGGAGAGATGCAGCCACAAGCCAAGGTATACCAGAGGCTGCTAGCAACCACCAGAAGGCAGGAGGGGGAAAAAGCGTCCTCCCCTAAAGCCTCCAGAGAGGAAGAGCCTTGCAGACATCTTGATTGCAGCATCCAGAGCTGCGAGAGAGTAAACTTCTTTCTAAGCCACCTGGTTTCTGGTACTTTGTTACGACAGCCTAGGAAACCAACAGAGCTTGTCTTGTTTAATTTCATATTTAAAGTGTCAGCGTAATTCTTGCCACTTAGCAGGCAGTCAAATGGTTGTTTAATTACAATGTAAACAAATCTGACAACACCTAGACTGCTTTTCCTACTCCTTATTCAGCAGTCACTCAAGGCCCACCCAGACAGAAGGCCCATGTACACTACTCTGTCCCTTGGGAAACATTCTCTTGTCAACCTAGGCCTTCCTTCTCTGGATTCTTAAATCATTTTACTATTTATAATAATTTAATCACCGTACCATGATGCACAGCTTGCCTCCCCCAGAGATTTCATACACTTAAAGGTCTGGAGGACACCTTATCTTGGTTATCTAGTGTCATGTATGTATAAATCATTTCACATTCTGGAGTGCCTGGGTGGCTCAGTTGGTTAAGCGTCTGACTTTGGCTCAGGTCATGATCTCACCGTTGTGGGTTTGAGCCCTGCATCTGGCTCTGTGCTGATAGCTTAGAGTCTGGCACCTGCTAAAGATTCTGTGTCTCCCTCTCTCTCTACCTCTCCCCCACTTGTGCTCTTTCTCTCTCTCAAAAACATATAAACATTTAAAAATTTTTTTGGGAGCTGGGTGGCTCAGTCAGTTAAGCGCTGGCTTCGGCTCAGGTCATGATCTCATGGTTCATGGGTTCGAGCCCCGCGTTGGGATCTGTGCTGATAGCTAGCTCAGAGCCTGGAGCCTGCTTCAGATTCTGTGTCTCCCTCTCTCTCTGACCTTCCCCTGTTTGCACTGTCTCTCTCTGTCTCTCAAAAATAAATAAAAGACATAAAAAATTAAAAAAACATTAAAAATTTTTAATCATTTCTGTGTATAACTACTTCCTGTACTGTCCACATTCTCAAATGGTAGTGAGAAAAATAAGGCTCAGATTGATGACATAACTCACCCAAGACATTAGGAGAAGAAGTGACAGAGCCAGGATTTGAACCCAGGCTTGTGTGATTTCCGATTGTGCTCTTTCCATTTTTGTCTTTTAGTAAGACATTGAAGTGGTAATCACTGACCAATGTCTTCAGTTGCCCATGCTGGCCCCAAAGAAGAAATCTGACACTTCTGGCCACGAACAGGAGCTGGGTGTGCAGATATGTAGGACATGAAGACTCTGCCAACCTAGAGAGGTGGAAACCAGAGCCAGCAGCAAACACACAGCGTCCTCTTGTAATCTCCAGTGATGAAGTCCAGTGTCTCCCAGTTTCTCACGGGAAGGTTCACTCTGATCCAATTGCCCAAAATATCAGTTTAACTTGTAGCAAGTGCAGGTTGGATTTCATTTGTAAATGGTAGCATAAAAGGATGATACTAAAGAAGTCACCAGTATATTGCCTTCCTCCTATTTCTAATCACTATAGTCTGATCACTCCTTCCCAACATATGCAGAAGACATGATTGGAGAGGGAGACCCACTTCAAGAAAAGCTAGAATTCTAAAGCAGTAAGGAAAATAGGACTGTTATCAATTTCTATCCTTCCGAAGTATGACCATGTGCCAGAAAACATTTTTTGTAAACCACAAAGCTATTGTCATGGCTTTAGAAATATGTACATGGCATTTCTTAATTTTTTTTTATAAACCAATAGTGGTCCTTTTTCATGGTCTTAATTTAATTTTTAAAATCTGCTTTTAAAAATTAACTTTGTTAAAATAGTCTTAGTTTGTGCTGCTCTAACAAAATGCCATAGACAGAGTGGCTCAAACCACAGACATATATTTTTTTTCACAGTTCTAGAGGCTGGAAATCCAAGAACAAGCTGCCGACAGATTTTGTTCCTGGGAGAATACTTCCCTGGTTGACAGACAGCCATCTTCTCCCTGTATACTCACATGGGAGAGAGTCAGCAAATGAGCTCTGGTCCCTCTTCTTTTGCTCATAAGGACACCAATTCCATCATGCAAGTTCTGCACTCATGACCTCAATTAAACCTAATTACCTCCCAAAGGTCCCACCTCCAAATACAATCATATTTAGGGTTTGGGCTTCCATGTGTGAGTGGGGGTGGTGGTACACAAAAACATTCAGTTCCTACAAATAATATGTGATTTGAAACAATAGCTTTTGGTCACCTCACAAAATCATAACTATTCTATAAATAGCAAATAATGCAGAATGCTTAATTCTGATTATTCAAAAGGACATGAAATGATTCTGTTCTTTTCTGTTGTTATGAAAAGCCTAAATATGTTTTAAAAATCAATGTAGTGAGAATTCTAGGTTTTATTCTTGGTCCCAGTACTTACCAACTGTGTGACTTTGAATAAGTTACTTAACTTCTTTGAAGGGAATGGCCAAAACGTGGATAATTTGCACATCAACATGAATGATGATATTAAAAGATTATACCTCATTTAATAAAACATGAATCCACATGTCCTCATGTCTCATAAATAAATAAATAAATGGAGAGGTAAGAAGACTCCATGTGATAATAATGCTATAAATGTAGATGAGATGATGGAGTTGATCATTTGGCAATCATCATAGAAGACTTGACTTCTAAAGGATGGAAATGGAATGTGAAATTGGATTTTGCTCAAAGAATTGGCTCAAAGAATTTCTTCACAAGAAACTTATTAATTGCAAAGATGAGAGAAGTGACTATAGCAGAGAAAACTGGCCAAGGCCAAATGATCACATTTCCTACTACCAGCAGTGGGAAAAAATGATCTGATGTGCCACTAAATGGGGAACAATGAGAACACAGATTCACTGCTGTGACATTCTTACCCCAAATGGTTAACCTGGGTCCAATCACAGGCAAACATTGGACAAACCAGAGTGGAGAGGTATTTACAAATAGTTGGTCTGTAATATTTAAAAAGTGTCAAGGTCATGAAAGTTGAGATAAGATGGAGAAACAGATCCGGGTTAAAGGATATCAGAGAAACACAGCAACTTTGTAGTAACATGTGATATTGGATTTGATCCTTTTGCCGCAAAGATTATTGGAATCATCAGTAAAACTTCAAGGGGGGTTCTGGGTAAGAAGAAATACAACAATTCTATGCATTAGTCTTACAATTTTTTTAGCTTTGAAATTGTTTCCAATGAAAATTAAAAGAAAAAATTAGGAAAAGATAAAACAACTTGAATTCTGGAAATAACTCCATGTTGTGATAGGAGGAAAACAAGTTCTAAACAAGATTTTAAATAGAACATTAGATTTGATATGAATTTGGAGAGACTCTGGTTACCATTGTTATTTTTCAGAATAGAGGAAGATATTTTTGTTCTTGATAGATTAATGCTAGTGCTTGGAAAAAAAATCTCAAAAACTCAAAATGGCCTATTGCTTTGATCTTTTTAATCGTGGTGTTATTCAGAGGAAGCTGGAAATCAAACAAAATTTTATTCGATCACGCACATGGTACATTTAATTATAGGCATTATTTAGGGGATACATGAAAGCATTCTGTTAGTATCTTTTGTTTCTTCCATGATAAGAACAAGGGAATTGTTTTCTGTATGGAGGAGTGGATATATTTTTTTCCAGAGGATAATGCAATTTAGAGGCTCTGTGTGTTTTAAGTGTTTCTCGGGGCTGATTAAAGCCTTGCACTTGGATTGGAAAGCTAATGTTCATCTGTGTAATGAATATCCTTTCATTTCATGAAAGAGGGACTTCTTAAGTAGAAGTTACAGTCATGACAGGATCACACAAAGGCAGGTGGCAGTATGCCTATGCCTAGCAAAAAGTTAACAGGAAAAAGGTTGGCATTTAGAGTTTGAGGGACATTCCCAGACTTATTGAAAATTAGATTTTCTTGTGCTTTATCTATCAAATTAAATATTCCTTTTTGAAATGTGCATGTATTAATCTCCATTTTATCCCAGGTACCTAGAGCAGCTTCAATGACTAACTGAAAAATGAATTGAAAAGTGGATCAGTGAATAACAATGGACGATTGAAATGAATGATTATCTTCCCTTGATGATAATCAGTCTACACATTCCTCTTACATTTTCAACTTTCTAGAGCAGAAGTCAACAAATTACCACTGGTTGGCCAAATCCCGTTTGCCACCTACCTTTGTAAGTAAAGTCTTATTGGAATATAACCATACCTACCTGTTTGTGCTTGTCTACAGCTGCTTTTATGCTATGATGGCAGAGTGCCCACAACACAGATTGTGAGTCACAGTGTTTACCATCTGACTCTTTACAAATAAATGTTTGCTGCCTCTGTTCTAGAGAATGATCAAGGGCTTAGAGTTTAAATGATGATAAAGCCCAAGAGAGAGAACCTGATGGGGTTTGCTTTCAGGGTATGATTCAGAACAATAATTTCAGCTTCTCAGAGCCCCTTGAAGACAAGTCATAAGTAATAATCCTCCTGCTTGCTCTTCATGCTCTGCATTAGGAAAACAGAATCCTCTCTGGGTGTTTCACAATAAGGAATTTGAAACAGATAACTGTTTTTAATAGTGCTATAAGGATCGAAGCAACAAAAGTAAGAAGGTGACAGTTTAATAACTACAGGAAACTACTAAGACTGCCTTTAGTTCTGCAGAAGAAAAAGAGAAGATAAACAGTGTTAATAGATGTGGATGCTGTTGAAATCTAGCTGCCAGAGGAGGGGTCCAGGACCACACACATGCTAGCCAGCACAGTTGCTGCTACTGCTGGAGGTGCCACTAAAAGATAGGAAAAACATGCTCTCTCCTTCCTCCCACTGTCCAGACTCCCATTAGTGTCTCCTCATGGAATAAATATCAAGAAGTCAGCATGGAAGGGTGCTGGCAGATGTAGCTGATAGACTGCTAGTCTCAGGAGTAGAGAGGATGGAGAGGAACAATGTCCCTGGGGCTGAGGGACAACAGACACTATCTGCCAAAGGCTCATGACATTTGACCAACGTGGTCATCAGGTTCATATTTACATAAGAAGAAGATCCTCGCAAGTAATGGTGGTAGGGATGGTGAGAGAAGGTGCCAAAAAATATGCAATGAGAGGAAGCAGTGTATGTAAAGTCAAGGAATTGAGAAGGAGTGTGCTAAGAGGACTTGGCTTACTTTTGCTTAAAAACATGATGGAAAGAGAGGAGCATGACCTGTGCAAGCTGGAGACCTAACAATGGGGGGCAACCATGAAAATCCCTATGCTTACTATAGAAAGTAGCAATGAGATTTTACCAAGTTTTATTCATTCTGGGCATGATATTCTTCATTGGATGAGTTAGATTCCAGGTTCCTAGGCCAAACACTTATAAAAGGGACCAGAGGGAAGTTTGCATTTTTATGATGATTTGGACTGATTATCCATGGCCGTTTATAGACTTGAGTTTTGAAGGGTTCTGTGCAAACTCTAGATTCATGGGAAGAGTGCCATGATTGATTTATGATGCCTGCCACCAGAATAGGAGTGAAACAGTATGTCATATGTCTGCTGCCATGATTTATAATAATACATATATCTGGGGATAGTTTTTAATTTAGGAATTTTCCCCCAAAAGCAAATGAGCTGTTGAGAATGAGTGCTACAATTAGGTAAGTCTTCAATATATAGTTTCTAGGATAAAGAATAATATAACAGGTCCACAATAGACTCTCATATTCATCTCCAGTTCTTTTTTTGTAAATTTTTAAAAATGTTTTTATTTATTTTTGAGAGAGAGAGAGAGACAGCATGAGCAGGGGAGGGTCAGAGAGAGAAGGAGTCATAGGATCTGAAGACAGGCTCCAGGCTCTGAGCTAGTTGTCAGCTCAGAGCCCAACATGGGGCTTGAACCCAGAAACTATGAGATCATGACCTGAGCTGATGTCAGACGCTTCACTGACTGAGCCACCCAGGTGCCCCTCCAGTTGTTCTTTTTTTAAATTATTTTCTATTTATTTTGTTTGTTTTTTAATAGTTTATTGTCAAATTGGTTTCCATATAATAGCCAGTGCTTTCCCCCACAAGTACCCCCCCTCCATGACCATCACCCCCCTTCCCTCCCCCTCCCCCTTCAGCCCTCGGTTCATTTTCAGTATCAGCTGTTCTTAATTTAAGAAAAAATGGTGCTACCAAACCGGAAACAACTAAAATGTCCCTCAATAGGTAAATGGTTGAACAAATTGTGGTGCATCCATACCATGGACTATTACTCAGCAAGAAATAAGAATGAACTACTAATAGTTGCAAGAGCTTGGATGGGTTGCAAGGTAATCGTGCTGCATGAAAAAAGCCAACCTCAAAGGTTACATTGTTCCCTATTTACTTGATTCCATTTAGGTAGTATTCTAGAAATGACAGAATTATTGGGCTGGAAAACAGATTAATGGTTGCTGATAGTTGGGGATGGTAAAAAGAAAAGTGTGTAACTATAGAGGGATAGCATGAGGAATATCTGTGGTGATGAAATAGTTCTGTATCTTGTCAAATACCTGGTTTTCATATTATACTACAATTATATAGACATAACTATTGGAGAAAACTTGGTGAAAAGTACAAGGATTTCTCTGTGCTATATTTGCAACTTCTGTGACTTTATAAAAAGTTCAAAATAAAGAGTTAAAAAATAAAAATGAAAAAAAAATGGTGCTAAACATATAAGTGTGGCTCAGGGAGTAGTTTTTTGGCTTACCCTCCTCAGGTGTACTTCTGCAGATTTCATGTTACCTTGGTCCTAAAGCATCCTGTCTTAGCTACATAAGTTACTTTAGGACACTTCTTAAAAACTCTTTGTGTATTAGTCTCTTTAACAAATGGTGTTGGGAAAACTGGATAGCTACATGCAAAAGAATGAAACTGGACCACTCTCTTACACCATATGCAAAAATATACTCAAAATGGATTAAGGACATAAATGTGAGAACTGAAACCATAAGAATTGTAAAAGAGAGTAAGGGTGGTAATTTCTCTGTCATTGGTTATAGCAACATCTTTCTGGATATGTCTGTTGAGGCAAGGGAAACAAAAGCAAAAATAAACTGCTAGGACTACATTAAAATAAAAAGCTTTTGCAAGGCAAAGGAAACAATCAATAAAACTAAAAGACAACATACTGAATGGGAGGAGATATTTGCAAATCATGTATCTGATAAAGGGTTAGCATACAAAACATATAAAGAATTTATGCAACTCAACACCAAAAAAACAAATAATTCAGTTAAAAAATTCCGTTAATTGCATTCAGTTCGTGGGAATGCAAACTGGTGCAGCCACTGTTGAAGATAGTATGGAGGGTCCTCAAAAGTTAAAATAGAACCACCATGTGATGCAGTAATCAAACTACTGAGTATTTACCCCCAAATGACACAAACACTAATTCAAAGGGATATGTGTAGCCCTATGTTTATAGCAGCATTATCTACAATAGCCAAATTATGGAAGCAGCCCAAGTGTCCATCAATAGATGAATGGATAAAGAAGATGTGGTATACATATACAATGGAATATTATTCAGCCATAAAAAGGATGAACGTTTGCCATTTGCAACAACACAGACATATTTAGAAGGTATTATGCTAAGTGAAAGAAGTCATAGAAAGACAAATATCATATGCTCTCATATGCAAAATTTAAGAAACAAAACACATAAGCAAAGGGGGAAAAAGAGAGACAAATCAAGAAGCAGGCTTTTAAAAATATTTATTTTTCAGAGAGAGAGAGAGAGAAACAGCACAAGTTGGGAAGGAGCGGAGAGAGAGAGGAAAACAAAGAATCTGAAGCAGGCTCCAGGCTGTCAGCACAGAGCCCAATGTGAGCTCAAACTCACAAACTGTGAGATCATGACCTGAGCCTAAGTCAGATGTTTAACCCACTGAGCCACACAGGTGCTCTGCCAAGAAGCAGATTTTTAACTGTAAAGAGCAAACTGATGGTTATGAGAAGGGGAGGTGAGTGGGAGGAGAGGGTGAAACAGGGGGTGGGGGTTAAGGAGGTCACTTGTCATGATGAGCACCAGGTGACGTATGGAAATACTGAATCACTATATTGTCCACCTGAAACTAATATCACACTGGCTGTTAACTACATTGGGATTAAAAATAAAACTTAATAAACATATAAATAAAAAACAAAAGCATGATTCAAGAGAAAGATGAATAGATTTGGGAGTTACCAGTTGTGTTGGTCTAACTTTTGATTTCACCTCTGAGCAAGCTACTTAACCTCTTGTTCTTAAGAATTCTTCTCCACTTCTTGTAAAAACAATTCTTTGTGTTTTAATTACACATTAATTTCAGTCCATAGAACCACATTTAGATACACTTTTACTTTTGTATACAGTAACTTAATTTTTATATTGTTTCAACTTCATATACAGTGGTAGACGGGAAAACAAATTAAATCAAATCAGAGCATCCCCTCAGCTTTCCCCAGAGGTGGATTTTAGGATTCCAGAGATCATTCAGGGACTTATGTATGCTGATCTTGTTAACTTTTAATGAACCCTCCATTGCATTCATCTTGTCTATATATCCTCTTTATGTCTTGGGCATACACCGTGGAATGACTGATTCTGTACCATGTCAAGGTATCAAAACTTTCTAGGCAGCTATCAAGGGCCCTTTCCCTTCTTCTGAATTCTTCATACCACCCTGGAGCCTGGGCTGATAAACAAAACACAGGTCCTCCCAGCTCGGCCTCCATAAACCTATCTTGGTCTTTGATCTATTTCATAGAAGTGGTCAAGAAAGATGCAGAATCTCTGGGATCCACTGACCTCTGAACACTCATTTAAGGGTTTCCCAACCCATCTCATCTGTGGGAGCTGGGCCACAGTGACTATTTGGGATGAGGTGAGGGAAAGGTATAAAGGTGAGGAAAACCTTTAGTTAAAAAATATTTTATCTATACTTGCTTCTGAAGCTACTCAAAAACAGCCTGTCATTACTGACCTCTTATGGGTTAATGCAGGAAATGATGTAGAAAGCTGCATGTCTGATGTGTACTTTTTTTCAGATCTCCCTGAGGATGGGTTCTTTAGGAAATGGGTATTCACTCCCTTATTTTTTCTTCGGTTTTCCTTCCACACAAAAAAGGAAGTAAGTGAATGCATGACCTAGGAGGGGGGTCACATTCTGTAGATGAGGAAGCAAAGAAACCAACAGGACCCCTAATTCACATAGCTGATTCCTAGCAGAGCCAGTCAAGAACCAAAGCTTTTGCGTATGAGATCAGGGTACTTACCTACAGAGCTGTGCTTGTCCAAACGCGGTGAGCAGGAAAGAAATGGGGGCAAAGGACTTGAACTCATATTTCACAAAAGAAGATCTACAAATAGTCAGAGGTACACCATTAGACATCCAGTTAATTGACTATTATTCTGCAGGGAAATGCAAATAAAAACCACCACATTATGCCACTCGTACTCACTGGTATGGCAAAAATAATTACCAACTGTTGGCAATGTGGAGCCACTGGAGCTCTCATGCAATGGCAGTATCGTGTAAATTTAAGTATATATTTACTATATAATCCACCAATTCTACTGCCACATATTTATAAAAGAAAAAATATATGCTTACAGAAAAGTAATATAAGAATATTTGTACCATCCTTATATTCATAACACTCCCCAACTTGAAACAATCCTCATGTCTGTGACCAGGACACTGGATAAAAATTTTGGTATATTCATACTCTGGAATACTATTCAAAGGTATACTGATGCTCAAACAAATGGCTGAATCTCAAAAAAACGATGTGCAAAGCATGCCACACACACACACACACACACACACACACACTTAGTATAAATCCATTCATGTGAATCCCCTAAACAGGAAAATAAAACTTTTGGTGGTAGAAGTCAGAAAGCGGTTACCTCTGGGCAGTGGTAGGGAGCTAGGAAGGGTTAGGAGGGAATTTTCTCAGGTGATGAGAATGTTCTGTGTTTTGTTTTTGGTGATGACAGCCAGGTGTGCTCAGTTGAGTCCAACAAGTAAATCTCAGCAAACTCAACATCTAAGATATGTACATTTTATTTCATGTGAGCTATAATACTATACTACAACATATCAGAAATTAAGTAACATAATAGTGCTGTCAACAAAACCAAGATCCTGAAGTAAACCTAAAGACACTTAGAAATGTGGCTTCTTTAACTTGGGCAGTCAGAGATTCCACCAGGGAAGTCTGGGCAGAGACCAGGAATGTGCTTGTTAATTTACCCCCACAAGATGGCTCTGACACAGGTGTTCAGAGGACCACTCTGAGCGATACTACTACCCACTTTGCTGCCACAATATATTTTTATACTACCTTGAGCAAGTTCCATTTGATTGACAATTTTCCACTTCCATAATATTGGAGAACTCTGGATTTCATCATTGATACTGGTTTAAAACAATCCTGTCCTGGGGCTCCTGGGTGGCTTAGTCAGCTAAGGTTTGACTCTTGATTTCGGCTGAGGTCATAATCTCATGGTTCATGAGATTGAGCCTTGAGTTGGGCTGTGCTGACAGTGCAGAGCATACTTGGGATTCTCTCTCTCTCTCAAAATAAATAAATAAACATTAAAAAAATAATAAATAAAACAATTCTGTCCTGTAGTCTAACTACCTGGATTGGTTGCTCTCTCCAATTCATTAGGTTTGATTATGTGAATTCACATAAAATATTTAAATCTCATAATGAAAACACTGGTGGGAATCCAAGTTCCCTTTGGGGCAAGTATTTGCTTTTGGCCAGAAACCTATGTCCTTTTCCTGTACATGTCATTTTTCTCATGCTTTTGCTCTTCAGCTGGGTAGCAAAAATGAGAAAATATTACCTCGTAGGCACTATGCCTGCCAAAGAATGTGGCCCATAAGAGATGCTTGATACATGGAGTTGGCTTGAATTGGAATGGATAGTTCAAGAAAAAGAAATAAAGTGGTACTTTGAGAGAGGATGAGCTTAAAAAGATTTCATATAAATGAAGGCACTTGAGATTTCTCTTTTATACCATGGATTATGTCTGGCACACATGTCTGGCACACAGTAGCTACTTTGTATTCTCATAAAATCCCCAAATTTTGTTGATAAAGCAGGTATATAGTATCCTCCTTTTATAGATTGGGACAGAGGCTTGAAGTGATTTAGTGGCCAAGATTAAACAATTATTTAAACAATATTGCATTGTTCAGATTTTCCAAGTATGTGAGGCAAAAGCAAACCACCAAAACTATTTCAGATGCTTATGCCAACAAACAGTTTTGTTTTGTTTGTTTATTTATGTATTTATATATGTATGTATGTATGTACTGTGCTGGTTCAGCCTTGGTTCTGTGTCGTCTTCATGGTGAGAACCAAGGCTGAAAGAGGATTTAAACAGAACATGGGAGAGGTCACAAGTCAACCACACAGAAGCTCTTAAATCTTTGCTAAGACATCACATCTGCTTTCTTCCCGTTGGCAATGGATGAAATACCCAACCCCCTTACAGGGGATGGAAGAGTGAACACTCAGAGTTATGGACTGAATGTCTGTGTCCTTCCAAAATTCATGTGTTGATAGTGCAGTGGTATTAGGATGGTATTACTTTTGGAAGGTAATTAGGTCATGAGGATGGAATCCTGATGAGTGGGTTTAGTTCCCTTATAAGAGAGACTCCACAGAGCTCTCTTGCCCTCTTTATCTGCTCTGTGAGGGCACAAGGACAGAAAGGCAGTTTGCAGCCAGGAAGAGGCTCCTCCCCAGAACCTGACTGTGCTGGCAACCTGATCCCACACTTCTAGCTCAAAGAAGTGGGAGAATCAATTTCTGTTGATTGGAAGCCACTCAGTCTCCGATATTCTGTTATAGCAGCCTGAACTGACTGAGGTACTCAGGAAAAACAAAATAAAATGTACCACAATGGAAACTGGCAAATCCATAATTCAGATTCAGATTTCTCGACTATTAAGGTCCTTCCTCCTTCCACCAAGATCATCCGTTCCCTTACTCATTCACTAATTCTTTAATTGACTTTTTTTGTGTGCAATTAGTAGCATGTAGTAGCCGAAAGATTTGAGTTGGATCCAGAAAAATAAAACTGATTCTGAATCTCATCCCCTTCACTTTTTAGTAGTGGAATAACCAGAGTCATATTGTACCTCAAAGGGGGTGAAGTTTTAAGCAGATGTCCTGAAAATAATGACAAGAGTATCAATTTCACTTGTGCAAATGTGAGCTCATATATTTAAAGCCTGGTCCACATGAATCGCTGGGAGTTTCTCTTACCTTTCTGATATTTTCTCTGCTTTCCATGGATCTTGGTTTTTAAGATTATGTGGATTAAGAATATGTTAACTAAATAATTTTGAACACTGATTTTATTTGGATACCTAAATACATTAAATTCTCTACTAGAACTATTATTCCATGCCCAAACTAAAATAGGATAAAGGATAGATTTAAAAGTCTTCAGAATGCAGGGCAAAATTTAAAAAGCTTTGTGAAAATACATCTCATGTTACTGCCTTGCTTTAATTGTATTCTTATTGCAAGTTCTTCAGCCGTGACTGCTTCCTTTTTATCACATTTGCGAAGTATTCATTGTAGGTGTGATGCTGAAAGTTTAATATAATTTCTTAATATAATTTCACTAAGTTTAATGTATCATGGGAATTAAGGAATCTACTCCTGAAATCACTGTTGCACTACATGCTAACTAACTTGGATGTAAATTTAGCAAATAAATTAAAAATAAAATAAATAAAATATTATGGGAAAACTGAGAGAAACCAAAAATGTAACATCATATACCTATACTTCTCCCATCTGCTGGTCCACAAAAAGCAGGGCAAATATATGGGAGGCCTGCAAAAAATTATTTAGGAGAGTGTTGGCTTGTGACCTAGACTTCCCAAAACTGGGCAGCCAGGAATATGCCTGAGACGGATAGTAAGGACCTGAGAACACATTGTTGTGAACTAGCATGATCTGAGGACCAGTGTTTTATATTTTGTAGTGTTGTTTTTCTCTTTTCTTTTCTTTCCTTTCTCTCTCTCTCTCTTTCTCTTCCTTCCTTCCTTCCTTCCTTCCTTCCTTCCTTCCTTCCTTCCTTCCTTCCTTTCTTTCTTTTGAAAGAGAGAGAGAGACAGAGTCAAAGTCAGGGAGGGGCAGAGAGAGGAGAAACAGAATCTGAAACAGGCTCCAGGCTCTGAGCTGTCAGCACAGAGCCTCATGGGGGGCTGGAACTCACAAACTGTGAGATCATAATCTGAGTGGAAATTGGCTGAGCCAATGAAGCACCCCTAGGACCAGTGTCTTAGAGGCGTGTCCTCCTAGATTCAAGAGCTGAAGGAGTCACTCACTGGTGTTGATGGCTCAGGCTGTCCTTGGATCTTATTTATTTAATTTGAAAAGTTTTATTTTGCCTGTTATGTGTCATTTATTATTTCAAGGCTCCGGGAATGTAATACAATATAAGATAAGAATCAGACCCTGTAGTTTTTAGCGCTAGGGCAAAGCCTCTGCTGAGCACCAGTGTTCCCTTGTGATTTCGGAATTCTCTAATGATTGTGTATGAAACACGGCAGCATACAGCAATCATGACTGCACAGCCTTCCCCTCCTTCATCAGTATAGCAAAGTGCTAGCAGTAGCACTGTGAGACTATGGTAAGATATTGCTGTTTAAATTTTTTTTTTTAGTTTATTTATTTTGAGAGACAGAGGGAGATAAAGTGGACAGAGAGGAAGAGAGAATCCCAAGCAGAGCCTGATGCGGGACTCGTACTCACAAATTTTAAGACGGTGACCCAACCTAAATCAAGAGTCAGATGATCAACCAACTGAACCACCCAGGCGTCCCGGGATGTTACTGCTTAAATCCTGCCCGGTGACTTCACAGCATGTAACCTGCATAAATCTGACAATACTACTCTCCCATTGAGATTCCTGCTGATAACAACTCCATACCCTGGTGTTCAGAGCTTCGCAGAAACTGTTCTTTGACCAAACTCACCTTGTGCCCCTAAGCATACTGCAGACACATTAGTCTTTTTCCAGTTACTTCAACTGACCAGACATTTTCATGTCTCAGGACCTTTACCTATGTACTTTTCTCTACCTGGAATGCTCTTTCCTCCAATCCACATCTGGTGACTTCTGTTCATCCCGTCTAGTTGACCTTACATGCCACTTCATCAAAGCTGTATTCTTGACTCAACCTAACATGAGATCCCTTCTTCTAATCAGTTATTTTCTGGGAGCAGCCTCTAATTTCCTCTTCATTGTGCCCTATCAACAATGGGCTTGAATGAGGGTCTTTTCATGGAACACTGGCTTCTGAGTCTATTAGAGAAAATTCCATATGAAAGAAAATCCAACTTTAGATCACCACCATTGACCTCATCAACAGCACAGTCATCATTTAATGCCGAAAGCTAACATTACCCAAAGTTTTCTGTCTGCCAGAAACTGGGCCACATACATTAAATAGATTATTTCATTTAATCCCACTGTGATCTTATAAGGTAGGTGTTATCATTACTCCCGTCTTAAAGATAGGAAAACTGAGGCTCAGAGAGTTTCATTACATTGTTCAGTGCCTTAAAGCTAGTAAGGAATGCTGCAAGGACCCTGAAATCATGATTCTGATGTCAGCACCCATGCTCTTTACTGTATCTTCTTTAAGACAAGTCATGCCATCAAGTCATGATGGGAACTCTAGGGTCCAGGTCTAGACTTGTGGTTGAAGTCCAAGCCCTTCTATACAAGGAGATTGGGGGTTATCGATTTATGTCCCACCCTTCTTTACATTGGCTCAGTTACTGAGAAGACTTTGATCTACAGGAGAATCAAGGCAGAGACTGACATTGTCAGGGCAATAGGTAAATATTCCCGAGGATGAGGAATGCCATGCCTCCAAAGCATTCCATTTCACCCTCTTACAGTTCTAATCCTTGAGAAATTATTCTTTAGATAGAACTCGAATTTATCTTCCAGTATATTATAGCCATTGGCCATGATTAGTGATTTTCCTCAGATTTCAAGACAATTATTCTGTTTCATAGTCCAGCTTGAAGCTCCCATTGATGAAGAGAGAATCCCTTTCTTATTTCAATAATATCTAGGGATATCTGATTAGTTTTCCAATTGTGCAAAGCCCTTTTCCTTGTATTTTTTTTTTAAATTTGATCTTCATGGCAACAGTTGACAGGCCAGGCATGATTATCACCACTTTCTAGATGAGAATACTGAAGGCCCAAGATGCTTGATGGCTTGTACAAGTTAGTACAGCAAGGAAGCAGCAGAGTTAAGGCCAGCTCTGACTCCAAAATCACCCAGAGCCTCCGAAGTGATCATTTCAAGGCTATTTCACCCTTATCTTATCTCTCCGGTTGCTTATTGGTACCTGGTGAGATATGCCCTGAATCTGATGTGACAGAGAGTCATTTGGGCCGAGGAGGGTGAGATTCTTCTCATCTGTGCACCGTTTACTATATATAAAACTGGACTGGTTAGGCTGACAGGGCCAGGGTCATAATTTCTCAGGAAAATGACAGGCTAATGGAATAAAGGTCATAAATATCATCAAATACAAGCCTGACATTTACCAAGGACAATTGTTTCATCATAAAAGTCTCAGGCTTTTTGGAGCCTTTCAATTAAGACCCCACAGGACATCCTGCCTCCTCACCAAGGAGGAGGAAAGGAAAGAAAAATAAAGTGTGTATATGTGTGTGGCGGTGGGTGGGGGTGGGGAGAAGAGATGGCAGATGAGAAGAGGAACACCAAAGGGGACTTGCCTGTGGTGTTTCAGGAGTAAATTGAGCTCCTAATTCTTTGTGGCCAGTGGCAGGATTAAGAGTTCAAAAGGGCAGGTCATACAAGGGCGCAGGGTCAGCCTGGGTCTTGCAGGGATATGACCCAGGAAATGCTGGCAGGCTGGGCCCCCATACCTTCCCCAGCAGGCCTCCAATTAGGATTTAATGGCCAAATGTGGAATGCATTAGGAGTCTGAGCAGAAAGTCTGTGTTCAAAGGAGCCGGATCTTTTTGGCTAAGTAGAAAAACATTCCTCTATGGTCAGTTTCCTCTTGAACCTTGCTAATGCTGCGGGTCTCGTTGGCAGTGGGGCTTTACAAAGATCATGTGCAAGTGGCCTAGGCATAACCCTCCCGCCCCCGCCCCTTTTTCCTTGAAGATAACACAAAGAATCAGCAGAATAGACCAGCTCTATTCAGTATTTGGGGCAATGTGGAGATTAGGAAGAATTGCGTGAGCCAGGATTATTTGTCTTTATAGATCTTGTAGATGTATGTCTAGCTGAAGATGCACAGACACAAAATGCATGTGGTCAGAAGATACAGAAAAATGTAAGAGACAGTTAAAATACATGTGTACGTTTACATGTGTGTGCTGCTGTATCTGTTTTTTATCTATATTTCTTTCTTAAATTTTGTCGTTGTACCCTGCTTTGTCCTAGAGAACAAGTCAAGCAACTTCTTAGGGTATATTATATGTGCATGTGTAAAAGAGAGAAATGTGTAATAGACACAACGTGCTTATGCATGCATATATGCAAATCTGTGTATACCTCTGAGGGTGACAGACTATGTGGATTAGGGAAAATATGTTAGCATCTGTGAATATATATCTGTAAGTAAAGTTAACATAAGTGGGTAAAATATTAGCTGTGTGCCCATGAGTATGTGCAGTTGCACGTTTTGGGTGTGGATGCATGTATACCAATGAATGTCTCTGCGATGGTCTATTTGGTTTGCATTCCATTGCTTTGCAATGGTACATTGCATGACATCTGAATACATATAATGTCTTCATTGAAAATGTATATGGATAATATCTATGGCACTTTTGTAGTCTGTGCATTTGTGTGCAAGTTTGCAACGATGGGCGAGTATCTACATAAACCTGGGTGTGCGATTACGTATAATGAATGAATATGTGTAAATCACAGTTCGGTGACCACATGAATATTTACTTATATTTCTGGCAGGGTCTGAATTGAGGCTGAGACTGTGGGAAATGTGTCCAGTTTGGGGAACAGTGAGACTCTGGGTGATTCTGTGCAGTGCGTTAAAGAGCGTGCCTATGTCTTGTTTGTGGTTTCCCTAACCTACGACGTGTGAAGGTAAGTATCTTAAACTTCAGCTTAGAAGGGAGGGTGCTTCTGTTCTGGTCCAGTCCAGCTTCTCTTTTGGAGTTTAAATAAATGTCACAAGGAAATATGCCCCATTTCCTCCTGGCACTATATATGGTGCACACATACACACATGTGCACACACACACACACACACACACATACACACTACATGCTAGACACACTCTTTGGTATAGAGCAAGTGACCAAATGAATTTTATCTTGAGTATGTTAATGCTATCATGTTAGCCCTGACTTTAGGGTGAACTTGGTCTTGACTTTAGCACTGCAATTCCCATATCCCGGAAACCCTCCAGTACTGTACAAACTGGGTCATTTGGTCCTCCTACCTGCATTAGTTGGTGACAGATGACAGAATAAGGAAGCAGAGTCTGAACCCTCCTTGGGGAAGTGGCACAGACCTATTGTCTTGTCTCTCTTCAAAAAGGAAAACAAACTGCCCTGCATTTTACCCAATAGCTCTATTTTCACAAGTGAAGGCACTTGCTTCAAGCACAGAGTAGAGGTTAAGTGCATGGAAATTTGCAGCTGTTGGCTCTATTTTGGAACTACACCGTGCCCCTTACAAGACACGTGACCGTGGCTAACTTACTTAGACTTCCTGAGCCGAGCTTCCTCATCGGCAAAGTGAATGTAATAACTACTTCACAAGGTTATTTCATGGATTAAGTGAAACCATATAGATGTAAAGCACTTAAGTTACTGCCCATGTGGTATAAATTCTACAAATGGTGCATATCATTATCATTTACCCATTCTTACAATATATTCATTGAGAAGTGACAAATATAAGGTGTCTGTAACAGGCTAAAAATAGAAATATGCCCAAACATGGTCTCTTCCCTAAGAGGTCTTCAGGTTACCGAAGTTTACCATTAGAAATTAGTAAGAACGGCTTTCTCTTTGTAATTGTGATAAGCTGAAAAAACAAGAAATAGCTGTATTTATAATACACATACTTGTAATATACATATGTATTACATATAAGAGTAATATTACATATATTGAATATATATAGTAGTACATATACATATATGAGTAATATATATAATATACACCTTACATTATATATACATGTTGCACATAGTAATATATACACATATTTTATCTATTTATCTATCTATCTAGCAAAGGGTGGTAGTTATGTGCTCTTAGCAATTTTAACAAATCTTCATCATCTTTCAAAAGCAACAGCTGTTCGTGAGATCTCTCTGTGGGCCCAGCAGTGGGGCTAAATGCCAGTGGACACTACCAGAGCAAAGCAACCCTTCCATGGACAGATTGCCTCCAAAGAATGAGGAAGGACAGATGGCCACAGATTGTTCTGGAACATAAACCCAAGTGTCAGACATGTAGGGGGAGGCTGGAGGGGAACCTGGGGAAAGTGGGGGGGGGTTGCACCCGGTGCAGCCAGAACAATGTTTCATTCACAAGGCAAGAAGCCAGGCAAGGGGTGTTAACTAAGGAGCTCCGCACCTTGCGCCTGGTGCCTCACCCTGCGTTAGGCGCTAAAAATAGAGAAAGTGGGGTCCCTACTGTCAAGGGGGTCACAGTGACTTTGGGGGACATAGCAGTTCACACAAGCAATTATAACATGAAACGATATGTGTTCTAATTAAGGTAAAGAAAGTTGGACATCCCTCTTGCAGGTTGTGAACAGCTTGGCAGAGTAGAGAAAGTAACAACTTGGATCTCCTTATAGGAAGGATTCACTAGGCAGAAAATTCATAGAGATTTGGAAAGGAGGATGTATTCCAGGAGACAGGAAGAAAATCCGGGATATGAGACATCCCTTTCCAGACTGGGCAGTTCTGCAACACCAGACCTACTCACATGCATTTCCCCAGAGTCGCGCGCTGGCCCTGAAGGCTCTCTGCAAATGTGAGTTTAGTAAATGAAAAAGTTAACATCCAGATGGGTAAGTTATGAATGGCTGTAATTGCCCTGCTGAGGAGTTTGCACTTTGTCCTGGAGGTAATGGGAAACCATCGAAGAATTTTGAGGAGGAAAACTATGTGATCTCAATTTATATTTTAGAAATGCCCCTGTGGTCTCCCCAGGGCCGTGGTGGGTTGTCAGAGACGGAGAGGCAGAACCCTGGGCAGGGAATCCGGTTAGGAGGCCTCTGGTGCCCTCCTGGAACTGCGCACTGGAGGCCTGGAGGGAGAGAGGGGCAGGGACCGTGCAAAAGAGCTGCCTGATGGGTGTTGCTCCACGGAAGTGAGTATCGAGCCACTATTTCCTCAGATCTCCGTCCATATATGAATATTATTTCCATTTCCTCCAACTTCAGAGCACAATTTGAGATCTTTGAAAGAACTATCAGGCTTCTGAGCACATTTGATTCAGTCACAGGATCACACCAAAGGGGTGCCCTAGGCCAGGCAGCGTAGGATCATAGAGAGGAAAGTAAGCAAAATAAAACACAGGCTTTCACTCTGGCCTTTGTGGGTTCTGGTCCCAGTTCCCAGCTCCTCTACTTGGTAGCAGCCTGCCTCTGGCGGCATCCCTTTATCCCAGTTTCCGGTTACACAAAGTGGGAACAGTCATATCAGCGTCGTGGTGGTGTGGGGCTTTGCTGAGGAAAATAAGTGTGAGGGTCCTACTAGAATCTTCGAACAACCATGCAAACACATGTATTAGTTATGCAGAGACTCTGGCCAGGGGTTGACTTCAGTGAAAACTAAAAGGCTGCCTTGATTTTCAGATTCTCAGACAAATGGAGAGGTAGTCTTTTTAAACTTTTATCCTCGGGACTCCTGAATTCTCTCATGTCGTTAGTTTTGGTTCTTTAAAATTTTTTTTTGGTTTTATTTATTTTTGAGAGAGAGACAGCTTGAGCAGGGGAGGGTCAAAGAGAGAGGGAGACACAGAATCTGAAGCAGGCTCCATGCTCTGAGCTGTCAGCACAGAGCCCAATGCGGGGCTCGAGCCCACAAACTGTGAGATCATGACCTGAGCCAAAGCAAGATGCTTAACCGACTGAGCCACCCAGGCACTCCTCTTTAGTTTTGTTTCTAAAGACTGCTCTCCCTCAGCCTGGTGATTTAGAAGAGAAGGGACATTAAGTCAGAAGTCTGAGGGCCTGGCTTCTCCATGCAAAGGTTCACCAGGCTCTTTCTGGAGGGGGGTCTCTCTGGGCAACCTTAAGATAACAGCCCAGGAGCACACAGTCTATAAAATGCCCTGAACCCAAACCTCCTATTTACTGTCCCACATGCATGAACTTTATTTTAATTAACATTTTATAATCCTCTGCTCCTGTTTTTCTTAAATTATCCAAGCTCTGGCTCTCTGTCACCCCAATGTGCCTAGGGAGCACTAAAGTCTCCTCTGAAGTCAGCAGATATATGTCTTTGAGTAACAAGAAAGTCAAATGGTGGCAAACGTAATGGACATCTTTTGGATCCATAAAACATCTTAAACTCTGTTGAAAATAGAACGGCTTTGTCCAGAGTTTCGGGTTTTGGCTTAATCATGAGTAGATGTTGGGAGCAGCAAGAACACCCCAAACCCAGCAAAAGAAAAGAAATAATAAAGATCAGAGCAGAATTAAACAAGATTGAATCCACAAAAACAATTGAACAGATCAATGAAACCAAGAGTTGGTTTTTTGAAAAAATAAACAACATTGATCAACCTCTAGCTACGCTCCTCAGAAAGAAAAGAGAAAACATGCAAATAGACAAAATCATGAAGGAAAATGGATCCATTACAACAGATCCCTCAGAAATACAAGCAATCATCAGAGATTACTATGAAAAACGATATGCCAACAAACTGGACAATCTAGAAGAAATGGATAAATTTCTAAACACACATGCACTACCAAGAT